>NC_138196.1:36523779-37042482 GCF_964194105.1 Spermophilus citellus
GAAAAGAGAGAGAGAAATTAGGAACATGTTACCCCCCGCCCTTCAGTCCTGCTGTTGAGTTAAACCACATGTAAGCTTTCTAGAAGAGAACAGCAGAAAGAACAGCTCTGAAGCACATGGCTCAGAGCAGAGGTCCTGTTTCAGGGATTTTTAAAATTAGCGGCTGAAACCATCTAACATGAAGTCGAGGAGCATGTGGAAGTAATTAAGTACCGTAGCCATGTACAGTAAGTGTTATTAACCAGCACCTCACTACTGGCTTCTTGAAGACAGAATTTGAGTAAACATGGAACTGTGCTCAGCAACTAAACCTGGGGTCATGAGGGCCCTGGTCGTCAGGAGTGACATGTATCCTTGGAAAAGAGCTGGAGTTAATGACATGACAAATTCCTTAGTAAAACAAACCCTAGAGGGATAGTCGTGCAGAAACCTCATCCACAAGGTTATAATTATCCATGCCTGGAGCTGAGACAAGTCTCTGGCTCTTCTTGCCCCTAATACCAAGTCATCACAGAGAAGCACCCAAAAGCTAGGGTGTTAGTTCTCCTATGTGGCAGTCATTCATTTATTTGTTCACTTATAAATTCATTCAAAAATATTCAAGCTGTATTTATTAACTACGATGAACACACACTATCATTAATACAAAGAAAATGAAAAGATCTGGAAAGAAAAAAAAAGTCTTCTCACCAGTGAAAACAAAATCTGTGCTTATAACAAATTAAATCAACCCTACAAGATGTGACCCAGGCAGCATACATAAATATAGTCAAGCAATCATGCAGACAAGAGACTCTCAAGAACTTTGGAAGAGAAAGATCAGTTCAATGTTGTCCAGCATTACCTGAAAGGGATGGGATCTGACCATCCTGGAGGAGAGCAGGAGAAGAGGCTTTCCAGGTGATAGACTACCATCACAGTGGTGGTGAAATCCTCCCCTTTGGGCTCCATTCATGTGTGACACCCAAGGAAGAGGCCTGCTTATCAGATGAGCTTGACATTGATGAGTGCTACCAGAAAGGAATGTCAAGACAGTGTTCTTTAATATTGTCAAAAAACAAGCTTGGAACTGGCTACTCTGTACCCTGCCCCAACAGGAGGTACTGACAGCCTAGAGAAGGGCTCTTTGAGGCGTTCAGCATGTTATCTGACACCAAGGCATGAGTGCATGGCAGAGAAGTTCTGCTCATTTAATGGTAGCCAGGAAGCAAATTGGGGGGGTGGTGTGGGAGGCCGTCCCTGCACATGATTTGAGTTACCTCCCTGGCTGGGTGAGAGGCGCTTAGACGCAACAGTGTCAGAGCCTCCCCCACCCTGTCCCAGGTGCGAGGGCTTGTCTGTGTAGAGGCGTGCCTGACCACTGACCTGAAGACCAATTGCTGGCCCTGACCTTGGGATACTGCCCCACTTGACCTTCATTGGATGAGATTTTCCCTTGAATTTTTTGTTCTCCAATAAAAGCTCACTCCCTGGCGTGTGTTCTCTCTCTCTCTCTCTCTCTCTCTCTCTCTCTCTCTCTCTCTTGATAGCCTCTTCTATAAACCTAGCCACCGCATTAGGTGGCTGGAGGCAGGAGCTAGGGGAAGCCGTCTCGGAGCTGGGAAATAAAGGTAAATGAGAGTCTGTCTCTTTAATTTTAAAGCTCACTAGTAATTTTCTATGCATCAAAACTTCTTTCATGAAGCTCGCGCACTGGTCACGTGGCAGAGGGGGATGCCCCCACTGGCCTCCTTCCAGGGACTCCATCACCAATGGCACTGAAGCCCAAGACACAGACTCTTTGCCTGTGCTTCATCTTCTACTGCAAACAACAGTTAAGGGGACCCACCCTGCTCTGTCCAGTGGACTGCTGAAAGCGGATGGACTCTTGTCCTACATTGTTAGAGCATCCTCTGCCCTCCATTGACTTGGGGAGTAGGCAGGATTGCCCTGCCCTGAGCTGGTTACTCCTTAGGTCAACCTCAGTAAGAAATCCACCACCTCACAAATTCAGGAGAGATGGGACCATCCGGAGTGGTGAGCTGTAGTCTAGGTCACTTGTTTTGCCCTATATAGCCATACAAGGTATCCCTGCCCAGATGTCTGAGATCTAAACCCCCACCCCTGATTTTTGGTGCTTTTAAACTCCCTGTCCATTTCCTCAGGATATTCCTCCCCTTTCTCAAAGTTCAGCAAGTCTCAAGTTATTATCTTCATTTGCCCAATTCTGTTTCTGCATAGAACACAGCTGACCTTCCTTCATCTACCAGAGGGTAGATGAAGGAAGGCCGTTAAAGTAAAACTCTGGGTGTCTGGGTTCATTTTCTATGGCTAATAACAGAATATCATAGGCTGGATAAGTTAAAAACAGGAGAGATTTGATTTGGTCCATAGGTCTAGTACAGAGTCAAGGAGCTACAACTGATGGTGGCCTTCTTGCTGCCCTGAGGTGACTCAAAGCATCACATAGTGTTATGAATTGTATATTAGATGTTCCCAAGGCCCATGTGCTAAAGGCTGGTCACCTACTGGTGGTGCTATTAGGAGGTGGTGAGACCTTTATGAGCTGGGGGTCTAGTGGAAGGAAGCTAGGTCACTGGGTGCATGCTCATAAAGGGCATATTAGGACCCTGGTCTCTTTTCTCTCTCCCTCTCCCCACCCCTTTGTCTCTCTCTCCCTCTTTCCCTTGCTCCCTCCCTATCTCTCCCTTACTCTCTCTCTCTGCTTCCTGGCCTCTGTGAAATGAATAGGCCTCTTCTGTCCTACACTACTGCCATGATAAATGGTGTCACCACAGCCCCAAAGTAATGGGACCAAGTGACTAGGATTGAAACCTCTGAAATCGTGACCCAAAATAAATATTTCTTCCTAACAAGTTGATTATCTCAGGTATTTTGTCACAGTAATGGAAAACTGTCTAACACATGGTAACAGTGGTCCACTTCACCTTTTGAATATAGTATCTGAGGCTTTTTTATTCTTTTAGTTGTTGATAAACCTTTATTTATTTATACACGTTTCTGAGAATCCAACCCAGTGCCTCCCTCATGCATGGCAGGCAAGTATGCTACCCCAGAGCTCCAGCCCTGAGACTTATTTTTAAAAGGGACAAGTTTTCCTTTTCTTCTTCTCCCTTTCCCGTTCCCTAAATGGGGGCAAGGAACAAGATTACTTTGAGTTACCTATGCTCCACAGCCTCAGGGACAGGAGTCCCCTGTGTTTTGCCTTTGCCAGCAAAGCAATAAAACATCTTTTTACTTTTTCTCAAAACTGTGTCCTCATTATTAAATTGGCATTAATCGGCATTGGGGACCAGGACCAAGTTTTTAAGCTTTTGGTTACAACATGTGGCAAGGGACAGGGAGCATAGAAAGGTCTAGTTAAACTGGCTTTTGTAGAAGACTCACTCTCTAGATAACCCATTAATCCATTAACCACATGAATGCATTAATTAGTTCAAAATGCAGGTCCCTAATCACCTCTTAAAGGTCACAACTTGTCCCACCTCTCCATATCTCAGGATGGTGGTTAAATTTCAGCCTAAGTTTTAGAGGGGACAAATGACTTTAAAACCATACAGCACTGGATTATACTTGGAATCTCAATCTCTCCTTGCCCCAATCACAAAATATCTAAAAATAATCAAAGCTGTCTTTCACTGTAAGAATAACTGTAAGGATTCCACCAAAAACTCTTATTAGATTTTTCATAAATTCTAGGCTTCCCTGTGACTGGTGAAATCTTGACCTTTTGATGCCAGTAGTGCATCTATTTCACTCCATAATCTTGAATTATATAACAAAAGCCCTCTTGTACCTAAGAAAACCATGTGCAGTCTCTGAATGAGGGTTCCCATTATTGGAGGCAGGGGTGGGAGGTCTGAGAGAGTAGCAGGTCTTCCCCAGCCCAGTAGTTGGCATGTTCTTTGTTCTACACCATCCATTCATGCCTCCATTTTCACCTTTTTGGATGTGTAAACTCTGAATTCCATGAAGACGGGACCCTATTCTATTATAAGTGCAGTCTTCCAGAGCACGCTTTGAAAGTGGATGATCCATTTTATTATTTCACCCCATATCCCTTAGAAGCCTCTGCCAAAGGATTGGACAATATTAAAGATTTTCTCCACAAAAGTTTTGACTTTCTTTTATTGCACTGAGGCATCTGTACCTTATGCTTTATTTTTAATGACAAATTTCAGCTATTTGTTACTGATAGAGATACTTTTCATTTTATGTAGAAAATCTTCTGCATTCTCATGATAGTTTTAATAATCTGTAAATTCTTTTGGATTGCCTATGAAGAGAATCTACATAGATGTAGATATGTAAAGAAAAGAATACTTTTTTCTTCATTTTCAAGTTGTATTTTCAAAATGCTTTTCTTGCTTCCTCTGCCTGGCATGGACCTACAGTATAAATAATAAAGAGCAGAAGTGGTTATAGGAAGAATCCTCTTTTGAATTTTTTGGGGAAAAAAAATTCCCCAGTAAGGAAGTGTCTATCAGATACCCTTTATCAGATTAAGGAAGTAAATTCTCTTGCTAGCTTAATAAAATATTTGTTTTGTCTTTCAAATAATGAGAAAGTATTGACTAAAATCAAATATTTATTTTAAATCTATTGAAATAATCATATGCTATTATGGGTTGAATTGGCATCCCCTCCAAACTTCTATGTGGAAGCCCTAACACCAAATACATCAGAATGTGACAGTATTGGGGGATAGAGATATTAGAGATATGATTAAATTAAAATGAGACTATTAAGGTGGATCTTGTCCTATCTGACTGATATCTTCATAAGAAAAGAAGATAAGGACACACAGAGACACCAGGAGTACACATTCGCAGAGAGGTGACTACATAAAGAGACCACATAAAGAAGGCAGCCATCTGCAAGCCAAGGAGAGGGACTTCTGAAGAAACCAAACCTCTCAACATCTTGATTTTGGATTTCCTGCCTCTAGAATTGTAAGATAATAAAGTTCTCCTTTAAGCACCCCCTGAGACCTCGGTAAGCAAGAAATGAAACACGGAGACCAGGCAGAGATACACACGAGAGTTTATTTGTCAGACTGACTAATAAAGGCCATCTTTCCATAGCTGAGAGAGGTAAAATAGGCTTGGGTTCCAGGACTTGCATGGGGCAGGCTCAGGAACCAAACCTGGCGGGTCCTAATGCGGGCAGTTAGGGGTTGGGTTGGTAAGAGAGAGAGAGAGAGGCTTTCTCCAAAATGCCCTTGGGCAGGAAAGGGAAACTTCTTCCTTAAAATGGTGGCTGTCACGTAAGATGACCGTCTAGATGCTAAATAAGGACCTTATAGCCCCAGTCTAGGATATTTTGTTATGTAGTCTTAGTAGACTGGCTTTTCCCATTTTATTTGTTGATATAAATTACACTAATATATTTTTCTTTTTCTTTTTTTCTTAAAGAGAGAGTGATAGAGGAGAGAGAGAGAGAGAGAGAGAGAGAGAGAGAGAGAGAGAATTTTTAATATTTTTTTTTAGTTCTCGGCGGACACAACATCTTTGTTGGTATGTGGTGCTGAGGATCGAACCCGGGCCGCACGCATGCCAGGCGAGCGCGCTACCGCTTGAGCCACATCCCCAGCCCCACTAATATATTTTTCAATGTTAACAATCCTTAAATTCCTGGATTAAACAAAAGTTGTCTAGAATATTTTAGTACATTTTACTTAGAATTTTTACACCTACTATTGCCAAGCAAGTTGGCTATAATTTCCTTTCTTATATTATGTTTATCTTATTTTAGTATTAAAGTTAAGAATACAATGAGTTGAAGATAATTTTGTCTTTCTATTGTATTAAGAAGCATAAACAACACTTAGTAGAATTCACCTATAAAACCATGGATCTGGTAAAGCCTGTGTGGAAGGGATGGGAGAGAACATGAAAAACCAGCCTCTACCTCAGAGCAAAGCCTGTCCAAGGAAGGGGGCATGACCCTTATCCTTGGAGATACCCACAGAGCACTCCTAGGCACATACCCACCCTGCTGAATTGTTTATCTACAAATAACAGGAGAGATCTGCTGTGCCAGGTGTCCCTGACTCAGTCAGGCTAGGTGAGGACCCATAGCAACCCCCTAGCAGCCACCAATCAGCATGAGATCAGGAAAATAGAGATGCCAGATGACCCTCCCAGTAGTTTATGGTGGTTGATAACATGTTGGGAAACCATGTAGTTCAGCACGTATTCCCCTCGTGGCTTAAACCAATCAGTTCAAATAACCCCTTTTGTACTAACCAATCATCCTTACCCAACTTGTTCCCGCCAGTGAGTGTGCTAATCATGTTTTAGAGTTGTTTTATGATTTTCCCGCAGTGTGTGATGATTTGCTAAGAGATGCTATGATGTATGTGAAGTTCCTGCCTTCCCCAAAGAGTGTATAAAACTGCTGCAAACCCTGAGCTCGGGGCCTCTCAGCGTCACCAGTTGCTGTGTGTGCACGCAGAGGACCAAGCTAGCTCTTGATAAACACCTTTTGCTGCTTACATCCATCTTGGTCTCTGATGGTCTTTTGGAGGTCCCGAATTCAAGCATAACAAACGTCATTTTTTTAAAAAAAATATTTATTCTTAAATTTTAGATGGACACAATATCTTTATTTTACATTTATATGGTGCTGAGAATCGAGCCCAGTGCCTCGTGCATGCTATGCAAGCACTCTACCACTGAGCCACAACCCCAGTCCCATTTTTTTTTTAACTCGGATTCAACTATTATAACCGTTACACATGTATTTGGGTTTTGTTTTTCCTTTTAAGATCATTTTTGTTAACTTATATTTTCCAGGAAATTTTTCATTTTGTATAGGATTATTTAACAATAATCAATCTCATGCCTAAACAGCAAGAGCATAATGGTTTTAAAATTTTTATATACGTTATTAACAAAAACATCACAAAATATAAAGTGTCTAGAAATAATCTAATAAAATATCTACAATTTTTTGAGTGTAAGATGAGAGAGAAGACTAAAAAAACTTTCAGAAGAGCAAAATAAGAACCTATAAAATTTACTTCTACAAAAACGTCATGAGAACACTAGCAAAATCTGTCAGTCTTTCAGAACTCTGGAACCTAATTAAAGGCAATAATCAAAGGGGCCTTTAGTTCAATTTACTTCAACAATTTAATCTATGTAAGAACAATATTCTTCTGCCACTCCAATGTGTACTAATCTCACTGTCTCTTCCCAACCCAGCCCTGCTATAAACTTGAAAGCCAATAGCCTCACGAAAACCATCAGCTATGAAAGGAGAAGAGGTTTGGGTTTGGGAGGTTCTCAAAAGCCCCAGGCCTGGAGCACTATCACTATTTGACCTTTCTAGAAGATCACTGAAAAGGAGTGTTCTCAGGGATCATCTATATTTGGCTGGATCAGAGCTCTGTCAGTGTGAACAGCCCCATCTAGTGCATTTGTCGAAAACAGTCAGTGGCGATTGTTTAAAAGAGCAGTCGCCTAGGGCAGTGTTACCAGTTGGAGGTAACCAGAGGCTAACCAAAAGAAGCAGAAGAAAAAATGAATTAGATGAACATGTTTATGTTTGAAATTTCCTATTCCTTATTCTTTCACTTCTTGTTGACCTTGAAGTCAATGCAAGAAGGGTAAGGCAGAATTATAAACTTCTTGCTGTAGCATTAAAATCGTGCCCCAACACACACCCACATTGAGCTGAATGGCAAAAGCTGGGGACTTATTGATGTGTGGCATTTGAGGAAGTCTCTACCCAAACATAAGCTTACCACTAAGCTAATCAACCCAGGAATTCCGTGATTACACACAACAAAGAATGTGACGGTTCATTGTGTCAACTTTCCTCAACCATAGGGTATCTAGATATTTAGATAAGCATTACTTCTTAATATATCTGAGGGTGTTTCTGGATCAGATTAACATTTAAGTCAGTAGACAGAGTTAAGAAGATTGCCCTTCATGATACGGGTGGGTCTTACACAAATTGTGAAGGTCTAAATAAGATGAAAAGCTGAATGAGAAAAAATTCTTTCTCACTGCCTGTCTTCAAGCTAGGATATTGGTCTTCTCATGCCTCAAACAAGGACTAGAACTTTCCATTTGGCTCTCCTTGTTCTCCAGCACTCTGACTTGGAATAAAATGATCTCTAGCTTGCCAACCATAAACCTCAGACTTCTTAGCCTCCATAATCATGTGAGCCAATTCCTTCTTGGGGAGGGAGGAAGAGACACATGTTCTTTTATTTCTATTTTGTTTCTCTGAAGAATGCAGATTAATATATAAGTTTTACAGAAAAGTCACTAAATGAACAAACAGCAACAACAGAAAATTATGACAGGGGAGTGAATCTGATTTCAAGAATTACCACATTATTTTATTTTACATATCCAGTTTTCATCAACCACAGAATACCAAACACATAAATAAATAGGAAAGTATCATCAATACACAAAGGAAAGAAAACAGTAACTAGAAACCATCCCCAAGGAACTCCAGACATGGAACTTAATAGGCAAAGACTTTAAATCATCTGTGATAAATATGTTCAAATAAATTAATTACATTGGGTATAAAATAATGAAAATATGGGAATGATATATCACTAAATTGAGGTTATCAATAAAGGGAAACATTTTGTTGGGGTGGAGGGTACCAGGGATTGAACTCAGGAGCCCTCAATCACTGAGCCACATCCCCAGCCCTTTTTTGTATTTTATTTGGAGACAGGGTCTCACTGAGTTGCTTAGTATCTCATTTTTGCTGAGGCTGGCTTTGAACTTGTGATTCTCCTGCCTCAGCCTCCTGAGCTGCTGGGATTACAGGCGTGCATCACCATGCCTGCCTAAAGAGAGACTTTTGAAAGGACAAAAAGAAATTCTGGAGTTGGAAAGGGGTCACAAACTGCCAACAAAACAGAAGTAAAATATTATAAAATTATATTACAAACAATTTTATGGCAGCAAGGTAGATAATCTAGATGAAAAAGACAAATTTTTGGAAAAGTGTAAACTATCAAGACTGACTCAGTAAGAAATAGAAAATCTGAATAGACCAATTCCAAGTAAAAAGACGGAACTACTAATTAAAAATGTTCTCACAAAAAGAACCCCAGAACTGAAAGACTTCACTAGTGAATTCCACCAAATATACAAAGGAATAACATAGGTCCTTCATGAACTCTTCCAAAGAAGAGTGAGGAGAGAACATTCCCAACTCATCTCATGTTGCTAATATTGTCCCCATAACAAAACAAAACAAAGACATCACAAGAAAACTGAGAGAAATCGATGTAATAAGCTGTATTAACAGAACAAGGGACAAACATCATTTGATCTCAACAGATGCAGAAAAAGCAATTAGATAAAAGTCAACAAACTTTCATGAGAAAGATCCAATAAACCAGGGATAAAAGGAAACGTTCTCAATCTGATAAAGACCACATACATAAAACTTACAACAAAATATATTTAAAAGTAAAAGATAAATGTTTTCCCTTCATAATAAAGACAAATACAAGTATATTCATTCTTATCAATTTTGTTAAATATTGTATCAGAGATTCTACCCAGGACAATTAGGCAACAAAATGAAGTAAAAGGCATCCATATGAAAAAGGAAGAAAACGATTTCTATTTACTGATGACGTACTCTTATGTAGAGAAAATCCTAAAAAATGAGGGGAAAAAATATTAGAACTAATAAATGAATTCAACAAAGTTATAGGATACAAGATTGATATACAAAAAAAATCAATTGTATTTCTATATAACAACTAACAATTTGAAAATAAAAGTGAGGAACAATCCACTTAGAATTGCATCAGAAAGAACCAAATACTTAGGAATAAACTCAACAAAATGCCAGATGTGTGCATTGAAAACTATAAAATATTGTTGAAAGAAATTAAAGATGACCTAAGTAAATATATAAAGAAATTAAAGATGACCTAAGTAAATATACAGACAACCTGTATTCATAGAGTGAAAGACTTAATAGTGTTGAAATGGCAGTACTCTCCAAAGTGATTACAAATCCATGCAACCTCTGTTGCAAACTAATGCTTCTAACCTAATGCTACTACACTTTTTATAAGAAGAAAACCTGAAAATAGTCTGAATTTTTATCAATAGGTGAATGTCTATCATGTTTGTCGCTATTTTCCCAGCACCTGGAATAGTGTCTGGCATATAGTAGTTGCTCAGCAAATATTTGTTGAATCAATAACCATCATAAAAGAAGATCAGTTGGTAGAGAGGACATTTCCTAAGTCCTCCTCTCCATTAGACATCTGAATGGGAAAACAGGACTAGTAATAGTACTTTCCATGTTGCCAATTAGGCTAGTACAGTCTGGGATTCATCCCCTCAAGGTATAACAGTTAGTGATTTATTTCCCTTAAGCAAAGAGAGAGAAAATAGCCTCCTGGAGAATAATCATTTTTATGTCTCACTTTATTTCAACCAAAAATAGCCTTTTATTCCAAAAATTGTGGAATGCCTCCAAATCAGTAAATTTCATCACCTAATAGAAAAATATTTTCCACTGATATGTTTCTCCATCAAACTGAGACATTTTCTAAAATTTGTCTTGGTTATAAATCTTTAATTATGCTATCCAGTGTCAGTATTTTTGATGCCATATTTGTCAACAAGCCTGAATGAACAGTAAAAAGGATGCTGCTAGTTGGAGCTTTCTGGAACTGCCCATCCCCAGGTCATGACTTAAAAACTCCAATGGAGATATTGATCCTTGAAGCCTTACTGACCCATTCATTATGAACAACCCATTGTGGTCAGCTGCATGCAATCCAAAACCAACTCATATTTCAAACCTGGTGCAAAACAGTCTGATGAAATTTAAGCCATTCAAAAGTAATCAACATAAGCTATCTGGCCACAAAAGATTATGGGGAATCACATTGAAAATTGGAAGATTTGGTTATACTAAATGCAGGTTATCCAGCAAATCTTCACATTTAAAATAAAAATGGCTGGAAGCACTGTCTGATAGTCTGGAATTAATCCTGAAATTGAGAAGAGGGCAAAAGAATGGAGCATGCACCAGGCTAGCCAAAGAAAATGATCAAGAAGCTTGGGGCCATCACCATTATTTCTCAAGGATCATAACTGGAGAAAAATATCTCAGTTGAGATCTGTTTTTTCTCCAGATGGTCCCTGACCATGTTTGATTATATGTCTTATTGCATCAATTGCAACTCTAAGCCAGTTTGATATCTCTGATAACCAGATATTGTAGATTTATGCACTTATTGAAATATCTCTAAATTGTCTCCATTGTCTACAAGTATTTACTCAAATAGTCTTACTAAAGATACCACAGAAATCATGAAGTAAATTGTTGGAAGAGATTAGCCCAGAAAAATTGACTGGTAATATCGTTTCAGATTTAACAACTGGAGTTTTCTTGTTGAGGAAACATCAAATTTTGCCTTTTCTTTTCAGCAAATACAGTCAAGAATGTATTCTAAATGTTCCCTAATGATGCTTTCTGCACCTAATTTATTCTCATTTTTACCACCAGAGTAGGCATTGTAGGAACTATAGTATTTGAATCAAGATGTAATCTCCCGACTCCAAAATTGTCTCAGTGAAGTGCAAAATCCAGAATCATACAGACTAAATGCAGCAAAGCCTTAATAAAGCTATTTATGAAGCCTCTGAGCACTCACTATTCATTAGGCACTTCAGATCATTTATTTTTAATGCACATATCACTGCAAAATAATATTAGTTTCTTCCTCATTTTTACAAGTAAGAAAATGAGCTCCAAAATGTTAAGTAACTTCCCAATGTTAACCAACTAAGAAGTGAAGAACTGCAATTTAAATCCAGATATATCTTCCTCCAAAACATTCTACACTACACAGACCATTCTTCAAAATGACATCACCCTCTTGTAAATGCTCAACCCACTGCCTGCATCTGGAAAATAAACCTTAGATATTTTCTTTTACAGATTGCCCTGCTTTTGTCCAAGCTGATTGGAGTGGGGATGAGCAGCTGCTCCCAGATGGGACAAGTCTATCAATTGAAGAGTGACCTATGAACTCTCTTGAACATAAGAGCATTGTCCAGAAAAGCTGATAATGATTCATAGGAACCAATCAAATCTTCTTTTCTTGAACTTAAATAGAAGCTACAGGGAAAAAGCATCAGTGGATAGTTTTGTAGGTAGGTGAAGCACTTAAGAAAACACACATACACAGAAGACAAGCCACGAGGGCCCAAGAGTAAGCAGAATCAATGAGTAACCCCAATTCTGAACCCACAGAAATGTACATATATAAAGGGTGACAGAGTGAGCTGGTTGTGAACTGAATGCCGGAAGTAGAGATGAAAACATTCAAATTCACAACAATTGAAGGGGACCAATAAGTGCCAGGTCTGAGGCTGAGGACACCATGCCTAGAGCTTCATCTTTCCAGTTCCAAACTGTGGACACTCTGTTCTTCTGTCTCTGAGGCCAGCTATATGACTCTTTCTAAAGGACACTGTGACACCTTCACTCCCTGCTGTATTTCTGTATTAGTTGGATAGTCCACAATGGCCGTCTGCAGGCTGGAGGAACCAGTAGCTCTGCAGTTCAAGGGCTGAAGCCCCAGAACAAGAGGGATCAATGGTGCTACCCTAGTCCAAGACTGAAGGCTTCTGGAAACTCCCTGGAGAATCACTGGCAGAGTCTGCTTTGGAAAAGCGAAGAAGTGAGAATCTGATATCCTCAGATGATCACAGCAGCAATCAAGAACCCATTGAAGAAGAATGGAGCTTGCATCTGCTGCTGCTTCCTTGTTCTTTCAACATTTTTTTAATACCTTTATTTTATTTATTTTTATGTGGTGCTGAGGATCGAACCCAGGGCCTCACTCATCCAAGGCGTGCTCTACCGCTGAGCCACAACCCCAGCCCTCTTTAAACTTTTATTCCATCTAAGCTATTGGACAGTGCTGCTGGGCTTAGAGAGGGTCTCCACTTCAGTTTGCTACCCCACATGCCAATCATTCCTATACACACCCTCATTAACACACCTAGAAGCCTTTTAATCATTGGCATCTCATAATCAAATCAAGTTAACAATTAAAATTAACCATTACAGTATCTTTGCTCTAAATCCTCATTCCTTTGAGCCACTGAGTGTTCAAAGGAGGCAAGCTAACACGTGAACCCTCTTCCCTCCTTGACACTCTTCTTACTGTCAAGCAAGTGCAGAGTTGTCCCTGCTCCCACACTGTGGCCTGCCCTGAGAACCAGCCAAAGAATCTCTCCTAAAGCCCACTGAGTCCTGAGTTCTCATCAGCATCAAGAGAAGGCCTCTGTTCACACCTGCTGAGAGGCAGACCCCTAGCATTTTTGTGCAACACAGAGACAGCCTGGTTCATGATCTTAGCCAAGCTGGTGGTGCACAACTGTAATCCCAACAGTTTGGAACACTAAGGCAGAAGGGTCACAAGTTCAGAGCCAGCCTCAGCAAGACTCTAAGCAACTCAGTGAGACCTTGTCTCTAAATAAAATACAAAATAGGGCTGAGGACATGGCACAGTGGTTGAGTGTCCCTGAGTTCAATCCCTGATACCCACCTTCCAAAAAAAAAAAAAAAAAAAAAAAAAAAAGATCTAAGCAAGTAGAAAGGGAGGTGCCCATCCCTATTATGCTTTTTCTTTCTTTCTGGGAATCAGGCACCTGTTCCTTTCAGGTCCCTGAAGTTGGAACTGCAAAGATCCATGTTCAGCATGGCCTTGTGAGTTCTGCCTGAATGTATTACTATTCTTAAAGTATTCAACTTGCCCTCTTGGTGTGCCTCACTACTCTTATAATTGCCAAAAGTAAGGGGGGAATTTCCTGATAGGAAATAAGATTAAGAGAATGTAGATATGCGAGGGTCAAAAACTCCATTTGAGATCCAGGAAAAATAAGGGGCTATCT
The DNA here is from genome assembly GCF_964194105.1 of Spermophilus citellus. Taxonomy (NCBI): domain Eukaryota; kingdom Metazoa; phylum Chordata; class Mammalia; order Rodentia; family Sciuridae; genus Spermophilus; species Spermophilus citellus. The sequence continues at coordinate 36,537,702 of NC_138196.1, forward strand.
ATTAAAAACCATGCTCATCCTGCTTCTAACAGTTTTGGGATTTGCTTCAGAAAGAGATGAGGAATCCTCATCTGTCCCAACTTGATTCAAAAAAGTCTGCCAACAGCACAAAGGACCAAGTAAGTCATTCAAACTTCCTTTGAACATCAAAGCACCCACGGCCTTCTGGGTGACCTGTGAGGAGGGAAAGGCAAACCGGGAAGTTCTGAGCCTCCGTGTTGATGGTATAAAGATCAAACGGGACCCAATGGAATATAATACTTCCCTTTATCTTTTGATTCCCAAAGTCTTCAGACTGCCTGCCACGCCCTGAAGCTAGGGAATTAGGGGGGAACTGAGGTGTCTTTCTTCATCTGGGGAGACAGAACAATACCCAAATTATAACTCATCCCAAGGAAACCTTCTGAAGGGATTTCCACTTTCCCTTCTTTGGACGTAGCTTTTCCTTTTGAGAAGCCTCATGACCCCCACCCTACCTCATCCTCACCTTCCCCTCCTCCCTTCTCCACCTCAAGGGTCCCTGATACTTTCTCACTGTAAGCCTCTTGGGTCTCAGCACCAGCACAGTGCAGGTCCTAGAGATGACACGAATAAGTATTTACAGAATAAAAGGACAATAAAGAAACGAATGAGTGTCTAAATGTCTCATTGTTGGAGGGAGCACTTTATAAGCACAATCATTCTATTTGTAGCATTCCAGGCTTTTGCTTAGTTGCAATAAATAGTGCTGTGTACAGACCATGTGCCAGTGCTTGCTGGTAAGGCAAGAGAAAGTTTAAACATGATACCTACTTTCAGGAGCTTTCAATGACTCTAAAGAGATGACCTATAGACCCAGTTACAGAAATGTGTGGGAATTCTCAATAAAACACCTAGGAAGTACAAGTAACAAAAGCAATTTTCCCAAACCCTAATCATCAGAACTTCTGACTCATATAGGGATCCCCAAAACCAGAATTTTTTTAACTGATTTTATTTTTTTAAATACACAACAGCAGAATGCATTACAATTCTTATTACACATATAGAGCACAATTTTTTTCATATCTTTGTATATAAAGTATGTTCAGTCCAATTCATGCTTTATACATGTACTTTGGTGGGGTTTTTTTTTGCATTTTGATTTTTATTACATATATATACCACAAGTTTTCATATCTCTGTATATAAAGTATGTTAACACCCAATTCTAGTCTTAATACATGTACTTTGGATAATGATGTCCATCACATTCCACCATCCTTGCTAATCCCCTGCCCCCTCTCTTTCCCTCCCACCCCTCTTCCCTATCTAGAATTCATCTATTCCTCCCATGCTCCCCCTCCCTGTCCCACTGTGAGTCAGCCTCCTTATAACAGAGAAAACATTCAGCATTTGTTTTTTGGGGATTGGCTAACTTCAATTAGAATTGTCTTCTCCAACACCTTACCTGCAAATGCCCTGATTTTATTATCTTTTAATGCTGAATAAAAGCCAGCTCTCCATGTGGTTCAAAGGCTGGTATCTCCCAATTCACTCTTGGAGAACCACTAGTTTGTCAGGGAAATAGACTCATTTAGCAGACATCAAAGGCTTTGCCTGATCTTTTGCATGACCTTTCCAATTCTCTCTGAAAATCTTCCCATCCTCCTCTCTATTCCCAACCCCTATATCATTGGTAACTTGGAGCTCTGTGTCTCCCATTTGCATGGGTGGCCTACTTGAGTGGGCAGGCATTTCCGGCAAACTGGGAGGAAAGCCCCTTGCATCAGAGCTGAGAAACATCCTAGGAGAAGCAATACATTCCTCCCTGTCAGCTCCTCAAAGCTCTTGCAGGATGTCCTCAGGGAATAAGGAGGCAGGTACCAGATACAGGGTTGTCAGAAGTGAATCCATGGGATGTCTTCTCCATTGGCCTCCTCTGAACAGGAAATCTGGAATGTCAACTCAAAGGACCATTTTATGGAAGCTTTATAATCATTGGGGAAGAAGCAATACTCAAGACACTAACCTCCAACAGAGAAAGAAATGGCTTTCACCACTCTCCTGTTCAGGCCATAGCAAAACAGCCTAGGGTGAAGAAGCCCTGAGCAGGGCCTGGAGGAACCAGGCAGCAGGATGACAATCCTCCATAAGCCTTAGAAGCTCCCAGAAACACTGGGAGGATGTAGTCCAGTGTTACTAGATGGTAAAAACTATAGCCATTGTGTCATTGCTGTTTGTTATCCCCAATGAACACAACTGTTAAAAATATTTCTCAAGTCTACCTATACTTTTGCCCTATGCTGGGGCCTCATAGCTCCCTTCCATTCCAACACTGTTACATTGGGTCTCCCTGTATCTAGTTCCTCACTCTCTATTCTAGTCACTGTTCCACAGTCATAGTTATGTTTTAAATTATAAGTCTGATCATTTTACTTCCCTCCTTCAAACATTGCAAGTTCCTCAAAATTGACAAGATAAAGTCAAGATTCCTACAGCTTCTTCCTCATGCTTCAGTTAAAGCAGAAAGTCCTCTAAGAAGCTGCCCCTGATTTCCTGGGTAGAATGGACAACTTCTTCCTTTGCTTTTTGTATATTTTTTACCTGTCTTTGGTTGCAGTCCCCTTCACATTTTATGGCATTTATTTATATGCTTGATCATCTGATTCTTTTCCTAGACTAAAATCTCCTTGAGGGAAGATTCTGAGTCTTTTATTCATCTCTCCTATTAATGCCTAGCACAGGGCTGAGAGTGCACTATGAATTTAATTAATGCTTGCTTGCTTACTTAATTCATTTATTAACATCTTCATATGAACCCTATCTGGAACTGTTTCCTCCCTATCTCTTAATATGTTCTTTTAATGTCTATCATTGAATCTATGCTTCTGTTCTCCCCCTTGCCTGAAATATCCTCTAATATCTTTTTCCTTTATCCTTTTATTTCTTTAGTTGTAACCAATAATTGCAGCGCATTGGATCCTTAGAAGAGTTCTGCCACCTTCGTTTCCAATGACTTGTTCGCCATGCCTTTTTTCCTTGTGTGGTTTGTGACTTGGGATTATTAACTCATGTTTGGTAAGGTGCCCTAAGGTATTACCAGTAAAGGATGCTTTCCGTTAGTTTGGTAGCTTGAAGTTTCCTCTATACGGCAGGTGTAATCAGTTCAAACCCTAATTCCATGTGAAGGTAGGTGTCTTAGTCTGCTTGTGCTGCTACAACAAAATATCTGAGACTGAGTAATTTATGAAGAACAGACATGTACTTTTTCATAGTTCTGGAGGCTTGGAAGTCCAAGACCAAGGCACTCACATGTGTTCGGTTATCTGGTGAGGCTACATCCTCCTGAGAGGCAGAATGCTATATCCTCATATGATAGATGAGCTGAAGAGCAAGCTAGTTGAATGCTACAAAAACTGTCTTTCATAAAGACTTTAAGCCTACGAACGAGAGAGAAGTCCTCATGGCTTAATCACTTCATAAGGCCCTACCTCTTAATATCACTCTATTGGCAATACCTACATTTTGGAGAGGACATACTCAAATCATAGCAGTAGGTCTTCCTAGAGTAATGAATTCAAATTTACTTTGCACCAGAGCCCAACCTAAAATAAAATGATAATAATAATAGTAATAAAAGTTTTCCTGTTTTCTTTTGCTGGAAACTTCAGTTTTCCTAGCCCTCACTTTTCGTGGTAATCCTGTTTTATGTGGAAGGGTTATCTCAGTTCGATCTTCTCTCCTTGTGTGGGTCCAAGATCAAAGCATCTACAAAAGACATTAAAACCTAAGATTCTAGACAAGAGATTGTCAAAGTACAGCCCATGGGCCAAATCCAACTTATCACAAGTCAAATCTTCCTACATTCTTTTGTTTTCATATTATCGTTGGCTACATTCATGCTACAAAGGCAGACATGAGTAGTTTTGACAGAGAACACATGGGCTCATAAATCCAACGATATTTACAATCTGACTCTACATAAAATGTCTGCAACTTCTGCACCAGAAAACCAGGGCTGCCAAAGCACCAGCAAGTATTTCTTTGCTTAACTCCTAGGAATTACTCTGAATTATTTTGCAAACTCAAAGCATTTCAAAGAAATTTTGTATCCAGCAAGTTTAGCCATATGTGTAAGGACGTTTTCTAGGACATCTAATCCCATCACATTATCAGAAACCAAAGATAATTTTAGCCTCAAAATTCTAATCAACTTTTGTGGTTCAAAACAGAAACTCCTTCACAAATCCTTCCTCCATGATTTCAGCTCACTGTACCAAACATATCTAGAAGGTTAGTGTCTTTGTTATCTATAATCTATGGTTTAGCAGCTCATCGTAGATGTGAATGTGTGTGTGTGTGTGTGTGTGTGTGTGTGTGTGTGTTCAATTGCTCTCTGGTTGCATTGAGCAGGAAATCATTCTCATTGTTAATTAATTAATGGTGCATTGTAATTATATATAATAGTGGGGTTCGTTATACCATCTTCATACAAGTACATATTTTAATCATTCTCTTTTGCAAGGTTGTCAGAATCTTAAGAACAAGATTTATCTTTTAGATCAAGAAAAAGTATTGGGGGTTTAGAAAGTTGAAACAATCCTGAGATTCTATAGAGCTCTAAATCTGGTGGTTTAGAAAAGGACCACCACAATGACTATAGAGAATGTAGCAGAGAGTAGCACTAAATGCTCAGGCTTTGGTTTAGATAGATCTGGGTTCACATCCCAGTTCTAGCTAATCCCATGCTAGCTGTATGTCCTTGGGCAATTATTTAACCCTTCTAAGTTCAGGTTGCTTCATCTGGAAAATGTAAAGTTCTAAGAGGCTTAGAATTCTTAGTTCTAAGAGACTTAGAATACTTGCATAAACAGACAATCATTTGGTCATTATTGTATTGATACAGAAACAACTTGTTTATTAATAATCTTGAGGTCTTATTTATAGATGGCTTTGGCTATTCTAGTACTGTATGCATCCACACTAACATATGATCTTCATCTGTATCCAAGTGTGTGAAATTTGGACAATAAGCATAGGAAATAGCAAAAATGATGAACTGGGAAGGGTGCTTTCTAGACCTTTCAAAAAAGCAGATTTCCAACACCTGAAGTTCTGATTACAGAAACGCTATAGGACTAGAATATGCCTGGACCAAAAGCCCTAACCAATCAGATCAACAACCTCAACCACAAAAGTTGACTGAGTTATAACTAGAATAGCTACCAAAAATTATTAGTTGACTGCTCCTGCTATAGATAATACATCTTAGCTTTATTTTTGGCCTTGGCCTCCTTGACATGTCTATTGGTGTCTTGTCCCACCATGTCCAGCAGGCCTGAGCTTTGCTAGAGTCTTTTCTTTAGGGTAAAACAAATTTGTTGCTTTGTTTTCCCACTCTCTTGGCATATGTAATAAGGCCCAAAGCAGGAACTAAGGAGGGAGATGAGCTGGCCTGAAGTTGCTTATGCCACCTTCCTCTAGGCTGGCTTGGACCTATAGTTTCAACACTCAATGGGGCTGCTAAAGGCCTTACCTGGAGGGGCTGAGCAACAGATTGGCTGGGGAGAACATGGAAAGAGGTCATGGATTTATTTATGATCCCAACCACAGAAGAAGAATAGGGAATTTGCTGGTGAGAAGGTTGTTTCCTCCAGACATGGGGCCTTGATTCCATTGGTATCTGTGAAAAGAGTTGATGACTGGCCCTCTTTAAGGTCTTGCCTTGTGGCTGGCACCTTGCTCCCCAATACCACCACCACCAGATCACTGCACAGCTCCCTTCCTCCCAGGGACTCCTGGACACTCTTTGAAGTATGAAGTATGTTGTCTCTGCATTATGCTGAGCCCCCCCTCCCCCCCCCCCGCCCAGCAGTCTCTTTCAGGCAGACAAAGGAATTCCCACCTTCAACCTTGCTGAGCCCAAAGGTGCCTACCCACACCTCTCTCCTGCCCTATCCTTCCATTGGGCCAGCTTTCTGACTTAATTATACATTTTGAAATATATTTGTGTTTCTCACAGTGACAAACACAGGTGTTTTCTAAGTGTTCCTTGAATATTTCAATCACTGTTTATTTATTAGGAATATCTGAATAGAGAAGTCTTAGAAATAGGAAAGGTTTAATTTGTAATCTTTTTTCAAGAATATAATTGTATACTTTTCAAGTAAGTAAGTAGCTAACCTAGGTCAATACTTGTATTTTACCTAGTTATTCAGAACAACAACCAATAAATTGATGACATATTTGCAATTCAGATTTCCTTAATATACAAAATGCATTACAAAATTAAAAGAAACCAAACCTCATCAGAAAAATAGGCAAGGAATACAAGCAGACAGTTCCCATAAATGAAAATAAAAGTTGATTTTAGGAAATCATGTGAAATCTCACTTATAGTAAAAAAAAAAAAAGGAAAAGCAACTTAAAACTACATCATCCACTACTTTTTGTCTCTCAGATAGGCACAAATCAAAAATTTTGATAATATACATTGTTGGCCACTTGTGAGCAAAGGTGGAGAAAACAGGAAAGCTCAGAAGTTGATTATAGAAGTATAAATTGGTATAATGTCTCTAACATGTAATTTGGGAATTTTCATTAAAATTACAACTTACACACCTTTGACCTAGCGATTCCACTTACAAAACATTGCCAAATAAATGTACTGTCACATATTTATGAGATAATACATACACAATATTATTCATATTAACACTTTTATAATAGCAAAGGATTGGCAAAACCCTAAATGTTCATCAGTAGGGGACATTGCTTATGAAAACGATGGTGCATTATGCATTGGAATACTGTGCAGCTATTTAAAAAAAAAGAGGGGAGAAAGAGCTTTTAGGGAAGTTTTTATTGATGTTTTATTAAGTGAAAAAAAAAGCAAAGTGCAGGATAACATACAGCATAAAGTATTGTTATCTGCACAAAATAATAGGAGAAGAAGAAAATATTTACATGCACTTTAAAAATGCAAAGAATATCTCCAAGGATAAACAAGAAATGTAGTATTGATTGCCTCTAGGATGAAAAAAAAATGGATGTCCGGGAAGGAGGGATCGGATGCAGACTTTTTGGGGGAGTAGGGGTACTGGGGATTGAGGCCAGGGGCACTTACCACGGAGCTCCACCCCCAGGCCTTTTTGTTTTGAGACTGGGTCTGGATAACTTGCTGAAGCTGCCCTGGGACTTGTGACCCTCAGCCTCCTGAGTAACTGGGCTGTAGGTATACACCACTTCTCTTGGCTCGGATGCATTTTTTTTTTAACTGTATATCCTTTAGTACTATTTGAATTTTGATCATCAAAGTAAATAAACCATTTTAATCAGTGCCCCAACTGTTGACTATAAGTGGTGTTTTCATTTTTACCACTAAGCTTTTCCAAATCTTTGGAAGTAATATGGCACTCAACAATTTGCTGGCTTTCCAGTTTCCCCCCAAACAGTAGCAGAGGCTCCGTGCCCCATAGGGACCCTGTCATTCCAGGGAGCTCTAAAGGAATGCTTCTCAGGCATCCTCAACCAGTCATATGGGTGAATCGTCTGCCTCTCCTCTCTCTACACACCCTTCCTCCTGCCATGCTATGCTTGTAAAGTCAGTCTGGAATAGCGTCACCTCACCCCCACCTATTGCCTCTGCCATTACTGCCTCCCACTGCTCCCAATATTTCCATTGCCTGGAAAGCTAGTTCTTGGCAGGGCAGAAGAGCCAACAGCCCTGCTCAGGTCTCCATGTTGTTCCCCTGTCCCTGAAACAATTCTGCTTAAACATAGGGCTGCATAGTGTCTCCCCAAATATTTCTATTATCAATAGTTCCCTCTCCTTAAAGATCAAACTCCCTCCACAGGGCTGATGAGAAGCAGATTTCCTAAACTCCCAGCCTCTACTTTCATCGAGGGAGAGAGAGGAGTTGCTCCCTCCTCCACAACTTCCTTCCTCCTGCAGAAGCAAAACAAAATATAAGTGGTGGTTCAAGGGGAACAGGTGTTACATGTAATGTCTGCAGTCAAACAGCAATCTCTGATCATTGCTATGGCTTAAAAACACAACCTTGAACAAAGATTATCACATTAAGTTCTTCTTTGGTGGTTTTCACTGCACTGATTCTGATCCTGAGTGGCCCAAATCCATTATAGCTACTGTCCTGCAATAGTCTGACTCCAATCTGGACATGGAGGCTGAAAGAGCCTTCCTAAAACTCTTCAGTCCAACTACATCTGCAGAATGGAGTTCCAGGGCACAATCACACTTTTCAAAGATTGAAAGTTACCTTATGCAAAAGGGCCTGGCTGGGTTAAGCAGTGTGTAAAACATATTGTGCTTTCCACAGTGTGTGTACATGCTACATGGAAGACACTGCATGAAGGATTGGGTGGGAAGGAGGGATCTATAAGATTTAGGCCTGATCATAAAGGAGCCTGCTGATTAGTAGAGAATATACAACTTTCACACTAGTGACCATCATATAATATATAATATGACACATGACACAAAATTTGTTGATACAACATACCAAAGGAGTTTGCAGGAAAGAGAGGTCTCAACCAGCTGGAGGGATCAAAGAAGGTTTTATAAAAGTTTAAAAAAAATTAGTTGGCTATGGAGGGAAAGGGAGAATTTGGACAGATGGGTAGGAAGGTTAAGAACCTGAGCCAAGATAGAAAGGAGTCCTAGGTATTCTGGTTCCTTCTGAACACAGAGCCAGTAAAGAGCCCAGTGAGAGTGAACCAGGGGTAAGACACAGATGGCCCTGTAATGATAACCAGTACCTTTTTCATGGCTCTGTAGAATTTATGAGCTCTTTCTTGTGAATTGTCTCTTGACCTTCACAATGACCCCTTGATTTAGAAAGTTTCAGAGAAAGAAATGAGGACTCAAAAGGGGTCACCCAAGTAACTCACCCAAGGTTACTTAGTGGCATAAATTGATCTTAAGTTTGGAAAATACCCAACACTCTGCAGGGAAAGGCACTAAAATGCCATAAGTATGTGTAGATTGCACCCCTGTCGCCAGAGGCTACTTTTAAAGGTTTGTTCTGACATAGTTTTAACATTCCCCTGGAGTAGATAATTTTCCAATATTAATTTGCATTGTAATTCCTTTCTTCAGTTTAAATTTCTTCAGGTAATTATCAGGTTAAACTTCAGCCTTGAGAGTTTCCCAAATGAGTAGGATTTTCATTCTTTATGCCAGGTCACCTGTATCAGTGTTTCCAGCTTTATAATTTTCAGACACTAGATCACATTTTTTTTTTCTGACACCATTATGTTACACACTTAATAAAGTGAATGAGGAGATCTCTGTTATTCATTCTCTCTCTCATTGTTGTTATGTCTTTAATGTAAAAGAATGGGGATGACTTAGATACATCTTTATGAGAGAGTGACTGGATTACCTTGTCACATGTATTCTGAAATTCCTCCCAAAATGTTCAGTGGGATTGATATAATTGAACTGGACAGATAGCAAATAACCACTTCCTATGAGATGCCTGTCGTTAGTAGTTGGCTTTTATTGTTTTTGCACTCTGATTTCTCTGTTCTTGTTTGTGAGTAGGAATTATTTTGTTGCTCATTTGTTTGCTTTTGCTTTATTTTGCTTTGTTTGCAGTGAAAATGCTCGTCCTCTGTCAATTCTGGAGGGAAACTCTGCCCCACATTAGCCACTGTCCCCTCACATCACGCGTCTTCTGAAGATGTTTGCTGAATGAGAGGAACCACTTTCACAGGTGCATACCTAGGGCCTTCTAGAGGCCCAAATGCTAGGGCATCCTTCATTTTGTTACATCGAGAGACGCTAGAGAATAGGAACTCTGTCAATTGATCCGTGAGAATAACCTCACAGTCCAATGAAAGCTATGTACAGTCCTGATCCTTGCGTTCCATAAAATCACCAGGAATGCTGAATACTGAGCCCCTGCCCCAGGGGAAACACAGGGTTAGGTTGGGTTTCTATAAGGCTCTAGTCTGTGCATTTTCATCAATTGGTTGATACATAAGGTCTTTCTTTGTCTGTTTCTGTTTAAAGGCACCTTGCTTACAATATATCATGAACACATTGAACGGCAGCCAACTACACTATAACTCACACCTGAATGAAGCTTATCTGACACATATTTTCTCTGGAAGACACATCACATCCCTCTTGGCTTCTGAACACTAGACAGCACTTCAGCTCTTTCCTGGGGGTCTATTTTAAACCATCACATCACCAACAAACATGCAAAATTGTTAAAAAGCGTGGCACTAAATAGACCATAAAAAGAACACTTGTTTCCAATAAGGAAAAAAAAAAAAGTCAGAGAGTTGCCTTATTTGAACTCTGCTGTAAACTTGCACATTAGAAGTCCCCACATTTTTTTGTCACTCTACACAAGTTCACAAATAATCATGAAGGCACAGTGAGGATTGATTTTGGAGTCACAAATAAACTTTAGCAAGTAGGGAAAAATTGGAAATATGAAAAGTGAGAATCAGCTGAATATTGAAACTTGTGTGTGTGTGTGTGTGTGTGTGAGAGAGAGAGAGAGAGAGAGAGAGAGAGAGAGAGAGAGAGAGACTCTCATGGAAAGAATGACAGCTTCTGTTGTTGGGCAATGTCAGGGCTGTGCACAGACAAACCAGAACCACTGCTTGAGGAACAGAATAGTTAGTATCTTCAAGAAAAGAGGGGAAAAAAACCCTTCTTCCAGGGGAATGGTCTTTGAACCAGCACATGGGGCTTGGCAGATGGAGCACAGACCAAATTCCAGTCCTTCCTCGTCCCCAGGGCTATTCAAACTTCTGGGCCCAATGTGATAATACAAAAACAGATTGTGGTATGGACTGGCTATCATTGTCTTGGAGCAGAAATTATCTTTCAATCAGATCCTGTCCAGCAGTATCTAAGAGGAGCTCCATGTCAGCATTTCCATTCTCTGACCCACGTTTTGCTCCAGGCCTTAGATTTCTTTGAAAGACTCAATACTGGTTTCCTAGGGATGTTGTAATAAATTCCCATCAACTAGATGCTTTAACACAAAATGTTTATTTTTCCATAGTTCTAAGGGTCACAAGTCTGAAATTGAGGTGTGAGCAGGGCCACATTCCCTCTCGAGGCTCTAGAAAAGACTCCCCTCCTCCTTGTCTGGTGACCTCCTTGTCTGATGATGTCTGGGGTTCCATGGCTCATAGCTGCCCCACTCCAATCTCCGTCTCCATCTTCACATGGCTTTCTCTCAGTGTGTCTCTGAGATCCTGCCTCTTCTATAAGGACACCTGTCATTGGATTGAGGGCCTATTCTTAACCTAGAATGACCTTATCATAACTTTACTAACAGAACTCTGAAGACTATTTATTTACAAATGAGGTCACATTCTAAGGTTCCACAAAGACATGCATTCTGGAGAGGATAATATATTTAACCCACTACCACCCTCAAAACTGAAATCTGGGGAAAACATAAAAACAGGTCCTTGTATGTTATCTGATAGCCTTTGGCCTCAGCTCTGGATTAATTTGAAGGTCTCCACTATTGTATTTCCCCCAGTTTTCGCATTCCTAGTAAATGAAAAAAAAAAGAGTAAAACAAATGACAGCCACAGAAAAACCCTTAAGATATTTCACCTTGAAAGTTTATGCAAATATACCCAATCTCATTACCAATATCTTAAAGTTTGCTGTAACCCAAGGGCAAATTCCAGTGGACACCAATGGTCTGAACTTTAGAACTGCATTCAGAATAAAACAGGAGGTTAGATATTAATGACCCCTTGGGCCAGAACATTTCTCTTGAATTCAGTGAAACGGGCACTGCAAAGCATGCTTCATGACACACTGCGTTTGGCACTCTCTGAGAGAGCACAGCTTTCAATCCCCTCTCAGCATCATAATTTTGACCATAATAATAAAACAAAGCCACCCTGGTGCAGGTAGAATCTATCTACAATAGTCCATAAAGGGGTTCATTAGCTTCAGTCCCTTAGACAATAACACAATAATTTTTTTAGAATATTTAAACCCACTGCCCCATATAATAATAACCAGATACAATTTACTCTCTAAGCTCTTCAAATTCTCCTTTTTCCAACAGTCCATATATTTCAGCTGGTGGTAACTCTGCCCTGACTGCAGGTGGGCATGTGAACCAGGCCTGTCCAATTAGAGCACTGAATTCTTCTGGATACAAAGATTGGGTGAAGGATGGATGTCAGACACAATCAGAGCCAATGATAAACAATGAGACTCTTCAAGGGACTTTATGGAGAAAGGCATAGCTATTCTTCCTAGGTTTGTGGCGATGCTGGCAGCCACATTGACACCATACTCAGGAATGAAGCCAAGATGAGGAGAGCAGAAGCCAAGAGAATAGTTTAGACTGAGATCTGATGACATCATTTGAGTTCTGGAACTCGCTATTGCTGGAGCTGGGACAAAATTCTACTGGGTCTTCAGTTGCATAAAACAGTAAACTCCCTTATTTGCTAATCTGAGTTGGATTTTTCTGTGACTTGCAACAAAGACTATCCTGATACAACATGGCACCGCCAACCGTGAAGGACATGTGTGATGATTCATCCAGTCAGTTCTGCCTCTTGCTCCATTCCTTCCTCACCAGGACAAAGGAGATCTTTCTGAACCAGTGTGATCACCAGGATGACACAGCTACATCTTTTTCTCTGGGTCTTTCATTGCTCTTGTCCCACTTGGTCTGATCTCCCTGCGGGGTCCTGATGCTTGATCATCCATACTTCTCAGTCTTTGCTCATATAACTGGTCTCTAAACTCACCTCTCACCACAACCTGGATGGACACAGAAAATGTAATGCTTTGGGCTTTCCTAGAACTAATCTGATCTTTCCTCTTTCAAGTCCCATCCACTGGTTTGCAAGAAGAATATGAACTAAACCCTGTTTAAAATGACCATGGTTCAATCACAAAAACCACTTTTTAAGGAAGTGTGCAGACTTATTTGGATAAAAATTCTCAGTCACTAAGACCAAACTTCCCTCCCTCCTGCTTCACTTCATAAGATGGTCTCCCGAGTGCATGAGAAGAAAGGGGCTTGCTAGTTCTATGGAAGTGAGAATAGGTCCAGGTTCCTTCTGTTTGGTATTTGGGGCCTCCTCCAATGTCTAGACACTATCCTGTGTTCACCCAAGAGATGTTTGCTTTGCTATCTTTCTATGCCAAAGTCTGCTGCATGTACCTCCCCCGGGGCTGGTCCTGCTTATCTTGTTTGTAGTTTAAAATCCACTTCAGACTGCTTTGGCTTAACCTTCCCTTGGCAGCAGATGCTGCATCTTTGCCAACCCACCAACTTGTTTGCTCACCTGGAAGTCCAAAGCCAGCCCTTAGAATAGGTTACCTCCACCTACTGTAGGGAACATCATGGTAGGTCCCCCAACTGCCAATTCAGTGTAGACCCCACATGGTGACACATTGAGAAGGAAAGTCCCTAGGCCTCCCAGGAATGTGATATGACTGTTCCCCAGGCGGATGTGTGGCAGAATCTGCTTCAGTGTGACTCCCATCTTGACTAACACTACTTCCCCCTCACCAGCCTAAGCCTACAAAGGACAGTTCAGCAGACCAGCTGCTGGCCAACCATCACCATTTTCCTTCCTTCTGCCTCCATTCTTCTGGCTTAAAAAGGGTCTGCCTTGTATTTTACTTCCCCTATCTCACATTCTCATTACCTCTGATTCCAACTAACCCTGTCTCTTCTTTCCACCTTTCCACTAAGAAGTATTTGAGATGAGCCATGCAGGCTGTTGCTGAGATGCGGAAAGTTGTTTTCCAGACAATATTCTGACTTGCCCAGCTAACTTATTGTACAAAGATCAGATTCTGAATGTTGGGGGATGAATGCTAAGTTGTGCTTCCTTTTTGCATGTCTTAAATAACTTCTCTCATTCCCTCCCACTCCCAACAGTAGAATGTTTGGGCCAGATGGAGCGATGCTGTCCAAGAGAACTTTGTGCAAGGATGTACGTGCTTTCTCTCTGTACTACTCCATACAGTAACCACTAGCCACATGCAGCTGTTCAGCAATTGAAATCTGACTAGTGAGCTAGGGGACTGACATTTTCATTTATTTAATGTCAATTACTTTAAGTTCAAATGTGGCTAGTGGCTTCTATGCTGGACAACACAAAACAAGAATACAGGTTTCATTACTCAACACAACAGAAGAGAGACATCCAGTAATAATTATAAAATCAATCCCTCCTCTTCCAGTTAGGAATGGCTATGCAATTCCTCCTTCTAGCACAGTGCTCCATGAACAAAATTACTTCATACCCAGTACTTTTCCATCTTCACCCACAACACAATGGCTGACGTGTTTTGGTGCAGAATGGCAGACTTCTCTTTCTGCTTAAATCTCCTATGAGAAGTATGTGCTATTTCCAAGAAATGGGTCCTTTGCCCAGCCCTCTGACTTCCTCATACAAATATGTTACTCATTTTCCTTTTATTTTATTTACTTACACGTGGTGCTGGAGATCGAACCTAGGGCCTTAGCGCGTGCGAGGTGAGCACTCTACCGCTGAGCCATAACCCCAGCCCTACTCATTTTCCTTTTAGAGTTTTTCTATAAGCATCAGTAATGACAAAGATCTCAGGAGCCTTTTTTTAGGTCATTTTTTAATGTTCTTTTTTTGTAAATTTGTTCTTTTTAGTTATACATGATAGTAGAATGCATTTTGACATAGCATACATACATGGGGTATAACTTATCATTTTTGTGGTTGTACCTGATGTGGAGTTACACTAGATGTATATTCATATATGAACATAGGAAAGTCATGTCTGATTCATTCTACTGTCTTTCCCATTCCCACCATCCCCTTACACCCACTACCCTCTGTCCAATCTGGTGAACCTCCCCTTCTCTCCCCACCCCCAGTCCCACCCTCCACCTATTGTGAGTCAGCATCCGCATATCAGAGAGAACATGTGGCCTTTGGTTTGGGGGGATTGGCATATTTCACTTACCATGATAGTCTCCAGCTCCATTCATTTACCAGCAAATGCCATAATTTCATTCTTCTTTAAGGCTGAGTAATATTCCATTGTGTATATGTACCACATTTCCTTTATCCCTTCATCTGTTAAAGGGCACAGGCTGGTTTCATAACTTAGCTATTGTGAATTGAGCTGCTATAAACATTGATGTGGCTGTGTCACTGTAGTATGCTGATTTTAAGTCCTTTGGGTATACACTAAGGAGTGGGATAACTAGGTCAAATGGTGGTTCCATTCCAACTTGTCTGAGGAATCTCCATATTGCTTTCCAGAATGGTTGTACCAGTTTGCAGTCCCCCCAGCAATGTATGAGTGTACATTTTCCCCACAACCTCACCAACATTTACTGTTACTTGAATTCTCGAAAATTGCCATTCTGGTTGGAATAAAATGAAATCTCAGTGTAGTTTTAATTTGCATTTCTCTGTTAGAGATGTTGAATATTTTTTCTTATATATGTTGATGGATCATATTTCTTCTTCAGTGAAATAACTATTCAGTTCCTTTGCCCATTTGGGGGGGTATTTGTTTTTCTGGTATTAAGTTTTTTGAATTCTTTATATATCCTGGAGATTAATGTTCTATCTGAGGTGCAGGTGGCAAAGATTTTCTCACATTCTGTAGGCTCTCTCTTCATGTTATTTTGTGTATCTGGGCTGGTACCAGGTATTGAACTCAGTCAGGGGCATTCAACCACTGAGCCACATCCCCAGCCTTATTTTGTATTTTATTTAGAGACAGAGTCTCACTGAGTTGCTTAGTTTGCTGAGGCTGGCTTTGAACTCGTGATCCTCCTGCCTCAGCCTCTTGAGCCACTGGGATTACAGGTGTGTGCCACAGCGCCCAGTCCTCTTTATGTTCTTGATTGTTTCTTTTGCTGTGGAGAAGCTTTTTAATTTGATACTGTTCCATTTATTGGTTCTTGATTTTATTATTGTGCCTTAGGAGCCTTGTTGAGAAATTCAGCTACTAAGTCAACATGATGGAGAGTTGGGCTTACTTTTTCTTCTAGAAGGTACAGGGTATCTGGTCTAATTCCTAGATTCTTGACCACTTTGAGTTGAGTTTTGTGCAGGGTGAGGGATAGGGGTTCAATTTCATTTCACTACATAGGGATTTCCAGTTTTCCCAGCACTATTTGTTGAAGAGGCTGTCTTTTCTTCAGTGTATGTTTATGGTGCCTTTGTCTAGTATGAGGTAAGCATATTTATGGGTTTGTCTCTGGGTCTTCTATTCTGTACCATTGATCTTCATGTTTGTTTTAGTGCCAGCACCATGTCATTTTTGTAACTATGGCTCTGTGGTTTAATTTAAGGTCTGGCCTTGTGATGCCCTCAGATCCTTTAGAAGGAAAGTCAGTGAACAATAAGGAAACAGCTCCATGAGAGCTCCAGCCCCCAGGCTCCAGAAGATCATAGGAGAAGAGCAAATTCTTAGTTTGGCTTATTTTCTTTGGTAAATGTCTATCATTCAGTTCTCTTTTGAAAGTCTCCTCCCCTGACTCACTGAATGGTGGGTACTCCTGTGTATATTCATGGAGGTTGTGTTATAGCATAATCCTGAAGAGCTAAGAAATCCTTAAAAAGCTAGAGCACCCCCTTATCCTTGGCTCTAACTCTGAGTTCTAAATCCACAATGCTGGGTTGCTGAAATTTTCCAATGTAAAGGGAAAGAAAAGGGGGAGAAAGGTGGAAGATGGACACTGTGTTGCTCAGCTTTCCATTACTGTAACAAAACACCTGAGATAAGCTACTTATGAAGAGTAAAGTTTTTTTTTTAAGATAGAAAGAGAGAATCTTTTTTGTAGATGGACACAACACAATGCCTTTATTTTTATATGGTGCTGAGAATCGAACCCGGGTCCTGCCTGTGCTAGGCGAGCACTCTACCACTGAGCCACAATCCCAGCCCCAAGAGTAAAGTTTTGATTCGTCCCACAGTTTGGGAGGTTTCAGTCCAAAATCTGTTGGTTCCATTGCTTTGAGCCTGTGGTAAGGAAGTACATCATGGCAGAAGAACATGGTAAAACAAAATCACTCACCCCCTAGATGAAAAGCTAAAGAGAGAGAGAAAGAGAAGGACTGAGGTCCCATTATCCCCTTCAAGGGCATGCCCCAAATGACCTAGAAATCTTCCATTAGGCCCACCTCAAAGTTTCTACTGCCTCCTCATAACATCAAGCTGGGGACTAAGTCTTCAACCTGGGGATCCTTGGGAGACATGCTAGATCCGAACTATAGAAGACAGATGGAGAAAAGCACCCACCACACAGTCTAGAGAATGGCTTAAAGAAGGGGTCACACTGGCAATTCCACGCTGGTTTTGAGGATGAGCAACTGTCAAGAACAATGATAAAAACTGACATTTGTAAGTTTCCCAGCACTTTCTCATACAGTATTTCACTTGAGCCCTTGAAAACAGACAGCCTTATCAATGTCCTCAACTATGAAGAGTCTCAGCAGTCATCAGTGCCCTCTTTGAAATCGTACAGTAGGAATTGATTGGCAGGTCTACTGTCTCCCGAGTCTAAGATGGTATGGAGTTAGAGATAGAAAAAGAGCTGAGGGTACCAGGCTGAGGGAAGTGGTCATTGGGAAAAACTCTTGAGAAGACATGACCAGACCCTAGGCAGCACTGAACTTGATGATCAAACCTCTTAGCCCACCTATCACCCACTGCGAGCCCTTGGGCAGAAGCACTTATGGCCACGCGTTTATGATTACACATTTTTCACCGTGTCAAGTTATTTACATGCATGTGATCTCATTGGATCCCACAGTGACCCTGTGTCATAGGAGGTCAAGTTGAAGATGTTATTGCATCCACCATAAAGGTAGAAAGATGTAACACAAGGAGATTCTGAAATTTGCCTCACATGAAAGAGCCCTCAAGTGACAGAGTGAGAACTTTAACTTCTTGCCTCCAGGTCTGGGGCTTTTCCCTCCCCAGGTGTGTTCCACTGTAGCCCCTCCAGGGATCGGCTCCTTGTCCTGTATCTCAGTATCCATATCACCCTGCTGCTCTGCTCTTCACCCCCTCTCCGGCCAACACAGCAATATATTTGATCACCTATTTCCTGTTTGATCAGCACCCAACTAGATGAGGATCCTTCTGAATGAGTTGAGAGAAGCTTCAGAGTGGCCACCTAAGGAGGATCCTGCGCCCCACCACCTCCTCCCCGAGCCAGCCTGAAATGTGAGCCTGTGTTGTGTCAGCAAGAAGCCAGCCTGGGCCAGGCCCACCCGCCCATCTGCTGGGACATGTCTCCATTAGTCATCACATTCTCTTCCCTCAGGACTGCCCTGCAGAGCTTCACACAGACAGAGTGCTGGACCTGGTAATTCTGCCGCCAACGTTTAGACCAAGAACCTCCTGCAATGCTGTTTGCAAAAAAAGAGTTTCAAGCATGATGCATCATCCCCTGAAGATTCTGAACTCCTAAGATGCGTCCTCCGTCCTCTCCCAAGTGCCCCTAAGGTTTGGCAGTCTAGAAGGGTGGGCAGCCCAGCTTCCCCAACCCCACTGAGGCTGCCTCCTGAGGAGAAGCAAGCCCAGTACTCTACTACTTCTGACCAATGTTCAGGGACCTGCTCTCTGAGAGCTTCCTGTCTACTTCTCCCCTCGCTGGGTCTGGCACAGCCTGGCATGCACAGAGACACTTCTCCATAAATGCCTGCGGACTCAGCATAATTAACACATGGTCTTTTGCTCAGGGTTGCTATGAGGAATTAATGTGATGATTCAGGATAAGCACTTCGCAAACTCCGAAGAGATTAGACAAACGTCAGGGATGATTTCATGGTGGCTGTGACAGAGCCAGAGCTCTTCCAGGTAGCTCCTGAGTGGGAGGGAGGTGTGTGCCAGTGAATTCTCTTCCTCCAGGCAAACTCTCAATGCTTGGAGATGAACTGATGTTTTTAGAATTTTGCCCTTTGTTCAATTGCACTGGCATGCTTTCGGATTTCATCAGCCGCTGCTGCTGCTGCTGCTGCTGCTGCTGTGGTTGCAAATGATGCCTCAAGGCTTCTGCTGAGGTCCTGGTGCCCCAGCCCACAGGGAGAACTCTGTGTGTCTGCTGAGGGCCAGCCCAGAAGCAAGGCAAAACCTTTCGCAGGATCCACCCTTAGAGGAGCCCTGGGACCCTGGCTAGATGTGCAAGGCTTACTACAGGACCTGTTCCTAAGGGGGGTTCTCCAGGTTTGGGGTGGGCCGTGGGGGAGGGGAGTTTGAACCTTTCAGAAATGAAACTAACCAGACACCCGGGGTATGGTTAATTTAGGCAATGACAATCTTCCTCAGTGTAGAAATCATGTTTTGTTTTTTTAAATTCTTACAGGGAAAAAAAATTTTCTTCTCCAGGTCTCGGTTTTATTCTTGCCTAAACATTTGAATCTCCAATTTAGACACAGGATCATCTGGAACATGGTTCTCATTTCTCTAGTCAAAGTCTGTGTCAACTCCCCTTTTACTGCCCTGAGGCAAGGGCTTTTATCATTTTCTGAAAGGTCAACGTTTCTGAACTCTGCTATTGTGAAAGCTCTGAAATTCTCCCAGCCTCCCCTCCATCCAGGGGACTTGCATTCTTTTCATGCTGAATTCTTCCATCTCTTTGAGTCACCTACCTGAGAATTTAAGTATTTTCCCATTTTCTATGCTTCATGGAAATATCATTAACAACCCTCAGATTGATGAATCAATGGATTGATTTCTGGCCACTTTACCTTCTTGTTCTACAGAGTAATTCATTTCCATGATGAGATCATCACTCTGAAAATATTAATTAGCATTAAAAAGCCAAGAAAAGTGAATGAGAGCTCCGGGCTACTTTAGAAAGTATTCTGCCAAACACACATGCACACAATTAGACCTACAGGAAAGCTTCAAAGAGCCAATGGAGGAACAGAGAAGATTGGGGTTTGCTCCTGAGATTCAGAGCCCAGTACTTCGGGAGCCAGTTCGAGAATTTTCCAGGAGCCCTGGCAGTAGGAAACCTCTCTCTCTCCAGAGTAGAGAAACTTGAGGTCAGGGCTCTTGACTCTCCCAGATGTGTTGGCCCTCAGAACCAGGGATGCGTTTGGCAGAAGTTCCATGAGCATCTGTTAAATTTAGCTAAATCACTTGAGCTGGAATGGGCGCCATCCATAATGCAGGCTGGAGACGGTTCCTGCTGCGCTGGGCACAGCCTTCTGCACCATGGTCAGTTCATTTAATAGGCAGTCATGGAGGCTGATGTGCTGTGCTCTGTGCTGAGAATGTCATAAGATGAATTTCTCATCCTCAAAGAATTCACATTCTAATGGCATCTGGTCTCCCCTACTGCCCGGATCTTTCCCTATCAGCAACCATTCTTCCCCTTGAGCCACCATACAAAAGCCATCAGTTGACAATCACCTCCCCTGGAACAGCATGACAGCCCTGGTTGTTCCACAGATAGCATTAATGACACCACGGTCCTCCAGCCTGGCTGTACTTCAGAATTACTTGTAGAGCTTCTAAAGCATGCCCACAACTGGGTTCCACCACGGGACATTCTGGTTTCATGGGCCAGGCATCTACCCCCAAATTTCTGTTTTCAACCCTTCCTCCCATCAGAAATAGCTGTGTGTGTGTGTGTGTGTGTGTGTGTGTGTGTGTGTGTGTGTGAGAGAGAGAGAGAGAGAGAGAGCGCTCCTACATTGCCAGAGCCCAAGAGAAAGAATTCCCACATCTTTGCTAGCACTGATTGAGATCAAAACATGCAGGAAATGAAATGCAGTAGGTGGAGGGAATGCTGGCCTAGAAGCCAGGAGATGGGTCATCTTCTCCAGTCCCTCTGCTCATTCACTAGCAATGTGACTATGGATACCTCACTCTACCCCCTGGGCCTCAGTGTCCCTGGGGGTAAATCATGAAGACTTCTAAAATGAATTCCAACTCTGAAAGTCCACAATTCTTTGATACAACAAACAGTTACTCAGGCTTCTACTATATGTGGAAAGAAAAAGAATTGCTAACTACCCTTGTGATCTGGTTGAAAGTCATCAAGGGAGAAATTTAAATGCCACTCTCCAGGGAACTTAGAAGCCTCCTAACTCAAGGAGACAAGAAAAGCCTCTCGCTTTTAGGAACTTCCACACACAACAGGGGCTCAGTCCCAAACCCCAACAAATGTTGTAAAGCTAAACACCTTGGAGCCCTGAAATGGTATTACATTTGGCTGCACCCGAATCCCTGCTGCATGCCACAGTCACATAAAACAATATGATTGGCACTGCTGACTAAATCCCCGTTATTTGGAACACCAAATCCTCATGAGTTTTAAAATGAGCCTCCTGAGTCAGAACCAAATGCTACTGGAACAGAAACACGTTTTCTGCTCCTGCTTTGCAGGGTGTGGGTTTACCAGATGACCGTCACCATCCAAGATCTGTGGAATACGACAGGCTCACCCACCCAGATAAGGAGATGAGTGATGGTTTTCTGGAGAAGTTACAGATTGATGGGGGTTTCCTATCAATTTAGGAAGTTAGCCCTGTCAATTCATTGCTCAGCCTCGAGAGCCATAATTGAGAGCAGATGGCTTTGTGACTTGACAGGCTGAATGGAGGCAGGATGTGTCCGTCCCTCTTGTCTATCATCACTTTTCTTAGATTGGGAATAAGAGTGTGACAAGAAGGCTCAAAGAAGAAAGAAGCCCTGGGGTCAGTCCATTCCCAGAACAGCCTCAGCCTGGTCAGGAAAAGCCAAGCTCTCCAAAGGCTTACACTGGGGAGCAAAGGCCTTCATGAAAGCTGAATGGCATGGAAGCCCAGCTCCCAAAACTAGCAGAGGTCTTTGGGTCGGAAATAACACATTGTAGCCATCTCAGGCAACATCATTTCAAATATTTCCTCTGGTCAATAGGAAGACGCCACTGGATGCTGACACCCTGGGAAGAGAAGGCAGTGTGGCTGCAGCCCTTGATTATCCGGGCTCTTCACCCAGAATAGACAGAGGTTCTTCCCACCTGGTTCCCCACCCCCACGGTGGTCAGGAAAGACCTTTGCAGAGCACAGGAAATGCCAGCATTAGCCAGCTATTCAGAAGCAGCCAACCATCAACAATGAGAGGTGGCAGGGGCGGGAATTTGACCCTTTTCACCTATTGTGCACTGGTCATTGTTGGAGACTTTGCTGTGCCTCCAGGGAAAGAGAGTCATCCCCTGTCCCTGTGGATGGGGCTACCGTGGTCCAGAGAGAAAGGAACTTGGCTGGGGGAAGAACAGAGGTGGGGTGAATAAACCAAGAATCACTAATTCTCCCAGTTAGGGGTTTCCCATGAGGGCCTCCCAAGGCCTTCTTAAGCTGGGAGGGGCTCGAGTGGAGGGGCTAGAGGTGGGAGCTGTTCTGCAGAACCCTTCTCATTGTATAATCATGTTCCACTATGAAGCCTAGGTTTCCCAGAAAAAAATATATTCTAACTGTCCCCCTGGATCAAATCCTTTCCAGTCTGACCCCTCTTGGCTTATCTCAGTGTGTCTCCCATCACTTGGCAAAAAAGTGGTCTTGGCAAAGCATGTTTGCAGAAACCTGAACATTCCCCACTAGGCCAATGCTCACATGCCTCCAACCTACCCAGCCTTACACCCGTTCATTACATGGAGGAACACTGCTCCCTCAGCCTCCACACCCATTCAATCCAACCCGTTCTCCAAGCAGCATGTGAAGATCCACCTCTTCCAGGAAGTGTTCCCAAACCACTCCAACTGATACTCTTCTTCCTCTCTCCTTGAAATATATTTCTTGCTGTTTGCTCTCCTTAGTAGAGGAACTTAGAGTCTTGATGTAGCCCTTTATTGGTAGTTACATGATTCCCACTAGGACTATGAGCTTTGAAGGGAAGTGTGTGTGTGTATGTGTGTGTAAATATATATATATATATACTGTTTCAAGATATACTTCTTGTGAATGAATGGACTCCGAGCTTATGTGTCAAAGGTCTGAGCGGCTTTTCATCTGGAATTGCTGCATCTAAGTAGGTGTGATGGAGTCTATTAGGTGCTACTGTAGTGTGGGGGTTCCTCCTTGAGAGCCCTTACTCCAGTTCTTTGGCAGTAGCTGCATAACTTGTTTCTGGGTCTATATCTAACATGTCACTAAACAAGTCCCCACCTGGGAAACCAGGTGGGAAGAACCTCTGTCTATTCTGGGAGAAGAGCCCAGATAATCAAGGGCTGCAGCCACACTGCCTTCCGTTTCCAGGATGTCACATCCATACACTTAGACGACAAAGTGACTGTCATCTCCTCAAGCTGCACAACCACATCTGGAAGCACTCTCCAACTTGTCTCTTTGGGTAGCTATCCATCTACCAAGGAGAAAAAAAATCCCGCAGAAGATGAGCTGGGCTGGGAGTTTCGTTGAAAATTTAGCCTGTGGCCTGGGAAGCAGCCAGTTTCTGCGCTTTGGCATTCTGTAATTTATGTGCCAGAAATGAGCTGAACCAACCCCCGGCATCTGGTTTTGTCCCTTCATTGCCTGCTTCCACCTCACAATGAAGAAACCCTGTGCAGGACTTTGAAGCCAAACCAAAGGATGAACCACATTTCTGTTGCCTGGGATTCTGACAATCATCAGTATCCATTGGACATTTGGGACCACAAGTCTTAGAAGCTCTCGAATTCTAAGTAACTTCCCAACACCAGGGTCCCTCTTCATTTTCTCTGACCCAAAGAGCATCCTGACCACATGGGCTCCCCACAAGTGTGTGGGAAACCCATCACTGGGAGACTGAGCCATTAGTCATTCTATTAAGAGTTTCCAGACAGTGCGTAAGCATGGGCAATTCTGCAGCAAGCAGGAAATTATCAGTAGAAGTAGAAGTGACAGAATGTTTAGCAAACATTCAACTAAGGGAACTTAAAAGGTCTTTGAGCATTGTTAAATAAACATTTAGGATGACTGAGAGGGCAGAATATGAAATGGAAAGGAAAGTGTAAACACTTTCTGTGGGAGAGTAGCTTGGTCATTCCTCCATCCTCTTCTGGTCATAAGTCTATAAGGATGCGGGAATGGTCTGAACAAAGCTATCTAATACTTAAAATTAAATTCCCCTTTGCAAGATGGAGTGCCAGCCAGCAAACGTGCAGAGGAAAAGAGTTGCTTCTCTTTGTTCATCTCAACAGTCTGGTTTGACTTTGATATTCATGCTCAGGATGCTGGGTAGCACCCCAGATCCAACATGGCTGCAGGGGATACCTGGCTCAGGGCATACCTTCCAAACTGCCCCAGCTAGAATAACAGGAAACCAGCATAGGACCAAACAGACGCAGCTGAGTGTTGAATACCTTACTGAAATCTCAGAACAAGTCCCATGGCTCACAGATTCTTATCAAAAGGGGAAACTGAGGGCTCGGGATATAGCTCGGTAGAGTGCTTGTCTTGCATGCACAAGGCCCTGGGTTCAATCCCCAGGACCACAAAAAAGGGGGAAACTGAGGCTTAGAGGGATCAAGGTTACAGAGTGAGTGGCAGAGCCAGAGTGGCACCTCCAATCCACGTGCTCCAGTGCCCACTTCTTTAACACCATCACCCTGCATTTCCACAGTGTCATGCCAGGCTCATGCCAAGCCCTTCTCAGGGGCACCTCAAGCAAGAATGAAGACTAGGAGAAAAGGTGGGAGTTAGGAGGCCAAGCCCAAAGTGACAAATGGAACAACAACAATATCGATGGTGGAGATCACAGACCTCAAGGGCTTTACAAAACAAAGCCTCTGTGGCCCTCCTTGCCTCTCGGAGCATTCCCTGCTACTAATTTGCAGTGAATTGATTCCTCACATGGTTCCAATCAGTCCAGGCAAAAGGGAGTGAGGAACAAGCCTGAGTCAGAGGAGGGTCCAGCCTAACATCTGAGAGGGTGATTTTTGGCAATGTCACCATTAACAGAGAATCTGGAAGTCTTTCTTCATGTTCTGCCATGGGGACTCGTTGGCCAATAGTTTTGCCAGTGCTTCATCTATCCCTGATTTCCATAGGCTTAAGGTTAGTGGGTGTGTCTCCTTAGGACAGCTCCTCTACCCAAAACACATACGTGCACGTACACACACACACACACACACACACACACACACACTATTGACTTCCCTGAACACTGGTGGTCAAACACCAGGGATTGCCACAGACTCATCTCCCAACAATGTACTTTTGGATTCACCTTGTAGCTCTGGAAACTAGAACTTAAAGCAAAGCCAGGCAAGGCCAATAAATAAATAATGATTTAATAAGTGCAAAAAAATTTAAAAAAAAAAAGAGCCAGATGCATCTAGCAGCACCTTTCTAGAGCCTCAGTGACAAGCTATCCCATTGCCTCTTCCAGAAGATCTTTCCATATCCTTGGCTTCTTTGACACCTGCATCCCCAAGGTCTCCCCAAGGCCATCCATTTAGAAAGTAAAAAGTGGTTGGCATCTCCCCCACTGTCCTTCTATCGACCTTCAGAGTCAGCCAGCATTTTGCTCTTTGCTACCTCTTGATCTTCTCTCTCCCAGCCCAGGTTTCTTCAGCATCCACCAGGGTGGTGTAGATCGCTTCCAACTTTGCAAACTGCTTCCATCCGTCCAGGGCCTGCTTCACCTTCCTCCTTGTCCCACTTCAAGCCAGAGTCTCCTCCTTCCACTGAGTCCCTCCAACGTTCAAACCAAGACCTTGGCTTGCTCCCTTTGTGCCAAGTACATTAGTCCTGCCTCCTCACTGAGACCCTCAATCCTTAGGATCCGAGACTATAGCTGCTGTTTCTCTGCCACCTGGCACATTAGGAGGGCTTGTTAGTTGGCCAGGAAGGGAACATCTGTCCTTCTGGTGATAAAGTCAGGCCAGCAGCAATCATTGCAACTGGGCTGGCAGCTGTTGGCTTCGGCTGCACGGGCCGTTCCAGGACTGAAGTGAACATATTCCAGATACTTCAACCAAACCTCGGCACCTGCCCAAATCTGCGATGGTCTCAACTTATACCTCAGAAGTCCAACTTTGACCTATTCCTGCTGTGTTGAACTAAATCCAGTGATGCAAGGAAAGGAGAAAGAATTAGTAATTAGCATTCGCTATTACATATTGAATCAGTTATGAACTTCCACAAACAAGGTTCAATCTTCTCCAAGTTGAGGTTATTTTCATAGTATAGCACACACTGATTCCAAAGAACATTTACTGCTTGTGTGATTACAACCACTGGCAGGGCCTATCTGAAGTCTCCAACATGTGTATTTGCTTACAGAGACTAGGAGGTGTAATTCTCTTTGTATTGTAATATAATTATATAATTTATGCGTGAGGCTCTTTCCATATAAATAGTTTCTCAAAACACTAAAGAAATTCTCATGTTAGGAATTGAGTTCCCAAAAGCATCAGAGATGGACAAGTGAGAGAACAGCAGACTGTTCTCAGTGAGGACTCTGCGGACACGAGGCTGAGGCTGTGGCCTCCCACGGAGGTCTGCCAGAGGGAGGCCGGGCTTCTGAATCGGAGGAGGGCTGAGACTCCAGTTCTGCCACTGTGTCAGTCAGCTTTCCATTACTGTGACAAATAACTAAAGAGAAAAGGCTCATTTTGGCTCACAGTTCTGGAGGTTCCAGTTCATGGTTGGTTAGCCCTGTCACTTCTGAGCCTATGCTAAGGCAGCACATGTGGTGGACAGCAGTATGGTAGAGGCAGCTATCGACTTTATGGCAAGGAAGAGAGAAGAGGAGAGGGGACTGGGGAAGGGAGAGAGGGGAGGGGAAAAGAGGCTGAGAGAGGAGGGGAGGGGAGAAAGAACAAACCCTGGTCCCCTCTGAGGGATTCCCCTGATGACATCAAGCTTCCCACTGTACCCCACTGTTATGGTTTAGATGTGGTGTCCCCTGGAAGCTCATGTGAGACGATGCAAGAAGGTTCAGAGGAAACGATTGGGTTGTAAGAGTCTTAACCCAATCAGTGACTTAATCCCCTGATAGGGATTAACTGAGTGGTAACTGAAGTGGTGGGTGTGGCTGAAGGAGGAGGGGATTGGGGTGTGGCTTTGGGTATGTGTATTTGTATCTGGCCATGGAGTCTCTCCCTCTGCTTCTTGATCACGATGTGACCTGCTTCCCTCCGCCATACTCTTCTGCCATGATGTTCAGCCTTACCTTGACCTTGTATATATCGCATGATGTTTAAACCAGATTAAACATACCTATATTCTCACCATTTCTTTATGATGAAAACATTCAAAATCCCTTCTTCTGGCTTTTTGAAATATACAATGCCTTATCATTATTCATAGTCACCTTACTGTACCATAAAACACCAGAAATCATCACTTCAATCTAACTACAACTTGGTACCCATTGAACAGCTTCTTCCCATTCCTCCCTCCTTGCTCCTGGTAACCACCATTCTGGCTTACCTCAAGGTCTTGATCTTTTTAGGTTCCACATATGAATGAGATCATGTGGTCCTTGCATTTCTATGCCTGGATTATTTCATTTGATTTCCAGTTCTAACCAGATCAACACAAATGACAGTATTTCATTGTTTTATGGCTGAATAGTAGTCCCCCGCACATACAGACCACATTTGCTTTATCCATTCATCAGTTGATGGACACCGAGGGTGTTTTCATTGCCAAGATGTTGTGAATCATGCTGAAATGAACCT
The DNA here is from genome assembly GCF_964194105.1 of Spermophilus citellus. Lineage (NCBI taxonomy): Eukaryota > Metazoa > Chordata > Mammalia > Rodentia > Sciuridae > Spermophilus > Spermophilus citellus. The sequence goes on from NC_138196.1 coordinate 36,565,310, forward strand.
GGGAGCAGAGACGTCCTTCAACAGACTGATTTCATTTGAATATGTACTCAGTAATAGGGTTGCTAGATCATGTTAGTTGTTCTTTATTTAATTTTATGAAGAAACTTCATACTGTTTTCTACAACAGCTATAATAATTAATGTACTTAAAGTAATTAATTAATAAGTGCACCTCACCAGCACTTATTATCATTTTAGTCTTTTTGATAATAGCTATTCTTGCTGACGATTAGTGAAGTTGAGCCTTTTTTCATATACTTATTAGCTATTTATATATCTTCTTTTGAGAAATGTCTTCTTCCATTTTTATAGGATGGTTATTATTGTTGTTGTTTTGTAGTGACTTGTTTGAGATCCTTACGTCTGGATATTAATCCCTTTTCCCATATATAGTTTCCAAATGTTTTATCCCAATCTATAAGTCGTTTCTTCACTCTGTTGATTCCTTTGCTGTGAAGAAGATTTTTAAGTTTGTTATAAACCCATTTGTCTATTTTTTGTTTTAGGTTCTTGTGTCTTAGAAATCTTATTTTAAAAGTCTTTGCCCATCCCAATGTCCTAAAGTGCTTCCCCTATGTTTTCTTCTAATACTTTCATAGTTTCAGGTCTTATATTCAGTCTTTAACCCATTTCAAGTTGGGTTTTATAACTGGTGAAATATAAGAGTCTAGTTTCATTCTCCTGAATGTGGATATCCAATTTCACAACACTCTTTATTCTAAAGGTTGTCCTTTTCCCAATGTATGTTTTTGGTACCTCCACAGATTATTCTGAAGGAAAAGCAAAATCACGGAGCACACAATTATTGGTCCATATTACCCACCGAGTTACCATAAGCCAGGTCTACACAGGATGGATCCTAAAAAACTCAGGAGGACAATAGTCTTAGGAAGCGCGGTGCAAGCATTCAGATTAACAGCGTGACCCCTGGCAGCTTCTCTGGTTTAGAGAAGGTAACTACCAGCAGCTGGTTTTGTAGAAAACAGGGCTTAGTTCCTAGGAACAGAGGCTGCCTAGGTTTGGAGGGTTTGAGCAGAAAAATTGGATAACATATTGGAGAATTAAAGAAACATATTGACCAGACACAGCAGGATGAGAGGAAAGGAAAAGACCAAGTACAGAAGTACTCTTGACTTAAGAATAGAAAGAGCACCTGCTAAATAGGGTGTGTCAAGAAATATAACTGCTGTGGTCAAGACCAACCCTGGAGCAAAGTGAGCCTATTGTTGGAAGAAAAGTCATAAATGAGAGGGGATTCCACCAACACAACCACCATGAACTTATGTCATTTCTCTCTTTAAACTGGTGAGCTACTGTAGACCCTGCCAGCCCAGAGAGCCCTGTTTCTTTCCTTCAAACTCTGTCTGAACCTTATGAAAATCCTATGCTGTTCCAGGGCCTGGCTCAGAATCTATCTCCCCTAGAGAGCCTCCGAAGCACACCAACCTCCTTAATCACCACGTGCTTGAAGGGCACTGTGTACTCCCATAAAAGACTCTGTGTAATCTCTTCTCAAATGGACCATGAATCCTTGAGAGCATAGATCATGTCTTATTCTCAATATTCCTTGGGTCTACCTTAAGTGGTAATCAGGATATAGTATGTACTCAATAAACACCTTCTTATTCATTTCTTATTTTTCACCCATCCTCCTTTTCAGAATGTCATGAATTTCAACAAAAGATGAAAAAAGTGTGTCCAGAAAAAGAGTAGCTTAAACAAATATTAACCCTTGGAAGAGTTGTTTTCAGAAATCTGTTTTTTAAATATCAAAGCAGTACCAGTAAATAAGTATATCATACTACTCTGTGATTGAGCTGGGAAACCTCTTCTCTTTTTTATCACTTTCAGCCACAAATACTAAGCACTTCCTATGTGCAAGACACTGTTAATCGTAAGAAATGTCAAGAGGCAAAGTCTATGCCATTGGGAAACTAGAGTGCATATTTGTCTTTTTACAACTTAACCTCATCCAGCTAAAGACATCCTGCACGCTGCTGACGTATTTGGCAAGGGTTGGCCACGAAAAAGAATTGAGTCCATCTGCTGGAAAACAAATTAGCCAATGGGGGGAAAATAGTTTTCTGAATTCAAAAGAGAACATTAATGACGTGTATAAATACATCTTTTCTCTTCCAGGAGCTGGAATTTGGAGACCATTTTTATTTTAGTATTTGATTTGAGAAGCTGGTTTAGTTGTTGGCATATTAACAATGCAAAAGAATGGAGTTGATAGAGAGTCCTGGCCCAGGAGGAAGAAGTCCAATGGGCTTGGCCACTTCACCTCTCTTCTTCCTACACACCCACAGTGCTAGCCCATCATCAGCATTTCCCTTATATAAAGTGGCTGTTTCTGGGAGAAGAACCAAGCGGTTCCTTGAGAACTTCTTAAACTTACTATAACAAGATTGAGAGTAAAATATTCCTCTGGACCATCTAATTTAATATGGATATAGGTTTGCTGTGCACAGCGCAATAGGACCTTAGCTACAAATTGTAAGTACCAAGATAAATCATCCCCTGAATTAATGTCAACATGTGATTTGACTCTAGTTTTAAGGCCTTTAGTGTTGGCATATCACTTAACTACTTCAGCCCATTAGCTCAGCAAAGATGAATAATCACTTTCTGGAATTACCCTAAGTATCAAAGATAGGAATAGTCACTTTCGGTGAAGGTAATAAGAATCAGAAACACACACCACCATACAACTTCCCATCCTAAGCTTGCATCTGAAAACTTGTATTTTAAAATAACTCTTCATGAGACCTAACCACTTGTTGAGGACTTCTGAGATTTGTGCTAAAAACATAACTGGTATCCAAGTAGTCAAAGTGGTGACCAATTAACGTGATTAGTTCCTGTTCTGACAATTCCTGTTCAAGTTGCCAAGGACATAAATAATGACAGCACAAAGGCTCTTAGTCCTTAGGTGATGACCTTGAATCCCTGACTCAGGACTCTCGTGGTGCCTTGCCTTTTTGGAGATGACATAAACCAATCTAATCTCTCTTGGCTCCAGTTTCTGTGAAAACCAAATGAGAAAATATAAGTGAAAGTAATTTTTAAAGTTTAAACAAAACAGGAATGTTTTGCATAAACATCAGAATATCTTGCAAGACTTTCAGGGTGGGAAGACTTAGAGGAGAACAGGCCTGTGACAATCTCAAGCCCTGAGTCCATGGCTCCATATCAGGCAGGTATAGGGTCTAATTGCTTGATACCCAGATGTCAGCATCGGTGCAAGATGAAGCAATGTGTTTGTATTCTGAGACACAGCTGAAAATACCTTGCAACCCTCTGTCTCTAAAGGTGTCAGCATTTCAAAACCAGAGGAGTCTGGGAGGAATGTTTTCCCAAGCTCAGTGACTAAGGTGGATTTGTAGGGTGTCAACCTTGATAAGCTCTAAACTTGGCTTCAAGATCTCCTTGCATAGTCCCAGGTTAGCATGGCCCATCAGAGACATTCTGTGTAAGATTTGGAAGGCAAAGAAGTAAAGCAGAAGTCAGATTCTTTGGATCCTCAGAAGAATGAAGCAGCAGACCATGTGCTGTCACAACCTATGCACCGCATCACTTACCCATGGCTCTCTTTGGTGGCATAGGGGAGGAGCAAGCCTTCAGCAACTCCAGATTCTGCCAGAACCCACCACCCACCACCACTTGAGCATCTTCAGCTTCTGGGCCAGGAATGTTTTAGGTCCTATGACAAACAGAGTAACCTCTTCTATAGAATACCCATCACCAAAGATGCAGAATTAGATGGCAAAAGACTAATGTGGGTCCATACTTACGGGTTCTAGATCATCTGTATAGCTTCCATATTGTCTTTGTTTCTCCCACCTCCTGATCACCTTCCCAGTCTGCCTGACCTGCTAGCTTCAGGATCTGGTGCCTCATTCATAAGTAATAATCTCTCACGGAGCATCCACATGTGGATAAAGTCAAATTCCTATAACGAGCCCCTTCTTGCATGTAGCCCTGAGTATTCAGTGTCTCCAATCACATCTGTCTGATATAGAATGAGCTCTTTGGATTGGACTTGGCTTTTCTGGAATTGACTTTTTGATCTGACCAGACATAAAAGTATTAAGGACTCTGTGTCCCTGTGTCCAAGTAAACATTGTATTTATTTGTCCTGTACACCATGCTGTTTTGAAATATGTTTACACTGTGGAATAATCAGGTCAAGGTAATTAACCTATGCATTACCTCACATATTTTTTTGTGGTGAGAACACTTAAAATCTACTGTCGGCCATTTTCAAAAATAAAAAAATATTGTTATTAACTAGTCCCCAAACTGTCCAGAAGACCTCTTGAACTTCCTATCTAACCAAAATGTTATATTTTTGATCAACCTCCCCCAGTCCCACCCAATTCAATTCCTACTTTCTCCTTGTAGGAGTTGAACATTTTTAGGTTCCACAAAGAAGTGGAACCATGCAGTATTTGTATTTCTGTCCCTGGTTTATTCCACTTAATGTACTCCAGGTTCATCCATGTTGTCACAAAGGACAGCATTTCCTATTTAAGGCTGAATAATATTCCTTTTATATGTACATATCACATTTCCTTTATCCATTCATCCATTGATGAATACAGGTTGATTTCATACCTTGGCTGTTGTGAAGAGTGCTACAAGGAACATGGGAGTGCAGATATTGCTTCAACATACTGATTTCATTTTTGTACCCAGAAGTTAAATTGCTAGATCCATACAATGGAATATAACTCTGCAATAAAAAGAAACAAATTATTGATGAGCATACTACCATCAATGGATCTTAAGGGTATTATTCTGATGAGATATAAATCAATTTTAAAAGATTACATGTGATAATAAATAAAATATGATTTATAAATAAATAAAATATGATCTTATTTATATAACATCCCTAAAAATGACAAAATTGTAGTGATGGAGAACAGTGGTTCCTAGGAGTTGGGTTTGAAGGAGGGTGTGACTCTGTAGGGATTGTACATGAAATTTTCTTTGGGGTGATGGAACTGTTAGTAGGGATCATATAAAAATCTGTACATGCAGTAAAATTTTGGAGAACTATTTTTTAAAAAGCAAAATCTGAGTAAAGTCTATTGTAGTGTATTAATTTAAATTTCCTAGCTTTGACCATTGTAGTGTTATTCCTGGGATGAAGCTGAGTTAAAGGTAATGGAACTCTTTATAATAAAGCACACACATTTCACCATCATTAAGAGAAATACATTTCTGAGCAGGGCTCTGGCATCCTTGAATTTTTCTAAAGGGACTATTCTATGTACTTCCAAAAAAGGCCATAGAAATTGCTTCCATCAAACTGGGATCCTTAAATTTGATGAAGTAATGTGATCCTTGGTGGTAGAGGTCAAGCAGTAGCACTTAGTCCCCTAAGACAAGGTGACATGGTTACAGTAATTAACAGCTGTTATTTACTATTTAGATCTGACGTGCCTCCCAAAATCTCATGTGAGACAAAGCAAGAATTTTCAAAGGAGAAAAATTAGATTCTGAGAGTTGTAAATTAATCAGTGAATTAATCCACTGATATGAATTAACTGGGTGGTAACTGTAGGCAGGTGGGGTGTGGCTGGAGGACATAGGTCACTGGGGACATACCTTTGGGATTTATATTGTATCCCTATTGTGCAGAACTAACAATCTCTCTCCCTCTCTCTTTCCCTCCCACCCCTTCATAGTTGCCATGTCCTGAACTACTTTCCTCCATGTTATCCTTCCATCATGAGAAATGGTGAGCCAAAATGAAATTATCTTCATCAAAGTTCTTCTTGTCAGGTATTTTTGTCACAGCTACAAAAAAAAAATGTTGAATAAAACAACAGCAGAAATCTTTGGAGATTGTAAGAATAATATGGATAGCCATCTACTAAAGTCTTTCTTGATCCATAGAAGCTCAAAAGTTCTAGGTCTGTTATTAGTAACCACAACAAGGAGTCGCCACTGAATTCCTTCTCCAATTAAAGCTGGTTCACAATTCCAGGGCCCCATGAATGAAAGGGAGGCCAAGTCTTCTTGAAGAAGGACCCTGCTCCACAACCAAAAAGTTATGCTATAAATCCTCCAAGTTTTCCCCCAAGGCACCTGCAGCCATTTACCAGGATTATGATAGGCTGATGGAGGAGGGTAAATAGCAAAACTGGAAAATTTGTGACAACATAGCTTGGAGAAAGAGGTATGTCTGTAGGTATAACTTTCTGAGCACTAACTGTGAAAGTATCTGTCTCATGAATGCTCTTAGAAGACCAACCACAGCAGAGAAAGATCATAAAAATCAGATGGAAAAAATGACCCTTCCTATGGACAAAATTAGCCTCATTTGCCAAACACCTTTGCCCTTACTCAATGGGTTCATGAACAAAATGACCAGGACAGCACAGATGCAAGATTTGCATGGGCTTGGTATGGGCATGTACTCACTTTGACTGATATGACTGCAGCCACAGCTGTGTTCAGTCTGCCAACATTAGACACTTAACATAGAGCCCTCAAATACAGCACCATTCCCTGGGGGGATCAGACATTGTAATCAAGGAAAGAGCAGCAGTTTGTTCTTACTAAAATAATCACTTTCTCTGAATGTGATTTTCCTTTCATGCCCACAGTTCTCTGTTAACCCCACCAGCAGTAGATCTTTGCCTTAGTCATTGCTGTGGTATGCCAAGTAGCACTGTTTTTTGCCTAGTGTGATGATTAATTGTGGTTGTCAACTTGACTGGATTGAGAGATGTTTAAAAAATTGGTAACACATACTTCTGGGTGAGTCTGTGAGAGTTGTTTTTCCAGAGAAGATTGGCATGTGGGTCAGAAAACTAAGAACAGATGAACTCTGGGTATAGATGGTACCATCCAAGAGGCTGGAGGCTTAGACAAAACGAGAAAGCAGACGAGGGAAGTTCATGCCCACACACACACTGGACTCTTCTTGAACAAGAAGTGTTTTTTGTGGCTCCAGTCACCCATGGACATTAGACTCCGAGTTCTTTAGCCTTTGAATTATGGTCTTGCACCAGAAACTCTCCAGGGGCTTGGGGCCACATCATTGGTCCCTCTTATTCTGAAATCTCCAGCCTCTTGGAGAATAGCTATTGGCTCCCCACCTCTCCAGCTTGCAGAGATCCATTGAAGAACTATTCATCCCTTGATTCTATAAGCCAATCTAATAAATCCCCTTTTAATTGTATACATTCTATTGGTTCTGTTCTTCTGGGGAACCTTGACTAATACATTGAGGAATTCCTTTAGCCACAAATAAAGTATGGCAATGGGTTTGTGCTTACAAAGTTCACCGGTATTACCATGTTTCCACAGTGCTAAAGCAGCTTGCCTGATAGAATGATGGAATGGCCTTTTGAAAGCTTGGTTAGAGTGCTAGGTGAAAGATAACACCTTGTAGGGCTTCTGTAATATCCTCCAAAATAAAAGATATCTAAATAAGGTATGCTACTTCTCCCATATTCAAGATTCATAGTTTTAAATCAAAGGAATGGAAATAAGAGTAGATTCTCTCTATATTAACCCTAATATCCTTCTTTAGAAATTTTTATTTCTGTCCCTGCACCTGTAGGTTCTGCTGTTTCAGGAATCCTAATCTCCCAGGAGTAATCTCTATCAGGATACAAAGTGTTGGTTCCATTAAAAGACAAGTTGATACTGCCATCTAGCCACACTGGGCTCCTCGTGTCAGTGAATCAGGCCAAAAAGCGATAACTACTGGCTGGGGTGACTAATTCTGATTATCAAGGGGAGACTGGTTGGATTATTATATTAAAAAGTTGTGGTAAAAAAATGTTTGTAGTGATATAAATATTATAAATAATAAAAGATATAAAGGATCTCCTACAGGAGAGCCCTCAAGAGTATGCTAAATAAATCACCACAAACAGAATGACTTAATACAACGGAGATTTATTCTCTCACAGTTCTGGAGGCTTGATGTCTGAAATGAAGAAGTTCTAAAATCTCTAGGGAAGGAGCCTTCCTGGCCTCTCCCAGATTCTGATAATCCCAGTAATTTCTTAATTTATCGGAGCAGCACGCCAATCTCTGTCTCCATCATTATATAGCTATCTTCTCTCTGTGCCTTTGTCTTCACATGGTGTGCTCCTCTGTGCATGTGTGTCTGTGTACAAATTTCCTCTTCTATAAGAATACCAATCAAATTAGGGCCGACCCTAACAACTCATCTTAACTTGATGACCTCTGCAAAGAACCCATTTCTAAATAAGGTCACATTCTCAGGTACCAGAGGTTAGGACATATTTGTTTGAGGGACATAACTAAATAACAGGTTACCTCTTAGTTGTCCTGGGTCCTGTAATTAAATTAGTAGAATTTATTTGCATAGAATTGTAATTACAATGGAAAAAAAAGTAATGGAAAACTTCAGACAGGAATAAAGGCTTGGGTCACCCAACCAGATAGGGAGCTATCATTAGCCAAAAAGAACAAAAGAAATAAATATGGAATGAGAAGTACAAGAAGATACTTTTAAATAAATCTATCACCAAGTAAACAATTACAGAATAAGAAATGTAATAGTTCTGAATATGTTTTTATTTTGATAACAATATATTTGTATATAAAGTAACCCATCTTTTCTCTTTTAGTCTCTTTCAATTTCTTACCATCTAATATGTTAATAATGGCTAACCTTATATCTCAGTATTGAGGTTAAATAATATTAATGGGGAGATGTAAGTTAGCTAGAGATGGAATGAATTTTATCCCCATGGGGCTTTGCATTTTCTTCTCAGGAGATACAATTATCTTCAGTTGTGTAAGAAATAATTGTATTACTTAAATGAATGAATGCTTTTGATATTATCTATCAGGAATTTAAGAATGCTAAAATAGCTGTATGTGGGTAGGAAGTTCATAAGGAGTAAATTGTGGTAAGTTTGTCTCAAATCAACTCAGCTAAACTAGAACCATTTCCCAGAAGTCCTAAGTTCTCATTGGCCAAAGGGCACATTTGGTGTGTGAGATCTAGAGGGCAAAAGTGAAATCAAATCATATTCTTTTCATGCTTAGGAAGTTGGTTAGGTCATCAGGCACTGCTGCAGCTCTCACACTGACGGCTTACTCACCTTGTTAGAGCACACCCCCGGCTCTTGCCCGTGTTAGTTTTTCATTGCTGTGACCAAAACATCTGACTAGGGCAATTTAGAGGAGGAAAAGTTTATTTTGGCTCATAGTTTCAGAGGTTCCGCCCATAGTCAGTCCACTTCATTTCTCAGGGTCCAAGATGAGGCAGAACATCATGGAGGAAGGGCATGGGGAAGGAGCACGGCTCCACTTGAGGCAGCCAGGAAACAGAGAGAGGAAAAGAAGATGAAGCCACAGGGTACTTCCCAGGCACACCCCCTGGGACTCACCTTCCCCAGCTGCCTCACCTGCCTCAGTTACCACCCAGTGAGTCCATTCAACCTAGGATGGACTGATTAGGTGGCAGCTCTCATGAACTAATCAGTTCACCTCTAAATATTCCAGCATTAACACAGAGGCTTTTGAGGACACCTCATTTCCAAACCATAACACCTGCCAGATCTCTTCCTTCCACTTATCCAGCCCCTGAGTGGTTGACTCTGTTGATAACTTCTAGTGCACATCACTGCCCGACTCCAAAACTGGAGACTTGGAGGCAGTGAGAAGTCAATGACGGCTGTAGTCTATGCCCAGGGTTCTAGTTCACCTGTTTGGGTTCCAGTGCCCTTGAATTCCCAGTTCATGTTCATCTTCTCTTTCCAGTGGCCTGCCTGCTGACTTCAGATTCTAGTACCAGATAAAGAATCAGCAGCCTCACATAAACGTTTTAACTAACTCCTGTGTAAAGGCAAATTCCTTTAACAAAGACTTTGTCTAATGGTCCTGCTTCTCTGATTAAACTGTGGGGGTTATAATTTGCTATTCCAGACCCTCTACCTGCCAATTTTTTTAAAAAAAATTTTTTTGTATGTATTCTGTAGATGGATGGAATGCCTTTCTTTTATTTGTTTATTTTTTGTACAGTGCTAAGGATTGAACCCAGTGTCTCACACTTGCTAGGCAAGAGCTCTGCCACTGAGCTAGAGCCCCAGCCCACATACCTGCCAATCTTAATAGGCATTTATAGACTGTCTTAGCCATTGGTTCAGCAAAAAGCTGTCAAACCTGTAAGACATCATGACAGTCCCCCAAGAACCATTTGTTAATGTTTACCCACTGTAGCTATCTTCTTTTAAATCAGTTACCTATCCAAACGTGTTTATTAAGTACCGATTATTTTCCATAATATATGATAAGACAATCAAAGTTACTCATCAGCTCAAGAGAGCCAGCATGCCTATTCAGCACTGAAATAAGTCCAGCTGACAGCAAGGAAAATTAGCTTGTGGTCAGTTCTCCAAAGGCCACAAAGCTCTTTTCAGATAAGCCTGTGAGGCAAAGGAAACAATCTAGATGTGAAGAGAGAGCCTACAGAGTGGGAGAAAATCTGTGCCACCTTCACCTCAAATAGAGCATTAATCTCCAGAATATATAAAAAAACTTAACAACAACCACCAAAAAGAAAACCCAAATAACCGAATCAAAAAATGGGCAAAGGAACTGAACATACATTTCACAGAAAAAAATATTAACAGTCAACAAATATATGGAAAAATGTTTAACATTTTTCTTCCCCAGCACGGACTTGCTCCTCACCTTGAGACCCAAGGAATGTCACAACAGTGACAGAGAAATAAAAAATTAAAACTACACTGAGATTTCATCTCACTCTAGTCAGAATGGAAATTATTAAGAATTCAAATAAGAATAAATGTTGGTGAGGATGTGGAGGGAAAGGTACACTCATTCATTTCTGAGGGGACTGCAAACTGGTGCAACCATTCTGGAAAGCAATACAAAGATTCCTCAGAAAACTTGTAATGGAACCACCATTTGACCCAGTTATTGCACTCTTCAGTATATACCCAAAGGACTTAAAATTAGCATACATCAACGTTTATAGCAGCTCAATTCACAATAGCTAAGCTATGGACTCAACCTAGGTGCTCTTCAACAGATGAATGGATAAAGAAAATGTGCATATACACAATGAAATATTACTCAGTAATAAAGAAGAATGAAATTATAGCATTTTCTGGTAAAGGGGTAGAACTAGATTCTATTGTGCTAAGCAAAACAAGACAATCCCCCCAAAACCAAAGGTCAAATGTTCTCTCTGATATGTGGATGCTGACTCACAATAGGCAGATGGGAAGAGGAGTTCACCAGATTGGACAGAGGGAAGCCAGGGTAAGGGAAGGAGATGGGAATGGAAAAGACAGTAGAGTGAATCAGACATAACTTTTCTATGTTTATAGGTGAATACACAAATAGTGTAACTCCACATCATGTACAAGCACAAAAATGGGAAGTTATACTCCATGTATGTATACTATGTCAAAATGCATTCTAATGTCATGTATAACTAAAAAGAACAAAGGGAAACTTTTTAAAAAGGAAACACCTGTGAGATGAAAGCAAATAGTACCAATTTGAAGATGGAGAATCATGACAGACCTTTTCAGTGATCCAGTGGATAGAGTCAGAACCCACTCCCCAGCAGAGCCAGGGGTGCAGGAAAAAGGAGAAAGAGTGGTCAGAGATGGAGGTGAGGAGCTTATGCAATCGCCTTCCTGGGGAGTGGAGGGCATTCCTCTAGCATTCTGAGTCTATCCTGGAAAGAAGCCACTCTGTCTGAAATAGCATGAAAGACAACTGCACATAGCTAGAGGAGAGGGCTGCCCTAGAGTGCTCTCAACCAAAGTGGCATCAGGGACTCATTCTGTTGACCCTTCTTCAGTCGAGTCTATCATCAGAACTTGGGAAATATTATAGAAAATCGAAAGAAGACCATCATCTCAACCTTGTTTTCACCAGGACTGTAGGGTAGAAGCAAGCAAAGAAGAGTTTATCTCATGACTTTCCTCCCAATGATAACGAAGAAGATGGTGGTCACCACAGTGACAGTTGGCATGAATCAGAGACCTTTGTTCAGGATTTTCCTCTGTTGTTAAGTTTGTGACTTAGTAAATGGTATCATCATTTGTTATCGTTTAGAGGTGGTGTCCCCCAAAAGCTCATGTGTGAGACAATGCAAGAGGAGAAGTGATTGGATTATAGCCTTAGCTAATCAGTGAGGTAATCCCTAGTGGGATTAACTGAGTGGTAACTGGAGGCAGGTGGAGTGTGGCTGGAGAGGAAGTTAATTGGGGGCTGAGCTATGGGGTCTATATTTGTATCTGGCCAGTGGAGATCTGCATTTTTCTTTCTCGGCAAGGACTTGTTCCTCACCTTGAGCCCCAAGGAATGGAGCCAGCCTTCTATGAACTAAGACCTCTGAAACCAGGAGCCCTCAAATAAACTTTTCCCCCTTTAAAATAGTTCTGGTCAGATCTTTCAGTCAGAGCAGAAAAAAAAAAAAACTCACTGAAACATCATTCTTGGCTTAGTTTCCATCTTTCTGTAAAAGGGATGCTGAATCTGAAAACCTTGGCAGAGATGCTGAATGTTTACCAAAGATCTGAGTTTTTCTTTCTTTTTTTAAATTTTTTTAAAATATTTATTTTTTAGTTGTAGTTGGACACAATACCTTTATTTCACTTATTTATTTTTATGTGGTGCTGAGGATCGAACCCAGGTCTCGCACGTGTAAGGTGATCACTCCACTAAGATCTGAGGTTTTCTTCCCCAGCACAGACTTGCTCCTGGAAAGCAGCTGCCCACCCAGGGACTACATTTCCCAGACCCCCTTGTGATCATTCTCACCAAGGGAATGATGAACGCAAGTCATTGGCTCATTTCCAGAAACCAAAATGGACTAGAAACAGATGTGCCTTAACTCTCTTGCATATCCTGGCACCCAAAGCAAAGTTGGAAACCACATTTCCAGAGTGCCCATCAATTATGTCCATATTGGAGTGAGCCCAGTCCTTACTAATAGGACTTGACATGAATGAGAAATAACCCTTTATTATTTTCAACTACTGAAATGATAAGGTTTATCCATCAACAGAGCTAGAATAAACTGATACAGTCCCTAAGTTGTATGTTTATGACCAACGAAGTTTACAAATACTTTCTTTAAGCTTTTGACTTACTTTGACTTAAATAATGACAACCTGTGAAATAGACACTTTTCTCATTAGACAAGTGAAAACATGAAGCTCATGATTCTGAAATGATTTCCCAAAGTCACAGACAAGCTGGAGGGCCAAAATATAGTGGCAGGAGACCTGGAATGGACTTGGGTAGGAGAAGAAGGGTAGTGCAGGCATTCACTTCCCAGAGCCCCAGGTGTGATCCTAGCTCTGCCTTTTTGATCATAAGTAATTCTTTAATGTCCCTCAGAATCCATTTTCTTAATAATAAAGAGGGAATAATAGGTAGCATCAATCTTACAAAACTGTCATAATGAAAAAAGGGAAATCATTACATGGATAACACAGTGTCTGGCTCCTGATAGATACTTGGCCAATTATACTGTCTCTCATTTACTAGGTACTTACCATGTGCCAAGGATTGTCCACCCCTCCTTACATCTACTGATTCAATGATTCACCCAACCACCCAGAAGGTTATGCACAGTTCTCTCTTCCCTATTTTAAACATAATGGGATTTAGAGAAATCGAGCAAATTTCCCCAACATAACATATACGTATCCTAGTTTCCCCAGAAAGTAGAATCAGGAGAAGAGAGAGTGAGGTGGGAGGCAAGGTATAATCATCATCAAGCTGGTTAAGATTGAGTGCAACTTTGACACCATAAACTGTCCTCCAAGAAGCTTCGTAAATCGAGAACTCATCACCATCATCCGGAGCCTGGAGGGTACACAAGCCTGGGCTGTGTAGGGTCCCAGGGAAGCCCCAGAGCTGAAGGCAAGAGGAGCCCAACGTGAGCATGAGGAGAAGTGTGGAGTCAATGGAAGTCTGTCCTTAACTGGCCACCACAGTGGCAGCTGGAATAAGAGATATCTAAGTTGCAGGAAGCTCGAAGTTGTACATAGTTGGGTATGTGTCAAACCTAGGAAGTTGCTGGGTGACCTTGAGTCTTCTTTTTTGTGAAAGACATTGTTACTATCCCTGACCCATTTTGAGCGGGGGAGGGTAAGTTCTTTTCCAGTGGGAATAGATTTACACAGATTCATACCCATTCCTTCCAGTCTGTGATGGATACTTGTGTTTGAGGAATGGTTGGCCCCAACACAGCTTACAGGTGTTGGCCTCATACAGGAAAGCCAGTCTTCTACTCAGGAGAGCCAGCAGGTCAGGAGCCCTGTATCACCTCCTTGAGGAAACATATCTGTCTGCATGGTGGAAGGTGTTGACAGGGCATGCTATTGCATCCTGCCATACCTACCAGGGAAGAACAAGACTGCTCCTCCCACTGGTCTGTGCCCTAAGAGCAGGAGCTTCTAACCAGGCTTGTGCCTTCAAATCTGGATAATGACTTTTTTTTGTTGTTCTCTGATTATGTAAGCAATAACACTTTCCCATTAAAACTAAATTATGTCATCGTAGCAAAACAGGAGGTATAAATATACTTAGAAGTTTGACGAAGAAAACTATTGTCACCCAAGATCTCTCTTCTCCAGAATGTAACTCATGCTGACATTTTGATATACTCCTTTCTAGATGTTTTTTTTTTAAACTGCATTTTAAAGTAAAATTGAATCACATAGTTTAAGTGTTTTTTCATTCTTCTGCTTTGTTCTCTCAACATTTTATGATAAATGTCAGCATTAAATATTCTTTCAAAATATCACATTTATAGTTGAGTAATATATTGTGTGCCTTCAGTCTGTGATTTTTCACTATTATATATAGTGCTGTGGTGAACATAATTAAATATGTCTTTGATCATATTTCTGATTATTTTTCTTTAGAAGATCCTTAAAAGCATGGTTGACAAATGACATAAACATTTCTAAGAAATCCTCATTGCCAAATTATTTCCAGAAAAGTTGGAATAATTTATAGTTCTATCAGCAATGTGATAGTGCAAAAGTACTGCAAAAACAAATCAGTACTTTTAAATGCTTTTTAGATTAATAGGAGGAAATGAGCTCTTGTTATTTTGATTCATATTTCTTTGACTAATGGTTTTATTGACCAGTTCTTAGGTTTGTTGGTCATTTGGGCTTCTTCTTTTATGAATCACCTACTCATTTTATTTGGTCATTTTTTTTTCAATTGGGACATTAGTGTCTTTATTGATTTGATATAATTAAGGCTGCTTATTATTTGTCATACTCATTGCAAATATTTTCACCATGTTTTGTTTGGTTCAGCTTTAATTTTTATTATAGAAGGTTTTTAAAAATACAGATATTCTGGGGGATTTTGTTTGTATTATGAAGTTAGATCTAATGACAGTTGCATTTGTGATTTATCTCATGGATGTGGTGCTTATAAAGCTCTCCACATCCCAGGATCAGCTACATATACTTCTATATTATCTTTTAGATAATTAAGATGTGTAAAATCATAATACATCAGATCAGAGCTGACAAAGTACTTCATGTTATAAATAATGAAACTCGGGCTCAAGAGGTAAACTAACTCAAAAAACAGATCACACAGCCAGTTAAGTGGCAAATCCAAGGTTTTATTTTTTATTAAGTTCTAATTACCACACAATAAAATGCTCACATATTTAGTATTCAATCTGATGAGTTTTGACAATTGCATACACTTTTGTAAACATCACCCAAACCAAGATGCAGAATGACTCCACCACCAGCAGTAACCACCATCTGATGTTTTTACTATAAACTATGTTTTCTTATAGTTTGGTTTTATAAAAATAGAATCAAAAAATAAGTGTGTTTTGTGAATGCCTTCATTTACTTAGCATAATATGTTTGAGATTCAACATGCTGTTTTGTGTATAAGTAGCTCATTCTTTTTTTGTTTCTGGATAGGATTTCACTATGTGGATATATTATAATGTTTATCTGTGCTTGTGTTTAAGGACATGTGAGTTGTTTCTAATTTGAGGCTTTTATATGAAAAAGGCTTATATGGATATTCTCATAGAAATATTTATTTGGACATATTATTTCACTTCCTTAGGGAGTGGAATTGCTGGGCCATTGGATAAATGCATGTTTAACTTTTTAACAAAGTAGAGCTAAGATTTACTGTCTGACTCTAAAGACCATGCACCAAGCCACAAGACCACACTGTTCCTCACAGAACCAACCATTAGGAGGCCTAATTTAAGTCCTATCTATCCCTTTTCTTTTCTTTTTTTTTTTTTTTTTTTTTGGAAGGAGGATACTAAGGATTGAACTCAGAGGCACTTAAACACTGAGCCACACCCCCAGCCCTATATTGTATTTTATTTATAGACAGAGTCTCACTGAGTTACTTCGCTCCTTGCTTTTTGCTGAGGCTAGCTTTGAATTTGTGATCCTCCTGCCTGGGCCTCCCAAGCCACTGGGATTAAAGGCCTGCACCACCGCACCTGGCTCTATTCCCTTTTGTTGCTGTGGAAATTTGAGCAAATTATTCAACTTCTCAGTTCCTTGTTCCTTCATCTGCTCCAACTCCCCCGTGCAGGTTGTGAAAATTAAATGAGTTATACAAACAAAGCACCTAAAATAGGGACTTGCACATGGTAAATTTTATTGTTATTATGTAAGAGAATATATCTACATTTAGTTCATCAAATACTGGATTCAAAGAATGGTTCTCTTGAAAACAGCCAGGAAATCCTCCCTCCTGCCCTTTTCCTGTGATAGTGGGGCCACCATTTAAGACTACTGAAGACAGAAGCTTTTTCTGCCCACAGTTTCAGCTGGACTTGCCACCTGATTGTCCTTGTGTCAGGACCTGAGTGCTCAAACGTCCCAGCTGCCTCTGGGGTTCTTGTCCTCCAGTTCTTCCATTTACCCTTGTGGGACTCAGCATATACAGCTTTCCCCTGCCCTGGTTTTAAATATTCCTAAACATCTGAGCAGGATCCTATGCCCAGCTCCACCTCTCCTCTCTGGGCACCATCCAAATTGCCCAAGACTCCATTAGCATGGCCAATTCTTGCTGTTCCAGCCTGCAGTCGGTTTAGAAGCATGTATTTAGGAGGCAGCCTGACGTAGTGTTGTTGGGACCGAACCAAAGCGCCCCTATCCAATCTTGAATCTTTCCTAGTTTCTTCTATGGTACAATCTAATTCTGCCCTTTATCCATGCAATCTCTCCCACTGACTGGTAAGCTCCATAAGGATAGAGTCTCAGACTACTTAGTACATGAGATCCTGGCACATAGTATGGCACCCAGTAAGTATTGTTGATATATAAAGGAAAACACATTTACATACAAGTTATTCAATGCCTTTATTCTCCTCTCCTCCCACCTCTAAAAAGATGTCTGTTTTCCCATATACTTCAACTCCTGATTTTCATTACTAAATAGTAAACCCAGGGTCCGGCTCATGCTAGGTAAGCACTCTACCTCTCTCTGAGTTACATCTACAGCATCAACTTCTGGTTGTTGTTGTTGTTGTTGTTATAAAGATCAAAAAAGAATTGAGAAGAAAAACAGAAACCTGAGAGGGTTTTCAGATTTCTTTGGAAAATACAAGGTGGGTTAGTCAGCTTAGCATCCCCTGTGAACAAAATACCTGACAAGAAAAACTTAGAGGAGAAAAAGTTCATTCTGGGCTCACACTTTCACAGGTCTCAGCCGACCTGTGACTATTGGCTGACTCTGTTGCTCTAAATCCCAAGGTGAGGCAGAAGTGCACAGTGAAGGAAAGCTGCTCAGATCATGACCTCCAGGAAGCAGAAACACAGAAAACAAAAGGCTCTACAGGGAAGATAAACCCTTCCAGGGCATGCTCCCAGTGACCCACCTCCACCATCCACGTCCCACCTCCTCCATCCACCCCCCACCTGCCTACAGTTACCACCCAGTCAGTCCCTTCAAACTGGGATGGACTGATTAGGTGACAGCTCTCATATTCTAATCATTTTACCTCTGAATATTCCTGCATTAACACAGAAACTTCTGGGGGACACCTCATATCCAAACCATAAAAGAAGCAAACTATTTGTCATCAACAAGAACATTTATAAATAAATTGTGGCTATGCATGTAACATACAGTTCAAATGCATAATCCAGCATGCACTTATCCATGGGCTTTATTCATGCACTTAGCATGCATAAATAACATAAAGTTCGATTCTTAAAATTTGGAGAGTGGTATGTACATATATGTGTGTCTGTGTCACCATTTAATAAAATTCAAACATGTAAAATCATGTTATCATTATTATGATACGTAGTTATGGATACATGATATACAAAAATAAGTAGTAGAGAGCTGGGTGTGTAACTCAGAGGCAGAGTGCTTGCCTAGCATGTGTGAGGCCCTGGATTCAACACCCAGAACTGCCAAAGGAAAAAAAAATAGAACCCAGAAAGAAGTACAATGGAAGACATGTATATAAAATAGTATGGAAATGATCAATTCTAAATTCAAGATGGAGGATATTTAATTTGGGAACTAATTATATGGATACATTGTTATTAGATAATAACTGGAAGTTCTGGAGCCACAACTGGCTTTATCAGAACTAGAATGTGTGGAAGATTTCTTCATTCCATATTTATTTTGTCCATTATGTGTCAGGCACTACTACTGACACTTGGGATATATCAGTAAACAGACAGAAACTGCTGCCTTTGTTAGCATTCTTTTTCCTTTTAGCCCTAAGGCAGAAAACCCTGTTTCACAGAAGTCCAAATGACAGTTGATGAGGGCCTGGGGCCTAAGGATCGGAAGTGACAGGTCACTCCAGTAGAATGCACAGGCTATTTCTACATGCAAGCTATGCCAGGTATGAAAATGATTTTGCATCTCAGTGACCCAAAGGATGGGGTGTTCCTGGCTGAAAAGGGGGTCATGGGACAAGAAAGAATAATCTTATGCTATTTACTCAACCCTGCAGCAGGGCCCAAGCTCTGTAAAAAATGGATGGCATGTTCTCTGGCCCCAGGGAGCTCACAAATTAGTTCTGACAACCATTCATTCAGCAGTTCATTCAGCAAATACTTTCTGAATGAAAGTGTGGAAATCGGCACTAGGTAACTTTTCATCCTAGCAACCTAGCAAGAATGTGATCTACGGCCCACAACAGAATGTGGCTGTGGTTAGGGGGCTTGTGCAGAGATAAGAGGCACCCTGACTCCGCATAGGAATAAATGTGAGAGAATTACGATGTGCACTTATCTCTCATTAAACCCAAGTACCGGCACCACTTTTCCTTAAACACTGTTAATTCCCAAGGTCCTGGTCCCTGGCTGGCTGGGGCCCCAGACCCAACAGGTCATAACCATAACTTTCCAAACTCAAAACATCCACTCAGGGAAAATAAATCTTTGGTTCTAGCAGTCTGGGAAGGAGTGTGAGAAAGGCGCGCCTGAGCCCTGTCTGTGCCCGTGCACTGAGCATCCGACTGATGAAGCACAGTCTGCCCGTGAGTCAGAGACTCAGGTTTAAAGTCTCAGCTCTGCCACTAACTACTTGGTGACTTTGTGCAACCATTTAATTTCTCCAAAACTCACTTTCTATGCGTGTAGGCATGCTCAGATCTCCTGGGACGACTGTAGCCATACCATTGTGTTGGGTTTCCTATGGATCCTGTAATGAAGTACCACAAACCAGGAGGTTTGGAACGACAAGAAGCTAAGGTCTCACACCTCTTGCAGGCTAAAAGTCTGAAGATAAGGTGTCGGTTAGATTGGTTCCTTCTGAAAACTATGAGGGAGTATCCTAGCTTCTGGTGACTCGCTGGAAATCTTTGGTGTTCCTTGGCTTAGGGCAACATCACTCATTATCTTTGCTTTCATGTTTAAATCTGTGTGTGTGTGTGTGTGTGTGTGTGTGTGTGTGTGTGTGTTTGTCTTTGACAAATTTTCTATACAACACCAGTCAATTGGATCAGGATCCCATCAGAAAAGAAGGCCTCAGGATGCTCTAGAGTAATTGGGAGGTTTACATAATCATAAAGATCATTTGAGGTCAATGGAGCAAAGGTGAAATAGTATAAAGGACAGAGACTAGAACAGCCTGAGCAAATGTGCTTCATGGAATGAATCCAGAAGTACTTCTTCCTCCTCTGTTTTCTATGTTTTTATAGAGTTTATTGACATTTATTTCTTCCTTAAAAGTTTGATCACATTCTCTAGTAGAATTACCTGGGCCTGGAGTATTCTTTGTGGGAAGCTTTTAAATTATTAATTTAATCTCTTTCATTGGTTTGAATCTATTACATTTTCTACTTCCTGAGTCATTTTGGTAATCAGCATCTTTTTCATGCCCTTTCCCTTTCATCTAGAGAATCACATTTATTGGCATAGTTTTTTCATATAGTATCCTATTCAAGCCTATTGGATCTCTAATGATGTCATCTCTTTCTCCCTTTTCTTTTTGCTCAAATGAGGTAACAATGCAGCAATTTTATTTTTCTGCTCAAATATACCAACCTCTGTATTCATGGATATTTCCTTATTTTTAAAATCCTTTTTGTTTCATCAGTTCATATTCTTTATTATTCTTCCCATCGACTTATTTTGAGTTTACTCTGCTCTTCTATTTTCTAGATTCTTAAAGTAGACAATTTGAACATTTGATTTTTATAATCTTTCTCAAATATTTAAAAGTATACATTTCCCTCTATGTGCTGCTTTACTGCATACCCAAAATTTTTATATTTCATAGTTGATTTTCATTTAGTATAATTTTTTTTCCCTTGTAAATCCTTTAAAGGGCATCTTTTATAAACAGCATTGTTGAGCCTTGCTGTTTTATCCATTCTGACCATCTCTGTGTTTTTGTTGGTGTGTTTAGACCATTAACAGTTAGTGTCACTAATGACATAGCCAAATTTAAACCTATAATCTGGTTATCTGTTTTCCATTTGTCCCAGTTGGTATTTTTGTACCTTTTATTACCCTCTTTTTCCTGCTTTCTCTTTGGGTATTTGGGTATTTTTTTAATAACCTGTCTTAACTCCATGTCTGAATTATCAGTTATGTCTTTCTCCAATGTTTTTAGCAGTTTTTCTAGTGTTCACATAGTCTACCTGAAATATTATGCAGAAGGCTGAAAACCTCACATGAGTACCCTTCATTTCTGTCTTCCCCTGTTTGTGCTTTTGTTATCACACATTTTACTTCCACACATATTACAGATATTCTATTGGCATAGCTATATATATTTTACAATGCACCATCATTAGTAAAAAAAAAAAAAAAAAAAAAAAAAAAACTTTTAAAGAAATTTTAAAATGAAGGAAATGTCTTTTGTATTTCATCATGTATTTTCCCTTTCTGGAACTTTTCCTTACCTGTGTCTCTAAGTCATCTTTCTCTGGTATCATTTTTCACCTGTCTTAAGCACTCTCTTTAACATTTCTGGCAGCAAAGGTCTCCTCTATAAAAATTCTCTTTGAAAAGTCTTGATTTCAATCTTCTATGGAAGATACTCTTTTTTAATTTATTCTAATTAGTTATACATAAAATTAGAATGTATTTTGACACATCATACATAAATTGAGTATAACTTCATTGTTCTGGTTGTACATAATGTAGAATCACACCAGTCATGTAATCATATATGTACATAGGGTAATAATGTTCAATTCATTCTACTATTCGTCCTACCCCTCTCCCCTCTCCCCTCCCTTTACTTCCCTCTGTCTAATGCAAAGTATTTCTATTTTTCTCTAGCCCCCCCATTGTGAATTAGCATCCACATATCAGAAAAAAAAAATTTGGCCTTTGGTTTTGGGGGTACTGACTTATTTCTCTTAGCATGATATTCTCCAGTTTCATCCATTTACCTGAAAATGCCATAATTTCATTCTTATTTAAGGCTGAGTAATAATTCATTGTGAATATATACCACATTTTCTTCATCCATACATCTGTTGAAGGGCACCTAGTTTCCGTATTTTGGCTATTGTAAATTGAGCTGCTATAAACATTGATGTGGCTGTATCACTGTAGTATGATGATTTTAAGTCCTTTGGGTATATATCAAGGAGTGGGATAGCTGGGTCAAATGGTGGTTCCATTCGAAGTTCTTTGAGGAATCTTTCCAGAATGGTTGCACCAATTTGCAGTGCCACCAGCAATGTATGAGTGTGACTTTTCCCCCACATCCTTGCTAACATTTATTAATACTTGAATTCTTGATAATTGCCATTCTGACTGAAGTGAGATGAGATCTCAGTGTAGTTTTAATTTGTATTTCTCTAATTACTAGTGATGTTGAACATTTTTTTCATATATTTGTTGACCAATTATAATTCTTTTTGTTGAAGTGTCTGTTCAATTCTTTTGCCCATCTATTAATTGGATTATTTGGTTTTTGTTTTGGTTTGGTTTTTGGTGTTTTTTTAGTTCTTTGCATATTCTGAAGATTAATGCTCCATCAGAGGTGCCTGTGGTAAAGATTTTCTTTATAGGCTCTCACTTCACATTCTTGATTCCTTCCTTTGCTGAGAAGAAACTTTTTAGTTTGGATCTATCCCATTTATTGATTCTTGATTTTACTTCGTGCATTTTAGGAGTCTCATTAAGGAAATCGGTTCCTAAGCCAAAATGATGAAGATTTGGGCTTACTTTTTCTTCTATTAGGCGCATGGTCTCTGTTCCAGTGCCCAAGTCCTTGGGCCACTTTGAGTTGAGTTTTATGCAGGGTGAGAGATAGGGGTTTAATTTCATTTTGTTACATCTGGAAGATACTTTTGCTGGGCTGGAACTCTACTTTGACAATTTCCTTTCCACACCTCTCCACATTTGCTGCTCCACTGTCTCCTCACTTGCACAACTTTATAACAAACAAGAAGTTAGCTTTAAATTTTATGCTTCTACCTGGATGTATCACATGTCTTCTTATCTTGCCTCCTCTTTTAAGATTTCCATTTTATCGTGTATTTTTAGCAATTTGATTATGATGTGCCCTGGGATGCTTTTCTTTGTATTTTCCTGCTCAAGATTCTTGGGTCTTTTTGGATTGGTGCATTTCTACTTTTCATGAGTTTGGAAATTTTTGTGCACCATTTCTTCAAACACTTATTCTGAGACTCCAATTATATGTTGTTGACAGACTGATACAGTCTAATGTGTCACTGAATCTCTGTTCACTTTTTTCTATTGATCTCTTTATGCTTCAATTTAGATCATATCTATCCATGTGTCTTCAAGTTCACTGGCCTTTTTCTTCTACAGTGAACTGCTGATCTCCCTTCTAGTAAATGTTTTATTTTCATTGAATATTTCAAATTATTCTATTCTCTTTCCTTTTTTTAGACTGTCCATTGACTACTTCTTAAACTTTCTTTTTAGTGATTGTCCTAGAGTTTGCAATATATGTTTAGAATTAATCCAAGCCCACTTCCAAATAACAACATGCTCCCTTACAGGTAGAGTGAGAATAGTCTATAATAACAAGGATTAATACTAATTCTTTACCTTGTCCTTTGTATGACTGCTGTCATTCTCACTTAAATATATACATGGGGTTTTTTTCTACAACTTCACACATAAATATTCATTATATATACTTAGATGTAATTATGTATGCATAAGTATATATCTTGAATACATATTTGTTATTATTTTGAACAAAATTTATCTGTTAGATAAATTAAGAATAAGAAAATTAACTTACTTTACCTTCACTTATTTCTTCTTTATTGTTCTTTCTTTCTTCATGTAGATCTGAATTTCTGACCCATACTATGTTCCTGTACTAAAGAATTTTTAACATTTCTTATAAGGCAGATCCACTGACAAAAGAAATCCCCTCAATTTTTGTCTGAGAATGTCTTTGTTTTTTTCTCTAGCATTTGAAGGATAATTTTGCAGAGTACAGAATTCTAAACCTGTAGGGTTTAACTTAATGCTTTAAATATTTCACACCATCCTCACTTTGCTTGCATGCTTTCTGAAAAGTCTGATAGAATTCTTATCCTTGTTCCTCTATAGAAAGCTATTTTTCTCTCTGACTTATTTTAGGATTTTTGTGACTAGGTTGAATGTGTAGTGATTTGGGAATTTATCCTGCTGGATATTCTCTGATTTTCCTGGATCTGTGGTTTGGTGTTTGACACAATTTGGGGAAATTATCAGTAATTATTGCTTCAAATATTTCTTTTGTTCCTTTCTCTTTCTTGTCTTTTTCTGGTATTCCTATTATCAGTATATAAGACCTCTTTATAGCTCTCCCACAGTTCTTTGATATTGTTTAGTTTTTCTCTTTGCTTTTCATCTTTGGAGTTTTCTGTCCATATATCCACAATCTGAACAACTCTTTCCTCAGTTATTTCCAGTCTATTAATAAGTCCAAAGTCTATTCTTCATTCTGTTTCAGTGTTTTTGATCTCTAGCATTTGTTTTGTTTTGTTTTCTCCCAAGGTGTTTATCTCTCCACTTATATTACCCATCTTTTCTTGCATGCTGTTCACCTTATCCATTAAAGCATATTAGTCATGGTTGTTTAAAATCTCCTATCATAATTCCAACACCCAAGCCATGTCTGGTTCTGATGCTTGTATTATCTCTTCAAAGAATTGTGTGTGTGTGCACGCACATTCGGGTTTGTACTGTTTTGTTTTGTGCCTCTTAGTATCCCTTGCAATTTTTTCTTTTTTTTTTTAATTTTTTATTGGTTGTTCACAACATTAC
The DNA here is from genome assembly GCF_964194105.1 of Spermophilus citellus. NCBI lineage: Eukaryota > Metazoa > Chordata > Mammalia > Rodentia > Sciuridae > Spermophilus > Spermophilus citellus. The sequence goes on from NC_138196.1 coordinate 36,590,049, forward strand.
AAAGCTCTTGACATATCATATTTCATATATTAGATTGAAGTGGGTTATGAACCCCCAATTTTACCCCCAATGCAGATTGCAGAATCACGTCGGTTACACATCCACAATTTTACATAATGCCCTATTAGTAATTGTTGTATTCTGCTACCTTTCCTATCCCCTACTATCCCCCCTCCCCTCCCCTCCCAACTTCTCTCTCTACCCCATCTACTGTTGGCAGCCACTATGAAGTCAAACAACAACAAGTGCTGGCGAGGATGTGGAGAAAAGTGTACACTTGTACATTGCTGGTGGGACTGCAAATTGGTGCGGCCAATTTGGAAAGCAGTTTGGAGATTCCTGGGAAAGCTGGGAATGGAACCACCATTTGACCCAGCTATTGCCCTTCTCGGACTATTCCCTGAAGACCTTAAAAAAGCATGCTACAGGGATACTGCCACATCGATGTTCATAGCAGCACAATTCACAATAGCTAGACTGTGGAACCAACCCAGATGCCCTTCAATAGATGAATGGATAAAAAAAATGTGGCATCTATACACAATGGAGTACTATGCAGCAATAAAAAATGACAAAATCATAGAATTTTCAGGGAAATGGATGGCACTAGAGCAGATTATGCTTAGTGAAGCTAGCCAATCCCTAAAAAACAAATACCAAATGTCTTCTTTGATATAATGAGAGCAACTATGAACAGAGTAGGGAGGAAGAGCAGGAAGAAAAGAATAACTTTAAACAGAGACATGAGGTGGGAGGGGAAGGGAGAGAAAATAAACAAGGAGAGAAATGCAATTTTTTCTTGACAGTTAGATATGATGTACTGCGTAAAGGCAGCTACAATAAATTGACCTTTAGTAACGTGGTGGTGAGGTGGGAGGGGAAGGAAAGTATTCTGTCTTTTTTTTTTATTAAGAGAGAGAGAGACAGAGAGAGTTTTTAATATTTATTTTTTAGTTCTCGGCGGACACAACATCTTTGTTGGTATGTGGTGCTGAGGATCCAACCGGGCTGCACGCATGCCAGGCCAGTGCGCTACCACTTGAGCCACATCCCCAGCCCCAGTATTCTGCCTTGTGATTAGGTCTGTCTTTTAGAGGTCCACTGCCTTTGGATCATGAACTTCAGTGCTTATCATTTTTTTTTCTCCCCTTCTTAGGAGGGACAGGACAGGTAGAGCTACTGCGGTTAGATATTTCCCTTCTTCCAAGTGGAAGGAGAGGGAGGATTGGAGTTGTGTATTTTCCTATGGTCATAATGGCCAAGCAAGATAGACTTTGGTTAACTAGTTTCTCCCGAAGAAAGACCATGTTGAGAACAGAGTGCTCTGGCATAACTCAAAATGTTTCCCTCTCCCCTTTCATTCCACTTGAAGCATGGGGGGCCTTTCTCCAGTATTTCCTGTGAGAACCTGGTTGGACTCACAGAGATAGAACTAACCAGTGGAAGGGGTGGTGGGGGGCTCTCACTAGATCTCCTTGCAGTTTTTAATTCTTAAACTTGTCCACAGGGAGCTCCCCACATTTGTCAGTTACAGTCTAGGTTGTCCTCCAACGGTGATTCCTACACAGGTTGCTGCTCCCGCACGTCATAATTCTCTGTATTTGCCTGACACTCTCCAGTTTGGAACAAGAGTTGTTGATTTTTCAGTTTGTTCAGCTCTTTACTGTTGCTAAGGCCGGCCGAGTATCAACCTCTAAGCTTCTTCCATGCAGAACTGGAAGCTGGAAGCTGCCGTTTTCAATTCAGATATTGTTTCAGCTGTAGAAATTGAGTTTGGTTATTTTTATATCTTCCATCTCTCTCTTCATTATCTTCATATTTTCCACTAGATTTTTGAGCATATTAAGCACATTTACAATAGATGGAGTTTTAATAAACTTTTATTTCAGAATAATTTTAGATTTGTAGAAAATTTGCCAAGAGAGTATTAAGTTTCTGTATACCATTCCCCCAGTTTCCCTTAATTTAAGTCTTGCATAACTATGGTACAGTTAAAACTAAGTGTTGTGGGTTGAATTTCTCCCAAAAGATATGCTGAAGTCCTAACCCTTGGTGCTTGTGAACAAGACTATTTGAAAACAGGCACTTTGCAGATGTAATTAGTTAGATTAAGATGAGATCGTACTGGAATACAGTAGACCCTAACTCTAATATGTCTGGAGTCCTCATAAGAAGAGACACAGAAGACAGAGGCACATGTGGAGAATGTCATCTTATGAGGAGGTGGAGATGGGGGTGATGCATCTGCCAGCCAAGTTTTCTGATGACCACCAGCAGGTAGAAAGAGTCAAGGATGATTCCAGAACCTTCAGAAAGAGCATATTCCTGCCAACATCTTGTCTCCAGACTTCTAGCCTCTAGTACCCTGAGATAATAAATCTCTATTGTTATAAGTCCCCCTGTTTAGGGTACTTTATTACAGCAGCCCAAGAAAACAAGACAAATAAGAAATTAACATTGGTACATTACTATGATCTAAATTCCAGACTTTATTCAGATTTCACCACTTTTTCTACTAATGTCCTTTTACTGCTCCAGAAGCCTCTCCAAGACATTGCATTTCTCCCCAGTCTCCTCTGGACAATGGCACATTCCAGGCTTCCCTTGTTTTTCACAATTTTAAGAAGCACTCCTCAGCCTTTGTAAGTGTCCCTCAATTAGAGTGTCTCTCATATTTTTCCCCTGTTAGGCTGGGGTTATATGAGTTCTGCTGGAAGAATGCAGAGAAGTGAAATGTATGATGTCATGTCCGGGAATATGTGATATTAACATGACATACACTAGTGATGTAAGCCTGGACCACTTGGCTAAGGCAGTATCTGCCAGGCTGCTCACTGTGGAGTTACCATTTTCCCCTCCCATGCTCTAAATCCAACCTTGCTTGGGGAGAGGAATGGGGAAAATTAAAATAGTTTTCTGCTAATTCCATCATGGCTGTTTGCTTCTGGGTATGTTTCTTTTGATAAACTTCTTTTCTCTCTCTCTCTCTCTCTCTCTCTCACTCTTTTTTTTTTCCTCTTAGTTATGGGTCACATTTTCCTGCTTCTTTGCAAATCTAGCAACTTTGGGAATTTTACATTCTAGAATATTAAATTTTGTTGCATTTCTTAAAAGACTGTTGGATTTTGTTCTGACAGTTGGTTAGTTAGACATCCGTTGAATATTTGGGAATATTTTTTAAATCCTTTTTCTGGCAGGTATACAGGAAGGGGTTATTCTAACCTACTTAGTACCACTATTCAGGTGTGTAACTTCTGGGGCTTTTGCAGAAATAAGCTTTCTCCATGCTGGGTGGTGGAATGGAAGGATTCCCAGTCCTGTATGAGAGCTCTGGAAATAGCTTAGCCGACAGATCCTCAGGAAGGCTTCTTTGCTTGGCAGCTATTTTTCTCCCATCTCACAGATTATCATCCTGCTCAGCCAAAGACTCAAAAGGTCCCTGGTGCACATTTCTCCAGCCCTTTCCCTATGTGGTTCATTTATCTCTGGTACTCTGCCTCAAAAATCCCAACTACATCAGCTCCCAAACTCTAACCTCCAACACCTAAACTCAGCAGGGCCTCTAGGGTCTGTCTGAGTTCCCTTTCCTCACACCACAGTTCAGAAATTCACACCAAGCAGACAGCCAGGGCCATTGTAGGGCTGAACTCTTCTGTTTTCCTTCTCTCAGCAGCAATCTTAGTCCCAGGCTGCCTGTTATCCAGTGTCTGCATATATTTTGTCCAGTTTTTTATGGACAGAGGAACAATTTTCATGGCAGTGAACAATTACAGATGCTGTTACTACTTAACAATGGGCAATGGGTCTAAGTTTTCCTAATTCCTCTCTTTCCTCTGTTCCCAGAGAGGAGCAACCAACTGCTTGCTGCCATTCCATTCTCTAAGAACTTAGTACTCCTTCACTCCTTTTCCATTCCCCGACACAATTGGAGAACCCTACTGTTCACAATTATGTATATGACATTCTATTAAAATAATGTCTGTTTTCCATCTCCTGTCAGAGCCCATCACCTTCCTTCCATCTAAAAGGGTAAAAAATAGATGGAGAGGTGGAGACATGGAGGAAGAGGACTGGTGAGAATGTACTTCTTGGAAGAGGGTTGGTGGATTGGCAAGCCAATATGGATGTTTCTCTCTTTCTCCCCACTTCAGGCCAAGAAGCCGTGCAAGCATGGCTGAAGCCATTAGGGAAGTTCCTACGGACACTTAAAGATGTTCCCAGGAGTGGGGAAGACCAAGGGTCAGGTGTCTGACTCTCAGCAGGGAATCTAAGGGCAGACCATGGCTAGTTTTTTCCAAAGGCAATGATGAGAAGGCTGCCCTGGGAGTGGCCCTGGAGAAGCCTCAGGCCCCAGATGATTCTTCTGGGCCAGAAACATTGGCTAGACTAGAGCCATCTAAATGTTCACACTGGACAATGGTCCCTCCAGGACCATTGTGAGCCCAACAGAATGATGCGGGCTGTACCTACAGAAGCAGGAACGGAAGGGCAGGGCTGTGACCGCTGCAAGATGAGAGCTCTCTGTGGAGAGGGAAGAGATGGCCAGTAATCCTCAGAAGTCCTCACAGGAACAAGCCCATCACTGGGCACCAGCCAAATCAGAGGGTATTGATCCAGATCACCGCACACCAAACAAGCTGCAGAGCTTCACCCCTGTCGGTCCCAATTCCACCTGCTCTTCCTCCACTGCAGGTCCTGAGGCCGGGAGGAGCAGGGAAGGGAGAAGTTCAAGTTGAATAAGAACTTAATATTTTTTAATTAGCCTAAACTATTTGGTACATGAAGAGGGACTGTTCCTTAGTACCCACAAGGGAAGGAAACTCTGTGAAATCTGAGTTCCAATCCGGGGTGCCCAGAGAATAGGCCCCTACATACCAGCCCCTGTCCTCCCAGTCCTCACGGTCCCTGCCCCTCCACTCGCCACACAGAGGTGTAACTATGACTTGTGCCTTCTGTGGTCTGTCTGCAGGGAGGAACTAAATCAGGCTGCAGGGAGCAAACCTCAGCAAATGGCATGTGGCTGGACCGCCTGTCACTGATGCCAAGTGGAGCCTTTTTCAGGGAAAACAATCTCTTCAACTACCTGCCAGGGCTTTTCCTTCAATCTATCACAGAACTACACTTCATAAAATGTGATTAAAATGAATTATTTTTTTTTAAATTTAATAAAAACAAAGGCTACCCATGTGTATTATTGGGTGAGATAAACATAAAATGACTCTGTTTCTCCCCAAAACATTGACAGCCGGCTCTCAGATCATTCTCTGAGTACTGCTGGCCCAGCCAGGGACCATTAGCAACAGCCAGTCCAGGCCGGTGCTCTCCAGAAGCAGCCAGTCATTGAAACTGGCATCCCATAGAACACCCGAATCTATCCCTCCAATCAACAGCACAGTGCGCACGATGTCCCATCTCCTTCCCTTCCTCCTCCTCACCCTTACTCTTTGCAGCCTCTGGTAACCACTGTTCTAACCTCAACTTCTATGAGACTGATTTGTTTAGATTCCACATACAAATGAGATCATGCAGTGTTTGTGGAGTCGATCGCTGCCAATGTATACCTGAATCAAAACATCACTTTATAGATATGCATCAATATTATGTGTCCATCAAAATAAATAAAGTGCTTAAAGATTTTTTCAAAAAAAAACAAACCAACTACGGGCCTTTCATTTCTCCCTGCCATTCTCTCCAATCTTTTTAAAGCAACTTGTGATGAGGAAGTGTCATCAGGAGCCACGACCTTTGGTGGTTCCTCCAGAAGTATTTCCATTTCCTCATTCTCTGCTTCCAACATCACACTATTCTCTCTGCCCATGGTGCCTCTTCTTTCTTCTAAGGCTCCAACTCAATGCCTCCTGCTCCACTTGTCCTATCCTCCTAGCTCTCTTCTTCTCTGAGACTTTGCATGGGAGTTCACCCGTACTTCTCATATTTTACTTCCTACCCAGCACATTGGCTCTTTATGTCCATGTCTTCCCTTTCCTGTGAGATTGTAAGCTATTTCTGCTTATTTTTGCCTCCTTTATCATATCTGGCACAAAGGCTACCCAACAAAGTTGACTTTCGTCAATGATTTAAAAATCACACACTTCCTCCCTCAGTCTGGATGGAGCAGCCTAGGCAGAGATAAATGGCTATTTGTCTATTCTTCCTACCTCCAGTGCCAAGAAGGTCCAGGCCCTGATGGAAGCCGGCCAGGACATCCTATCAGCACTGGGGAAAATGATTGGTTGCTAAGTGGACACTTTGGAAGGGCTCTGTGCCTCTCTAAGCTCTTCAGAAAATGAGGACACCAGCTGTCCCCTGTCTCAGTCAAGTAGGACATTTCCTTTCATCTCTCTCGGGCCTCTTACTGCCCAGCGGGGTGTGAGAGCCCAGTGCCAGTTGTCCCTAGATGAGGAAGCAGACTTGACAGATGGAAGATAGGTTAGTGTTGTGTGAAGGGAAACTACTTTTGTTTAGGCCCCCAGGGTGCGTGGCAGGCACGAGGCATGGGTACAGGGTAAGAAGCTCTGGGAGCTGGAAAACAACCCTGGTTTGTTTTTGTTCCTGAATCTGAGAATGTGCCAGGAGTGATGGCAGCCTGCAGGCACAATGTGCCATATTTCATACCTTCAGGGACCAAACCCTTGTCCCTCCTGCTTCTCAGAGAGGCAGCTCTTCCTGCAATTCAACTGGGATGCCCCTGCCGTAAATCAGATGGGGCTTCACCCAAGTTACAGGCGGTCTGAACAAGGCCACCAAAGTATGTGAGGAGGAGGAACGGCTCCACCTAGGTTTGCTACTGTACCGAGGCTACCTGGCCTTCCACAGCAGAGACAGAGTCCCAGCATGCAGGGCCAATAGCAAGCAGGTCCCTAAGGCAGACTCCCACCACGTCACACTTCACAACAACATCCTCCCAAGATTGGTCCCTCTGGCAAGGATTCCTTCATGGACCGGAGGAGGAGCCCAGAAAGAAGAAAGACAAGGCAGGAGAAAGAAAAACAGAGAGTTCAGAGGTAGGCTTGGGGCCTAAGGAAGAGAGATAATAGGAAAACAATGTTTTCAAAGTGAGAAAAGACAGAAAGAACGTAAGAAAGAAAATAAGGACATTTGAAGAGGGTAGGAGATAAGAAATGGCAAATAAAAAATGTTAGTAGTAAAAGTTTGGGGGTTTTCTCTGTTGGCTTGTTTGTATTTGAGCTGCAATCAACAGGGCCTCACACTGTCAATCGTGTGCTCTGCCGCTGAGTCACATTTCCAGCCCCAGTAGTAATAATTTTTGAGGGCCTCATTGATTGACAGAAAATGTTCCCTAGATCCATTTCCCCTGTATGGGTGCTGCTTAGGTAAAGCTCTCTCTCTGGCACCCAGGATCTGGGTCACATGGGTAAGCTGTGAGTTTCTATGTGAAGCTCATCGCTTCCTGCCTTTTCTTTATAAGCAACCACAGTCCTGGGAGCCCAGAGGGATGAATTTCCACTACTCCAGCTGGGAGGCTGAAGAGTGGTGTCATCTCACAGAGGAAATCTGTTGAGCTGGCTGGAAAAGTGTGTGTGTGTGTGTGTGTCTGTGTGTGTGTGTACACAAGTGACTTGTCTGTCGAGTTGGAAAATCCTGCCACTATGAGAGAGCTGATCATTTTTAATTCCAGTGTCTCTGTTTTCCTTTTGTAATCCTCAGTGTGGTTGAACAGGGGATGGAAAACACTCCACCAAGGATTTTTTTAAATTTTTTTTTTTCCATTAGGAGGCCACTAAACTGCGTAATTCATAAATCAGGGTCTGCTGCACACGTAACTTTCAATTCACATATTCCTGGACTTTGGAAATTTTCTTTTGTTCCAGGAATGAAAGAAGGGAAAAATATTTTTTTAATTTATTTTTTTTTATTTTTAATTGTGGTAAATACACATAACAGAAACTTTACCATCTGACCCCCTTTTAAGGGTACATTTCAGTGGCATTAAGCACAATAGGATTGTGCAACCCTCACCACCCTCCGTCTCCACAACTCACTTCATCTTGCAAAACTGAAATTCTGCACCCCATTCCTCCTCCCCCAGCCCCTGGAGGCCCCCATTCCACTTTCTGTCTCTAGAAAAAATTTATTAGTGTATTGTACATAAAATTGGGTTCATTTTGACCTAATCATACAAGCATAAAATATAATTTGCTCCAATTCAGTCCCCAGTACTTCTTCTTTCCCTTCCCTTCTGGTTCTTTTCCTCTACTCTACTGGTCTTCCTTCTATTTATTTATAGTTTTTTAAAATTAGTGCTTTATAGATAAAAATAAAGGTAAAATTCACTGTGATATATTCCTATATATATAAAGGATAGTTTGGTCAATTTAATTCCACCATTCTCTCTCTAGAAAGTTGACTTCTACACTTCTTCTAAGTACATAAATAGAATCATATAGCATTTATCTTTTGGGATGGGCTTATTTCATTCACTTAGCATAATTACCTTAAGGTTCATTTATGTTGTATCATGTATCAGAATATTCTTCCCTTTCAGGGGTTAATAATATTCTGTAGTATGTATACACTACATTTTGTCTTTCCACTCATCTACTTTTTTGAATATTGTGAATATGAATATGGCATACAAATTTCTTCAAGATCCTTCTTTCAGTTATTTTAGGGATATGCCCAGAATTGGAAATACTGGATCATATGCTACTTCTTTTTTTTTTTAAATTTTTTAAGAACCCGCCATGCTGTTTTCCATGACAGCTGCACCGTTTCACATTCCCACGACAGTGCACAGGGATTCCAGTTTCTCCAACCTCACTGACGCTTGTTGCTTCCTGTGTTTTTGTTAGGACCATCCTAATGGGTGTAAAGGGACAACTCACATCAAATTGTGCTTTTGATCGTATTTCTCTAATGATTAGTGATATTGAGCATCATTTAATGGGCAAGAAGCACATACAGCCAATACAGCAAATAGCTCTTTGCATAGCAATTTGCTTACCTTTTTTAGAGAAATGTTGATTTGAGTCCTTTGCTTATTTTCTAATCAAGTTATTTGAATATTTGTTATTAAGTTGTAGAAGTTCTTTATACATTCTGAATAGTAACCCCTTATCAGACTTACTATTTGCAAATATTCTGTCCCACATTCTGTAAGTTGTCTTTTTTTGTTCTGTTTATTTTGTTCTTGGATATACAGAAGTATATCCTCTTAATTTCTTTCCCTCTTAATTTTGATATAGTCCAATGAATCATTTTTTTATTCTCTTGTTGCCTGTAAGAAACAGTATTTCAAGTCAACTAATATTGTGGGTCTTCTCAAGATGCTACTGAGAAACAGAACAAGATGGAACCCTGCCTTGATTATTGCAATGTGTGTGGGCCCAGGGTCTCAGACCAGCCTCCGAGGAGTGGGCTTTGAGCAGGTTAGGAGCTAACCCTCCCTTTCTGTTACTTTCCCTATTGAGTCTGTACATGAGGTTTTCATAAATCCTTTCTTTGCAGATTTGTTTTGTTATCGTCTCCTTGGGTTTTATTTTGATGGTGGTGATTTTGGGAGGATGTTTTGTTTTGTTTGGGGTTTTGTTTTCATTTTCTAGGGTTGGTTGGTTGGTTTTCCCTTTCTTCTGAGCATGGTTTGTTCAAGTCCTGGAGCAAAGAAATGTAAAGAATTAACTTCACATAAAAGATCCAAAGCTGAACCACGTATTTAGAAGAAAACATTCCAGGTTTGCTGGCCAGCTCAGATCTTGACTCCTTGCACCAGAAGGGATCATCCTGAAAAGTCAATAAATGGTCCCAGGGGAAGCAAGCCAAATGCAGACATTTGAAACTGTTCTGAAAGATAAACAGTTGAGAGCATCTTATAAGAAGATGTTTAGCATTCAGGGTCCTGGCTGTATCTTTTATGAGTCCTAATTCTGGTCCAGTATCAGGCACTGGGTCCTCTGCCAAAGAAACACTGGGAAACCAGCTTTTCTCTAATTTCATTGGTATGTCAGCAGCTGACAGACATCATCTGTGAAGCCAGACCAGTCTTCAAAAGTACAAATCTACTGGAATGAATTCACCGTTTTCCTTTCATAAAGGAAAAATAAAGTTGATCTAAAGGAAGAAGACTTCAACCTAATAGTGACAACAGGAGGTGGGGAAGGGGTTCCTAGGTGGGGACAGTGAAGCTATTGGAATGCTCTGCAACGTCTTCACCATTTAGAGTAACTTTCCCTTAACCTGGGAGGCTCCACATTGACCCTGGTCCACAACACTCCACAGACCAACAGTTTCTACCCATTCCTCTCTCTTAGCCATCCAACGCAAGTTCCTTGAGTATAAGCCATGTGTGAGGGCAGTGAGTGTGGAAGAGGGTGACCCAGAACCAATATTCCTAGTTTCTATCTTGGAGATTCCTATAAATAGGTTAATGTGATTAAAAGTCATTCAAGAAACAAGAATGATCAATACAAAACAGACTTAGTGCCACACAATTTAATGTTCCATTATATCCCAAGTAGGTGTTCCCAGGAGAGGAGATTGTGAGGAAAGGAAATCCTAGTGGCCTGATATGGGAACTGCGTTACACACAGAAATACAAGTACAAATACAAGCACACATATCCCAACACCTTCACCCATACACGGTGATACTAATATACGCCAATACCACACACACACACACACACACACACACACACACACACACACACAGAGAGAGAGCTATGCTCCAAAAATTATCTCAAAATGGATCAAAGACCTAGGAATTACTACTAGAAGAAAACATAGGTTCAACACTCCAGCATATAGACCCAGAAAATGACTTTTTCAATAGGACCCCTGAGCTCAGGAAATAATGCCAAAAGTTAATAAATGGGATGACATCAAATTAAAGAGCTTCTGCACAGCAGAGAAAGCAATCAGACACGTAAAGACTACAGAATGGGAAAAAAAAAAAAAAACTTTGCTAGCTACTTTTCTGACAGAGGATTAACATCTAGATATATAAAGAACTCAAAAAAACTTACATCAAAAAAGCAAATAACCCAATCATTAAATTGGCAAATGCATTAAGCAGACAATTCTCAAAAAAAAAAAAAAAAGAAATACAAAAAGTCAACACATGTATGAAAAGATGTTCAACATGATTGACAATTAGGAAAATACAAATCAAAACCACACTGTAATTTTATCCCATACCAGTCAGAATGGCATTCATTAAGAATACAAATAATAATAATTCTAGAGAGGATGAGAAGAAAAGATATACTTTTACACTGTTGGTGAGATTCTAAATTAGCACAATTACTATGGAAATCAATATGGAGGTTCCTCAAAAGACTTGGCATGGAACCACCATGTGACCCAGCTCTACCACTCCTTGGTATTTACTCTGAAGAATTAAAACCTCCTACAGTGATATATACATATCCGTGTTTATAGCAGCACAATTCAGCCAAACTATGGAACCAGCCTAGGTGTTCATCAATGGATGACTAGAGAAAGAAAATGTGGTACGTACACAATAAAGTTTCATTCAGCTGAAAAGAAAAGTGAAATTGTGCCGTTTGCAGGAAAATGGATGGAACTAGAGACCATTATGCTAAGTGAAATGAGTCAAACTCAGGTTAAAGGTTATATGTTTCTCTCATATGTAGAAGCTAGAGAGGAAAAGGGAAAAGAAAGATGAAGGCGGATCTTCTAAATATTAAATGGAGATCAGTAGAGGAAAGACACCAAGGGGTAGAAGTTGGGAAGGGAAGGGGAAAGTGCTGAGGAGTGGTACTGGCCAAATTATGTTGTTATATTGTGTGTTGTGTGCATGTACAATCATGTAACAGCACATCTCATCAGTGTGTACAATTATAATGCACCAATTTAAAAATGTGGAAAAATAAAATAAAAGCTCTGCTCACCAGGCACAGTGGCACACAACTGTGATCCTAGGGACTCAGGAGGTTGAGGCAAGAGGATCACAAGTTCAAGACCAGCCGGGACAATTTAGCAAGACCCATCTCAAAGTAAAATAAAAAGGGCCGGGTGTGTACTCAGAGTTGAGCAACCCTGGGCTCAGTCCCCAATACTGCAAAGACACACGGACAGACAGCCATACGCACATACACACAGACACAGAATGACTTTTGAACATTCTTTCCCTTAAAAACTGAGAAGTGGGGCAAAATCCAAAATCTCAGGGACTTTTAAAGAAGTTCAGTGGCCCATGGCTGAATTATAATATGTCATCATCCTTTCGCTCCGTGCCAAACAGGTTTTATGTGCACCCTGTAAGAAATGCACCCCCCCAAAGTTCCAGGATGGTTGGATTGTTTAAAAAAGGAGTAATTTAATGTTCATGGGATGTAGTCACCGGGATTTCAGAGAAATTGAAAAGCCAAGCTTGGAGGGTTTGTTGCAGAATTCCAAGTGCTCTCTGTAGATGTACATTAGTTCTGTAAATGAATGCTCGTCTTTTATGTACCCTGGCTCGTTTTCAGCACAGGTCAAGTTCAAATGTTTCATGCAGCCTGGACAGTGACTGGGCCTTGAGGAAGTCCAGGTGGTTCTGATTAGGTCTGGAAGCACATGACTCGTCCAATAGAGAACCCAATCAACTCCAGAGGTCTAAGTTCCTGTCTCTGCCTGCTAGGTCCAAGTTTCGTTCCTGAAGGAATGTGATTTCCCAGTTTAGAAACAAAATCTTTGATTCCTTCTTCCCACCTACCCTTCCCACAAAAAGTCACCAAGAAAAAAAAAGACTGGCTTGAAATAGAGGCCCCAGAGGTTTGTCTGGACATCACCCACCCTTTGTAAATCAACATTTTAATGAGTTCAGTGCACATGAAGCAGAAACACAAGGGTCACATTTCCTCCGAAGTACTTGGGGGTGGGGGTGCAAAATGCACTCCAAATTTGGCCTCATCCAAACTCAGGAGGCAGTCCAGGCCCTAGTCAAGTCTCTTTCCTGATGTTTGGTCCAGCAACTGAGAATGGTTCCCCACACAGTCCTCAAATGGGTCAGAGCAAGGAGATGCCCACAGTCCTGTGGCTAGCACGTGACTGTGACAGCAGCACCCACCTTGGATAATCAATACCAACGCGACCAACTGTCAGGCAGAACAGAAAGCAAGCCACAATGAAAATAGCGAAAGGGTCTGACATGGAAATTCCAGCAGGAAACAAGCAATTAAATGAGAATAAACATTCTGAATGCCACTCACAATCACCTGAACACACAACAGTGATCATTAAAACAATAGCCACAAGTTAAGAGCCAAGCCCCTTGCACCTTGAGAAAAAAAAAAAAAGAGTCTTCCAGAGGTGGAGCTGTGACCCTGCCCCAAGGCACATGTGCGACCACGAGTGTGTGTGTGTGTGTGTGTACACGCGCGTGCACATATGTGCCTTTTAAAACACATGAGTTTTATTCAACTTGATTTAAAAGTTGGATCTTTTTCCCCTCGGTTGAATTCACCCCTCCTGCACAAACACGTTTCCATCCATCAGGCAGGAAGGAGAAAATAGTGAGTCAGAAAGGAGAGAGGGTTTTTCTCTGGACCTGCCATAGGTTCAGTCTGGGGATTGCTGGAAGAAAAGACTTGTCCCCCAATATGGAGCTATGCTGCCCAGCATGGGGTAGAAGTAGGGTCATAATGAAGAGCTTTATTTGCTAGGAGCTAAACAGGAACACAGCAGCTGTCCTTTTTCTTCATCAAGATTCAGGACACAGTCAGGATAATTCCTAAGATTTCAAGGATGAGTTTTTTCCCTCCAACCAATTGAATGGAAATAAATGCAAGCCTATATCCTGGCGTACATCTAACCTGTTCCTACTTTGTCTTCATCATGGGATGTCATCATCACCAATCCCCAGCCTTATATCATTAACGGCTGTCAGTTCTGGCGCTGCAGGGAGGAGGCATCCAAAAGTCAGGAGGCAACCTAGGAGAACTGAGAGGATGCAGAGAGTTTACACATGGCCATGGCTGGCAAGTGAGGAAGCTAAGCAGGCCTCATGCTGACATTAATTGCAATTTATAGGCTGGTACTTATTTTTTTCCATAGCCAACCACTAGCTGCCTCCTCCTCTTTTTCCTCCTCTACAGGAACCAGGGTCTTTCTAAGCCTGGCCCAAGTTATGACCCATGTCAGAGGGAGGTACTGCTGCTAGAAGTCATTGAGTAACCTACCATGACTAGCAGCCAAATTTGGATTCTTAGTGGCCTTAGATGCCAGCCTTGGGAGGGAAAACTGACCCTTGAGGAATCCAGTTAATTCTATGGTACCCACCCTGGTTGTCCCTGGGCCACATTGTGAAATAGTCACTTGAGTCTTGGCACATAATCCCTTTATTCCTTTGGATGAGGGATTTAATCCACTAGGTAAAATTACCTAATTCTCTGGAGAAGTAAGCAGGAAAAATGAAAACTCAGGTGCTTAAGCCAAGCCCTTATCCATCCCCATCCATTCCCAGATTTAAATGAAAATGGTGGATACTAGTGTAGATGAGCAAAGAATGCAAAGAGATGGGACTGTGTACAAAGAATTCCACCAAGATCTCCCATTTTCTTTCTAATTCTCTTTTGTGGAAGAAAATCTAATGGGTACTTCTGGGTATTGATGGTGTTCTTTAGGTCCTGACATGTAGGGGATCTCAGGGAAACTCTGGCCCATGAAACCATCCAATGCATGGGCTTCCTGAAGATACTCAAGGGAAGGAAGAGACAAGAACTTTTCCTTGGAGGTCACAACTGCCCACAGTAAGCTCAGCTGAAATCCCAAGGATGGGACCATGTGGATTCTGTATCTTCTACTGCCAGCTCCCATCCGCCAACTCCTGGTGCTCAGGTGATAGGAAGAGCAACTTAAATCAAAACCACGCAGCAGGTTTCAGCTGTGGAAAATTGCTGGCTCCCTTCTCCTCCTTCCCACCTCCTCTTTCTCTTCTTAAACACACACATGTAACTTTCCTCCCTTTATTTAAGCAAACAACTCTCTCCATGATTAAGCACAGCCCCTTCTTATCTAAATAGTCCACAGATGTATGAAGACACAGGAGCTTTCTGCTCCTATTTGGAGCTTGTTCTGGTACCCATCTCCTCCAAACCTACAAAAAGCTGTCTTCCTTGGCCTGTGCTGACAGAAATTCCTAACGCCTGCTGCCCCAGTAAATCAGCCCTGCATGGCAGGCGGGCCTCAATTTATCAGAGGTGGGATTTCCCCTCCAAATACTTGAGTCACCCCGCGTTTCTCGACTTCTCCCAGAACCTGAGTTTGAAACTGCCCAGATGTGAGCAAATGGAACATGAAAAGTCCCAATTCTGTTGTCAAATCCCTGTATCACTTTAGCTGACCAGGTAAATACCACCAGTTGGTTAACTACGATAACCCCTGTGGATGTGAGGATGAGGGGGGCCGGGCATGGGGAAGTCTGAAAAAGGACACAGCTTGGAATTTTAGTTTGCTGAGGAGGAAAAAAAAAAAAAAAAAACAGATGATGGGATCTGTGTTTCCAGAATAAGCAGTCAGGGAAAAGAATCAACCTGGAAGGGGTTGAAATCTAAAGCTGGGGGTAGAGGACTTGCCTGGAGTGCTATAAAATCTAGGGACAGGGCATAGCTCAGCGGCAGCACACTTGGCATGCACAAAGCCCTGGGGGGTAAAAATCCAGTAAATGGTTTAAATACTGGACCTAGCTTTGAGTTTATGATCGGCTATGACCAGCTCTCACTCCTGTTTATCTTCTCAGCCCAAAGCATGGTTCATATTTTGAGTTACTAGCACATACGTTCTACACAGGGATCCCAGGGATGGCATTACCACAACAAAAGCAAGGACACCACCAGGCCATTAGTGTCCCTATCTAAGGAGTGTCCTGCAGATCAGCAATCCCAGCCTCACTCGGGAGCTCATTAAAAATGCAGAAATGCCCCACCTCAGACCTACCAAGTCAGAATCTGCATTTTAACATTGGTTACTACAAGACTCATGTGCATATTAAAATCTGAGAAGCACTCTGGACAGCCAGATGAACTAGCCCTAAAGGGAAGAACAAAGTCATTCCCTCTCATATGAAACTTACTTTTAATAACCAATACCCAGGGAAAATAATTCACCAAACTTCAGACCGGATGACAGCAATATGACATGTGCAGGTAGGGAAAAGGAAGAAAACAAAATAATCCCCTGACTCTCATCCCCAGCCCAGTTACCCTATTAGAATGTTTGCAAAGATGCAATGGACTGCGGGCACCTGAAAAACCTAAATGCATGAGTTACAAGTTCAAGGCCCCATCACAAACCTTCCTAATCAGAATGTTTGGGGGTAAAACCTGGAATGGTGTGTGAGCAAGCTCCCCTCAGTGATACTTACACCTGCTAAAACTTAAGAATGGTTCTAGTCTTCTCTCTTGTGATTGCTATTGGATGATGAGTACAGATTTCCCTTCCTTGGAAACAAGTGTGAATTGCTGGCACTTCTGGATCCATTGTGGGAAGATGTCTTTTAGACCAATCTTACTTGGAGGAGGACATTGTGACCCATGTCTTTTATTTCCCAAAGGTATGGAAGCACCTGTGTAGTTCATTAAGGTGGGCTGTGGGCTGTGCAGCTTGAGGGCAAGCCTGCAGTTCTTGGTGCTGTCAGCATCCTTCAGCATAAGACCTGAGCAGTTCTGGCCCTTAGGCACCCCAAACTCCAAGGCAACTCCAGCAGCTGCAGCTGAGATGCCTTTACACCCAACTCATTGTCCTTGTGCTGGTTTGTTAAAAAAAGAAAAAAAAGTCAAGATAGCAATGGGAAATTGTAGGTCATGGTGATGAGGCTTCGGGGTAGCCTAGAAGAAGTCTTCTTTCATATTAACTACAGGGGAATTAAAAGTAAATGCTAATGTTTTCACCTGGCTGTGCTAGCATCCCATGATTTCCCCAGGTACATTAGTATATGAACAACTTTTTGTGCCAGAAGATGACTTTAATAGAATCTTAGAAGTCTTTTTAAACTAATTTTTTAAATTAGTGTCTCTGAGATTGGGTGTGGGCTTTGGGGTGATTTGGGGATATGCTCACTTTGAGGGGAAGTGCCAGTT
The DNA here is from genome assembly GCF_964194105.1 of Spermophilus citellus. Taxonomy (NCBI): domain Eukaryota; kingdom Metazoa; phylum Chordata; class Mammalia; order Rodentia; family Sciuridae; genus Spermophilus; species Spermophilus citellus. The sequence goes on from NC_138196.1 coordinate 36,607,087, forward strand.
GTTTCAGGTTTGGAGGTGCCTTATCAATCAGGGAACTACTTCATATGAAGTCATTACTGTGATTGTTTACAGAATAAAAGTCACATGGAAGAGTTCCTTAGGAAAAAAAACAAAAAAAAAAAAACCTACAGCTTAATAGGAAACAGCTTGGGCTCAGCAGAGTGTGACACTCAGGGTCCAAAAGGAAGCTCAGCAGTAATTCCAGACCCTGTGCCTACACAACTGGAGTTCAAAGGCTCTGGGTTCTAACTCCAGCAATGCCAGTGACCTACAGGTCTGCTGGCAAGTCCTGACCATATCCCATCTTAAGACTCTTCATCTGTAAAGAAGGAAGACATGATCTCTAACGTCTCGTGCAGATCCAGCATTCCAGACACAAACAAGTTTTCAAGTCCTAGCTGGTAATTTGAACACTGATTTGGGCCAGAGGGAAAAGAGCATCTAAAACCAAAAACATGGAAAAGAAGCTCAGGCAGAGCTGGAAACTGTTTTCTTGTAGAGTAAGTGTTTAATCTCTCTGATCTGAAACACAGCCAGGTGAAGCGCCTCAGGTGGTTATCCATAGGAGCACATGCTCAACGCACAGGGAGGGTAGGGGAACATCCAGTGCATCTCAGGGTCTCCCCCAGCCCACCCACACCCAGTCAGCAGTTGAACTGGAACCAGAAAACACCATTGAAACAAGAGCCAGTGGGTATGTGTGCAGCGGAAGAAGATGACAAGTGTATGATTGGGGAGTAGGGGATAGGGAGTCACAATTCACACTATTGTTGATTAATTGAGTGATTTTAGTCAAGTGAATACATGGCAGGAAAAGCATGAAAATAAAATGAACACATACGGGAATTACTATTAACATAAGTGATAACATCAAAACATCTGGTAAAATGCATTTAAAAAAACAACACAAATGAAATGGAATGTAAAACATTTTCACAGTATTCAAAGCTTGTGTAAAAGATTTAGGCTCTAAGAGAGAAGGACTACAAAAGAACTCAAGGAAACGGGAATTCCGTCCATGTCCTGCATATCTTCTGATGACAGACAGGTCAGAACGGCCAGCACATTATTCTGGGGGAAATTGTCTAAGGTGCACTTCTAAAACAGCTCAGTCACTCTGAGCTCAACACATCTATGAAGTTACAACAGAGCAACTAGCTACATGGAGTCTGATGAGAAAAACAGATTCTAGGTTTGGGAAATGGGATTTCTGTAATTTACAGATCCAAATGAAAACTGGAGCTCTGATTGGATTCTGCCCTGGGGAGAACTTGGTGCTAATCCACCAACACCAAGAGCCAAGTGTTACACAGGATATCTTAAAAATAAAATGTTCTTGGAATTCTCAGCTCCCATGCTATCTTCTAAGATAACTACTAATATTCTTCAAAGATTTAGCTGCGATCTGACAACGGCCTCATGGGACTCTCTCCAGAATGATTATTTTAAAGCTTCACGAATCCAACTTTTGCACTAGCAAAAACTACCAAATCACTCATAGACCTCCTCTTTTGGAAACCAATGACTAAGCCAATGAGCCTGCACATTGGTTTTGTTATGTTCTTTGTTTAAAAAAAAAAAAAAAAACAGCTGGTAATAATGCAGCTTTGGGCCCATGGATAATCACCCATTTTGTCCTGAAATTGCTGATGTGGCAGAGACAAAGCTGATGTGTGTCTAAATTCTTCACCAAAGTACACAGTCAAACCCAAAGGCCAGAAACTCTGCGGCTGGGTGAAGTGTGCAGCCACCATTCGCATTGCCAAGTTATTTTGAATCCTTTCTGAAATGTTGCTTCCTACCTGAGAATTCCCGTTTAAAGAGTCGTACAGCATGGCCACCTGCTGTTCCTTATTCTTTCTGTGGTAACTGCTGGTACCCAAAAAAAAATCCCTCTGTAAAGGGCCCTGATTAATGACAGACTCTGTCAAAATGTGCATTAGATACATAACAATAACGGAGCTCTTGACTTAATCCACCAAAACGAAGGCCCAACTCCATGCACTCATGAAATTGCTCTGAATATCAGTTGGACAAAGAAAACTATGATATTTCTAATTACTAATATATATATATATACACACATTTATAAACCATCCAAAATTACAGGCAAATCATTTAAATTCCCCAATACTTTAACAAGGAATAAAAAAGTGTTAAAATAATGGGATTACTAATTGTGAGAGGTTAATTACATCAGGATAACTCTCAGGTAGGTAACTGAGTCTCCATGCTGATTTTCAGACTGGAGTTTTTCATAATTAACAGAATCTCCCACTGCTTCTGTGTCAGCTCAGGGCCACTTCAGTGATTGACACCGGACAGTTTCACGACTATATTCGGATTGGGTATGAATGTTTGAGCAGGGGGACAACCACTAAGGTCCTTGAGATGTGATAGGGAATCAAGAATCAGGCTTGACAGAGGAAATGAATGTGTTGTTTTGTTTGTTTGTTTTAGAATTATTTGCTTTACATTGACAAAAAAAGGAAAGTGGTTTAAGAGAACTGTTTTATTTACATCACTTATTAGGCATAACGGCTTTGAGGAACATCTCCTGGCACTTAGGAAAAAAAACTGCAGAGATGGTTTGCCTTTGAAACTCTCTTCTTCAATGAGGACATTTATGTCAACTTTCCCTCAGAAGAAATGGGGTGGGGGAAATACAAAAGTAAAAAGTGGAGGGGTCAGGCAGGCAGGATGTTCAGAATTTCTTTGATCTATAGGAAGCCAAGTTTAAAGGAATCAGTTCCTTCACAGGAGAGCATAGGATGGGAAGTGCTAGGAATTTCATCAGTGTTGTGTTAGCCCCAGGGCATCTGAGAACTCAGGAAGGAGGACCTCAAATCCACCTCCACCTGAAAAGGCCCAGTGAAAGAGCTTCTCATATGGATCAGAAGACCTTGGTCCTGATTCACCTTTCAAATGCTCAGTGTAAACTTTTTTAAACTTTGAAAAGTCAGTATGTTTTTTTTTTTGTCCTTTCTATTCTTTTAAAATGTGAAATGAACATGTGAAATTAGAATATGAAGCTCTTCACCCAATTTCACCATTTACCCTGACTAGTTATCTGCTGAAGCATTCAAAAAATTTTCTTTTCTTCTTTATGTCTTTTGGAAACAACTAACCATGCCTGAAAATCCTCATCTCTCTCATGCCCACTGTGTTCCTCTTCCTTACATGAAAGAGGGCACATGTGCAGCCCCACACGTGTGTGGAAGTGAGGTCATATACAAGGCCATCGTGAGCCACCACACAAAGGGCATCTGAGACTGGCCAATTCATATCAAAAGAGGATCCCATGAGAGAACTGAGGGCAGAGCAGGCCATGACCTCTCTTCTAGTCACTTTGTTTTCAATATTACCTACTGCTTTTCATATTACTTTCAAAATTTATCTTAAACAACAAGTGCGGTGTATGTGTTTCTATCTGAAAGACAGAGAAGTCATCTGGAACCAAAAGCAATGCAATTTACCAGCAGAATTTCCTAGTTCCAGAGGCACAGATTAGCTGGCAGACCCAAAAGCAATTTATAACAACACTAGGAAAGATGCTCTCTCTCACTTTTTGCCCAATCTCTCTCTCTCTCTCTCTCTCTCTCTCTCTCTCTCTCTCTCTCTCTCTCTCTCTTTAACTGGCAAAAAAAAAATATTTTCTATTTTTGGTGACTCTGTCTCTGGGTGAAGCACAGTGGCTGCTATTCGGCGCTGCAGATCTTAAAAGCCTTCCTAATCTAAATGGCCCTTTCCTTACCTGGACGTGGCTATACTGGGGTCTGGAGTGTGGCTACGAAGGGAAGGGAGTGGGAATCTGCAAGAACAGAGCCAGCTGGGTGGAAATGTCCACTACCAACAGGAGCAGTGTGTGGGAACCACCGGGTTCCAGGGTCGTCCGCTCTTCCCCCACCCCTCACCCCCACCCACGGCTCCCTCCCCCACCCACCCCGTGAAAATCACTTAAAGACCGACTGAAAAGTGGGGCATTCGTGGTTTTTCATTTTCTTCATGAAGTTTTTGAACTCCTTGTTTTTCTTGTCCCACTTGTGAATGGCCGTCAGCAAGTACTGGTTCTTCACCTTGCGGCCCATGATGAGAAAGTGGTGGCTGAGGTTGTCCAGCTGGTGGCAGGGACAGTCTGCCCCATTCTTCAGGAACAACACCAGCTTCTTCAGCTCCTTCTTCTTGATGGGCCCCAACTTCAGGGGCTTCTTCTTCTTGGGGATAATCTTTTTGTCACCATTTTCTTTTTTCACTTCTTTGATTTTCATCCTCAGTGCTACAGATGATGGGGGAAAAGAAGAAGAGAAGGGAAAAGAAAGCATTTTAGAACACAGTTTTTCATCTAAAACAAAGACCCAAACGCCTGGCTGATGTGGAGAGGAATAGCAAGAAGGAGGCAGTTCTCGAAATGAAAACCAAAGTCTCAGTCACTCACCACGCCGCTGATTCTGACCCCTAAAATTTTATGGAGTCTAAGGGCATCTCAGGAATTACCATAGGGTACCATAAGACTTCCAAATAGATTTTCATAACTAAATTCTATTTCTTTTTTGTAAACTCCAAGTGACTCAGAATATTATACGATGCTTTCAGGGAAGAAAAGGGTCAAACCATCCAATTTAATCCATGTAACCTAATGTTATAAATTCCAGCAAAGAAGAAATCCTACTCTGATTTTTTTTTTAAGAGAAAGTAGATTAAAAAATTCCTTGAAAGTTGGGTCCTATAAATAAGGCAGAGACAATCTGCCTCATCTCACATTCAGCAAGGGAAAGTTAAAGAACGCTTTGAATTGTCAGGCTTGGGTGCATTAAATATCAACATCCAGCTTCAGCATGGGCAAAATCAGGGTTCTCAAGGCTATCTCTCCATGGAAGTTGGACAGCGGGTACTGCTAAGGTCCCCTCATCACTAGTACCATTTACAGGTACCACTAAGGTTCTACCAACTGAGAAGACCAACACAGACTTAGTGTGTTTGACTTTGACTTTCTGACAGATCAGAGCAAGCCCCCGTGAGGTTGTGATAGATAAAACTAGGTGATAGTCTCTCCTCAAACCTAATATGGTACAGGGTTGCTTCTGTTCTCAGTACAACCCCAGCAGAAAGGAAGAATAGGCCTACCCACCAAGTCCGTCTCCTCTTTTTTTCCTCTCTACAGACTGTGCCACAACTTGGAGTCTTTCTTGTGTGTGGGGATGGTTGTTTTGTTTTGTTTTGTGGTGCTGGGAAGAAACCCATGGCCTCCCACATGCTGGGCAAGCATTCTACCCCTGAGATACACTCCCAGCCCTTAACATTGTTTTTAACCCATGGGCCAGATCCTTCAGTGATGGCCAGACAGGATCCATCGATAAAGACAAGTTAGTATGGAAACACTCAATAAACTGTAGACATGCTAATTATGTAGTGTCACTTTCACAATTGATTTCCCTCTAGGAACTGGCCAACCCCAGGTATTTAGAAATTGGAAATCATTTTTCAGGTGCCAGTCACCAGATAATATGGATGTCCTTTGAAATCTTCTGAATTAAAAATCACCAAGGCCCTCTTTTAAATAACCCAATGTTTCCACCTATACTCCATAAGAAGTCAGTGATCATAAAGACATGTGGCATGCTAGAGAGGGTTCTTTTGCATGTATTTACTCAATTGATCCTAATAACTTCATAAGGAAGGTACAATTATTTTCCCCGATTAAGAGATGAGAAAACAATGCTTGACTTGTTGACTTGCCCAAAGTCATCAATCCTAAACAATATTGGGGTGGGGTGTGATACTGGGCATTGGACTCAGGAGCACTTGCCCCATTAGCCATATTCCCTTGCCCAAGGAGCCAAATCCCCAGTCTTCTTTTTGCATTTTATTTTGAGACAGGGTCTCACTGAGTTGCTTAGCACCTCATTTTTTTGCTGAGGCTAGCTTGAACTCGAAATCCTTCTGCCTCACCCTCCCAAACTGCTGGGATTACAGGTGTGTGCCACCACGCCCAGCATCAATCCTAAACTTAAACCCATGTGTGTTAGTCAGTTTTCCATCACTGTAACAAATACCTGAGATAGTAATCTTATAAAGAGGAAAGGTATGGCTCAAGCGGAAGCGCGCTTGCCTGGCATGTGTGCGACCCGGGTTCAATCCTCAGCACCACATACAAACAAAGATGTTGTGTCCACCAAAAACTAAAAAATAAATATTAAAAAATTCTCTCTCTCTCTCTCTCTCTCTCTCTCTCTCTCTCTCTCTCTCTCTCTCTCTCTCTCCCCCCTCTCTCTCTCTTAAAAAAAAAAAAAAGGAAAGGTATATTTTGGCTCGCAATTCCAGAGGTTTCAGGGCATGTCAATTGCCCCATTGCTTTGGTGAGGCAGCACTTAATGGTGGAGGCACATGGTATAACAATCTTTTCATCTAATGATGGCTGGGAAGCAAAAGAAAGCAAAGAAAGGAAGAAGAGGGATAGAGGCCCCAATATCCTCTTTAAGGGTATGGGCCCTAACAGCCTACCTTCCTCCCATTGGGACCCACCTCCTACAGGTTCCACTACCTCCCAGTGGCTCCACAGACTAGGCAACAAGCCTTTGAGACATGGACCTTTGGGGGACACTGATCCAAATGGCAGCACCGTGTCTGATTGTGCACTTTTAATCATGATGCTGTCCTTGCTGACTCTGTGGTTCCAAAATTCTTTGTAACAAACCCAAAACTTAAGAGTGCTCATTAAATGGACTGAGAAAATAAGGGAGAGGAATTCAAACACTCTTCCCACATTTTAAAATGGAGTGATGAAAGAGTTCCTGGGGCTAAAAGAGACTACCCTAGCAAAGGAAGAATTGCATTTGCAAAGGCTTTGTTATTTAATATTTAGTTGATTAGAAAACCACACCCTTGGCTAACCCACAAGTAAAAAGAAGGGCAAAAAAAATCCTAGGAGCAAATCTGTAATGAATGTGTCAAAGTCAGTAAATTAAATCCTCTCCCACTGTTTTCTTTTTCTGACAAAAGGAGTTCCAGATCTTGATGCCTACTTAACTCAAGCCCCATATAATAGCCTGGGCCTGAGAAATGCCTCACCCCAAGGGTGGCAGAAAGGTCAGAACTGGGTATTAATGAGCAGACTGCTCTAGCTGAGGATTAAGACTGACCTCCAAGTTGTCCCAGGCTGCCCAGCACACGGGAGTGATTTGAGCACAGCTTCCCAATGAGTTTGGTTTTTTTTCACACTCTCTCTCTTCCCTGAGTAAGTGACTGCCCAGGGCTTGGCATCATGCTTAGTTCCTATCCCCATAGTGGACAGAGCACCTAGGAACCAACAGGTGGGAGTGCAGTGAAGGGGAGGCTTCACCCCAGATATGCCCACACAGACCCACACCTGGCTCAGTTTCCATTGCTGCCTTACAAACCTTGAATGAAGGGGTGGTTCAACTGAGAAAGGACTTCACCTGTTCCAGTGTGTGGTTTACTGGATAAGAAAAATTCTCAAGGGGGGTCCAGTGAGGGACCAGCAAGAAGAGACTCATTGCCCAGGCCAAAGCAGAAACAAATCTCATCTCTGCCTCCCCTCTGCAAAACAGAGCAACTAGGAATGGGAGAAAGCACTTGCCATGGTTCAGATCTTAAGAGGCCCATGTGTTAAAGACCTGGCACTCCTGGGAGATGGTGAAACCTTTGAGAGGCAGGGCCTAGCAGGAGGTGTTTAGGTCATTGGCGGAGGCGGGGGCAAAGACTTGGGGGGAGGCATGTTCTTGAAGGGGATTATTGGACCCCAACTCCTTCCTCTTCTGCTGATTTTTGTTTCCCGGTCTTGAGGTCAGTGGTTTTGCTCTGTCGTGTGTTCCTGCCATGATGTGCTGCTACCTCACCCAAACCAATGAAGCCAAATGAACATGCACTGGAGTCTCTAAAACTGTGATCCAAAATAAACCTTTTCTCTTTATAGTAATAGAAAGCTGGCTAATACAAAATTGATCAAAGAAAGACTGAAAAAGGTAAAGCAAGGGAGTAAGAACAATTCTGCTCCTCTCCTTAGACCCTCCAAAAGGTGACCCAGGTTATTAGATAAGTCCCAAGCTACTTCCAAAAGTCTAAAGCTTGAAACCAAGTGTTTCTACAGGAGTGACCAGTACATCACCTGGAGAGACTAATGGGTGCACTACCTGACAATGTAGGAATCCTCTTTTCTGCAGAGGAGTGAGCCATTATTCACTGAGTAGCTGCCATGAGTTAAGCTGTATAGATAAACATAGGATGGGTGCTCTGCTTGTGACTCCTTGTTTATTACAGCAACCATGCTACATAGGCATCATTAGTATCTTATTACAATGGCAGCACAAGGCCACAAGTTGCATGAGACACAATTTGCAAGAGACACAATCAGGATTAGAACCCACACCTAAACCTATAGAGTATACTCTCTCCTACTGTACCAGGACTCAGTTTAAAATATTGCTTCAGTGGAAACTATTTCATTCTTTTGATTGTGTTGCTTTTAATCACAACTCAAATCAAAAATTAATGTTTCTTTGCCATGACCATGTAAAGGAATTTAGTTTACATAGGTGGGGGAACGGCGAGGGGAGAAGGGAAATCAGATGATGGAAATGTGTTATGCATTAGACTCTTTACTTCTTGCCATTTGGATCACTTTCTATTTTGAGGTGGGGAAAATAGGGAAGAGGGAACATATGGCCAGAAATTGCTAACATCTTTCCATCATGCAAGGGTTTATTTCAGGGATGCAGATTACCAGCAAAGTTTGGGTAGGCAATTACTTGTCTAAGGTTGATTTCTTGTGCCTTATTGATGTATCTGCACCCCCCACCATGCCACACCCAGGCACTACAGGGACAGGGTGGATGATGGCCCAGGGATAGCCAGGAGCTGACCACCACTGCCTCCCCAGTCCACCATGCTGACATGGCTAGATCGCAGGGATTTCATCCCTGGCTGAGCCCACAGTGCCAATGGTGGCAGAAATTAGGGAGAAATGGGGACAACAGCTGACCAAAGTTCTGGATCCTAGATTCTGTGTGACCTCAAAATCTGGTTTTAAACACCTGGTGTTTCAGTTTTCCACCTGAAAGGTATACAGCACAATCTGACCACTAGCCAAACTACCATCCAGAGGATCCCAGGCTAGGCAAAACTGAGAAACCATCTCAGTTCATCCCCAGCATTGTCTCTACCCTGGATTTGTTCTTCCCTCCCATCATCATGTGCCTGGCTCACTCTGATGGATAACACTACATCTAAACTCCATCTCAGACCCTTGATCTCAGTTACCTGTAACAGTTGGAGAATGAACTAAAACAAAACAAAATACCTTAACAACTTAACATCCCCTAAGGGTAAGATACTATTGCCACCTATCTATTACTGTCAGCAAGAATTCAGAGACCCGGAAACCTTAAAAACCAAAAACTTGTAGCTGCAATTAGGGACTTCCGGGTCTTTCTCAGCCATCTGAAGACAAATAATCCCTTACGTTTGAGTAGATCATTAAAGCTTCATTGCATTTTCAGTCACTCAAACCATATTTTTTGCTCACAAATTATACTTCCTTGATTGCCTTCCCACAAAGTTTGGCCATATTTCCGAGGCTGAGATGAAAATCAGAAAAGTCATTCCACTCATCCCAAACTCATACTTTCTTCAAAACTATCGATTCCTCCTGACTTTCCTGCTTTCACTAATGGAGCCACCATTCTTCCCATAAGCTAGACACAGTGCTTAGACACAAGGCAGACACTGGCCAGGGGCCAGCCATTTATATAACCAATAATCTGAAATTTCTGTAGGGATCTTAAAAGAAAATGATGGGGAAAGTAAGAATAGGGCTGAGTTACGAATCAGACTTGTGACTCATCTGATTACAGATAGCAGTCACAATGAAGGGTCTAGAGAAAAGAAGAGAAGTGGGGAAGCCCAGGAAGCACCCTTGCTGGAGTGACAGCAAGGAGAAAAGTTGTTGTAAAAGTCATCAGAGGCAAAGATTTTTTCAAAAGAAGAAGAAGAAAAGAAAGAAAGAAAGAAACCAGGCAGCCCAGTGTCACAAAAGCCACAGGAGGAAGCAGTTTTAAATGAAGGTGATGCCCCTCAACCCCCAAAGCTGAAGAAGTTTGAGTTTGAAATTAGGTCACTTGACTTGATGATTAGGGTCACTGGTGCCCTATGGAAGGCCAGGATCTGAAGGGACCAGGGTGAATTCCAGAGAGCTAAAAACCAATTGGAGGTTAAAAAAAAACAAAGGCATGCCATACAGACAACCACTAGACTCCTGGAAACCTACAGAGTTACCACTGGCCACTTTTGGCCAAACAGATTGAGCATGTACAATCATTTCCATTCCTTCCTGAAATCAATTTAAGATTATAGTTTAAAAAAAAGTTATAAACATAGGCACCAAAATGGTAAGGGAAACAAGAATATATCAACAACATTTTGTATACCAGAAAGCAAATGGATGATGGAACCTGGCTTGCCAGAGAAAATAAATGCTGAAATCTAACTAGTTACAAGAGAGATGCCAGGAAGAATCAAGCTGATCCACACTGCAGGATCCAGAAGTGGTCATGGACTGGGGCCACTTGCATACCAGTGTAGAGGTAACATGAAACATGAGGACTGGTATAAAGTCTGTATAGGGACATTTAGATCCACTCCCCTGGGTCATGAATCCAAGAAAACATTCCCTTACCAGCTTCAAGAGTAGCCAATAGGTCTACCCTATACAGAAGGTTTAAAGCAGGAACATAGGAAGAAGGGTGGTAAAGTGCTACACAGACCCCAAAGGGGTGAGTGAAGATCTGCACAGTAAGAAGTGGAACCCTCAGATCTTAGGACACTACATTTATATCACCAGGCAAAAGACCAGATGCTTTTCCTCTAAAGAAACTAGTTGCTCCAAAGGAAAGACATATGGGCCCCCACCCTCACCCCGCAAGAAAACCTCCAAAACGAGGCCCAAAACTCATAGGCCCTGCATATAAACAAACAGCTTCCAATTTCATACCTCACTCTTAAATTCAAATTCAGTCAAAATTGGTAGGATTTAAGGAAAGTTTCTGAATGTGAATGGTAGAGACCAAAACATTCAAAACAAATAGAAAAAAAGAAATTCTTTCAGAAATAACAGAGACAATGCAGCAATCATGAGGAAACTTTTAAAAATGATAGTATTAGATAAGATACTACATTCATAAAACAAGAACAGAAGCTATTAAAGAGAACCATCAGAGAACAGGAGAGAATACTTGGATATTTAAAATATAAGATGAAAACTAAAAAAAAAAAAAAAAAATCAATACAAGTGCTTTAAAATGGGATTGAAGAAATTTCCTGAAAAACTGAACAAAATGACCAAGAGAGAAGAAATAGAAAAAAGAGAAGACAGAGCATATATCTAAGGATCTGAATAAAAAGTATTATAGGAAGACAGAACCAATAAAATTAATGGGAAAAAAATATCAAAGAAATACTACAAGAAAGTTTTCTATAAACGAAGAACATGAGTTCCCAGGTTAAACAGTATCCAGCACATGAACCATGACATTTAGAAACTTCTAGAGAAGAGGAAAATATATATCTAATACAAAGGATCAGGCAACAGAATGGCAGGCACTAGATTTCTCAATAGCCAGCAGTAGAGAACTATAAGATAATGAATGAATGTGTGCAAAATTCCTAAGGACCGGGGGCGTAGCTCAGTGGTAGAGCACTCTCCTAGCATGTATAAGGCCCTGGGTTTGATCCCTAGCACCCAGTACCATTAAAAAAAAAATTAAATGAATAAATAAATAAAATCCCAAAATTGGACACTGGGCTGAATACATCAATCAGCATATGAGAGTAGAATAAAAATATCTTCAGTCATTATAGGATTAAAAACAAAATTATCTCCCATGTAGCTTAAGAATCTATAAAAATGCAGAAGTAAATAAGAACAGAAAGCATTCAAGCAAGATCAAACATAAAAAAGGCAAAAAGAAGGCTTAGGATGTTTTTCCATAATAGTTGCAGAGTGGGCTTAAAGCTCAATCAATCCAGACTGAAACTGAGGCAAGAGGGCTCAGGCAGAGGGTCTGATGAAAAATCTGCCAGAAAAAGCAGAGGCCGAATTCATAACATGAACATAAAAAGTAGGACAAATAAAATTAGACTATTAGTATCTCAAACACACACCCACACATACACAGGTGAAAAGGAACGAAATGTAAATGCAGTATACTTAATGGCTTGGCTACAAATAATAGCTGCATAACTCCAATAAACTAAAAATTGAATATCAACTCAGTCAAAGTATGTTACAACTACAAAGGAGAAATAGTGCAAGGGAGAGAAATCTTTAACTTCAATAACAGAAATATCATTAAATAATGTCTAAACATTAAAATCAAGAAATCAAACAACTTACATATCATATATTTGCTCCAGTTTGCTAAATATCGCATGAAATTGCTAAAATAGTTGAAAATTATTATTTTGGGGTCATGGGAATTTGGGGTGAGAAAGCATGGGGTGATGAACTGCAATTTTTTATTAAAAGCCATTTATTCCTATTTGACTTTCTAAACTGAATTTATTTGGAAGCAAAAATACTTTGTTTTTTAAAAGTTTATAGTCCAACAAATTATAAAAATATAAATGGATCACAAAATGTGAGATCATTAAAGAAACAAGAGGTTACATTTTTAGGCCATCCATTCTCCAGTCAACTGGAGCAACTTGGCTTTAGTTGAAACTTCTTAGGGATTTTGAGTAAGAATTCTGCTTTTTCGACCTTTTGGGTTTTTTTGGTTGGGGGGGGGTTGTTTTGTTTTGTTTTAATGGAATGAGAGAAAACCTGCAGTTCTAGTCAATCCCCATAAAGTTTCAGACTAAAAAAAAAAAAAAAAAAAAAATTAGGTTAGAGTGTAGAACGTGGATTATTTACTTTTGAACTAGAAGGGACATTAAACTTCTTTGGGATGATGCTCAAAAGTAACTTGCCGAGGTTATACAGCTGGAGGTTCTCACAGCTGTGACTCCCACTACTATCTTGCTCCTATGTCTGGAATGTTAGTAGGGAGTAGGAGAGTAAGAGGAGATGAATAGAGTCCCAGCAACTGTGGGGACACTGCACCAACCCTTGGATACATTCTCTCCAATAGATGCCAATGAAAAAACTCAACCAGGGGCACATACTAGATTGCACATCCTGATTCTGAAGAGATTTGCTTTTTTCCTAAATGGCTTTCTCTTTCAGAGAGGTCCAAAGATTCCAAAGAGATGACTTGAGGAAGAGGGTAAGCCAGTCACAGAGACAGGTAACCTCTTTACAAAGTGGCTTTTCACCATCCAGAGTCAGCCAGCCACTTGGATCAGGAAGGGCACACAGATGGGCAACCCATCAGCCTGAAGACCCGGCCTATAGCCCTCCTACCACACGAAGCCTCCACGTGAAAGAGTCTATTCAGATAACAAAGCCGCACTAAGCTATGAAGACAGAGGGACCCTATTTTCTGCTTCCTCTGCATGGTTCACAAATCTTGGGTGGGCGACCCCAAGGCCCGAGGCAGAAAGCACCATCCTCAAATCAACTGTGCAAATGAGACTGGGGAACAGCGCTGGGTAAGGGCCCTTGGCTCTGACAGATTGCTGCTTCTTTCCAACACTCAGCAGAGGGTCTGGGCACCATGGAGAGCTGGCTTTGAGGCATTAGGGCCCAAATGAGTCCTAGTGACAAAGGCCTCCTGATGGCAGCTTAGTGGAACCCTCTGTTCCCAGCAGGAGCTGGTGTTTGGCATCATTAATTCGCTTAGCAGAGAAAGGAGTTGGCACTTTGTCACAATAACTCAGACTCCCTCCCCTGACCACAAACCACATGCTGCATATTTACATGCATTTACTGACTATAGCTCATACATTACAGAAAAAAATATACCTAAAAAGATTGAAAGCAGCTTTTTTTCCCCTCTTATCTATAAGAAGCAGATGTAGAAAATGCTTTTAAGTGACTCTTTTGAGGCAAATTATTAAATTGAAGTTGTCCTGTTTTCTGGATCCTGGACACCTTAGGGAAGTGGTCAGGCAGGAGGGTAGAGATGGCAACTTTACATGCTCCCCCAACATTCAACACAACACACACACACACACACACACACACACACACACCATCAATTCCAACCATCCAGAATCCCACTGCCTAACTGCTTGACTTTGTGGATTGTGTGTTAAATCCCTACTGATTTAAGCTAATAGTGCAAAACAAAAACCCACTTTGAGAGCAAAGTACTGCCCTGTGTGATTTTATCTGGGAAAGCATGTGTGTTGGTGGCACTGGTAGCAAGGGCTTGGGTCTCACAGGACAACAAAGTAGAGCTCTGGCTCTTCCCTTCCCAGGGCACTCCATCACCACCTCCACCTGCCAGCTCCCAACCCCGAAGCAGGAGACAGAGGAGAAGTGAAGAATCACTTAGAGTCCACCATTGGGATGGACTGAATCATGGCTCCAAGTCTAGGCAAATCTGCCAAGGAAAACAGCTGTCCCTACCATGGGGTCACTGGTTTTCCATCTCTCTTCATTCTACCTCCTGGTGTTCACCCAAATGGCAAGCTGACGTGTGAGTTGGTCTCTCAGAAGGATAAAGATGAGGAGTGGGAGAGTGGGTTTCAGAACTAATGAACTAGAAAAGCCACGAGTTGCTCTCCCAGCTCTGAGAGATGCTTAAGGTCTACCTTGAGCACCACCAAAATCACATGTTAAAAATGCAGATGGCTGAGGTCCACCCCTGAGTGTCTGATTCAGAAGCAATGGGAGAAGGGCCAAGAATTCACATTTCTAACAGGTTCTCAAGAGATGTTGATGCTGCTGACTGGTGACCACATTTGAGAACCACTGGTTTAAAGGGTTGGAGGGTGGGGATAGGCTGGGCTCTTTCTTCTGAAATGTGTTGCCTGTTGGCTATCAGAGCATTTGTTTCCTGACTTTGCAAGTATCAATAGCTATGAATAACCTTGGTTATTCACAGTGGCACATTTTAAGGACTCTTTCTTGAATGATGTTTAAACAATCCAGGGACCCAGGGCAGCCCCTCAAATTCACAGAAGTTGAGACTGATGGCAGGAAGATCAGCATAGCATGTCCAAGAACCCAGCTGACCCCGGGCAATGTGGTGTAGCACCATTTACAGAATTGCTAAGGATCGTGAGACACCAGTTGCATAGCTATTGATACTTGCAAAGTCAGAAAACAAAGGCTCTGACAGCCAACAGGCAGCACATTTCAGAAGAAAGGATCCCAAATCCATAGTCAGCAGATGCCTGCTGACTAAACCCATTACTAACTTTTTGTATAAACTTGAATGAATCACTTTACTTCTGTGGATCTTAGTGTAGCCATTTTCAAAACAAATGTGTTAGACAAGTCATCTCTATTCCCATACCATCACTGGCAATCTAAATCTAAATCTTCATATTTCCTTCTTCTGTCTTTGAAATTCAATATTGAAGCCTAGGCCATCCAAGAGGGGGGAAAAAAAACAAACTTGTCTGTTCACATCATCCAAATACTTCATTTGCATGTACCTCAGCCCAGACCCAAGAGCACTGATCTTGGTCATGAAGCTGTCTAAACACAAGGACAACCCCAGAGAGGGACCTGAAACACTTGAAGCATGTCTAGCAGACTGTATGCCATCTCATTTGACAGATGGCAAGAAGAGACCTAGAGCAGGTGCTGCATCCCCCACCCCCTTGAGATGGGATCCCCCTGAAGAAGCGTGAATCCAGTGCCTCTATACAGTGGCTGCCATGGGCACACCTCAGCTCTTCTCCTTCTATTATTTTCTCAGTCCAGTTCATTTAAAGGCAGAGAGTACACTGCAGGTAAAATGTATGCTTTTCCTCCCCATTCTTCAACACAAGCTATAGTCCATCTTCCCCAGGAAGCCCCTAGCCAGTTCCAGTCTTGACCTTCATGGCCTTCCCTGTCTCAACCTTTTCATGATAATTTCCCAGGTGTACCTTCTATGTCCTCCTCCCCACTGCAGGTTCCTGCCAGCCTTATTCACCTCTGTGCAGGAATAGTGCAATGCCTCACCAAGGAAGGGTTTCTCACACTGGCCTTTTCACTTCTGAGGGCTTTCTAGGTATAAAATGATTCAGAGAGGGAGACGTTCCAGTGATTCATCATAAACTTCTGCTAAGAAAGCTAAAAAAGAAGTTTATGCCCCAAATCCCTCATTCGAACCATCATTCAATTCTTTCTATATCCAAGCCCACCAAACCGAGTGTCCCAATCACAGGTTAAGTTCTTCTTGCTCATTCACACACCTGTCCCTGCCTATCTATCCAACTTTCTACACTTACATTTTCTTTCCCTTTTATTCTTTTTTTTTCAGCCCTTCTGGGTTTTATGCTAATAGCAGGGACGCTGGGAAGAAGAGGTTGCCTTGGCAGCCTGCCCCAATTTTGAGCCTTGGCAAGCACCAAAGTCCAGACTGGGCCCACGACACATAAATTCCCATCCATCAGACAGGCAGGCCTGGCTTCACTGCAAACCTGGAGACAGTTATAAAAAGGGGACAGAACACACATGGCTCTCCTATCACCCACCCTGCAAAGGCCCACCAGAAATAGACATATCAGGTTGGACGACAACATGCACCAAACAGGACGGATGTTCCTATAATTTCTTGGAGGTGAAATCGGTCTTGGCCTGAAATGGATTTGTTTGAAGCCAAGAACCTAAAAAGTGAACAGTAGCCGGCACCAGCCCTGTCTCAAGGCTGGCACTGTCCCTGTTTACTAGAGTTCCTCTTCTCTGCCAAGCTTGGCCGGCCTGCATCCAGGGCGGCCATGGCTATCAGCATTGAGCTGAATATCCTTCTGGGTCCTCTGCTTCTGGGTCCTCTGACCCTCCTTGAGTCTTTTCTCTCTCAACCCATCTGAACTCTCACTCACAAATAACACTGCAGAGATTCTGAGAACCTAAGAACCAAAGGAAAGCAAATAGTTTAGGAAAAATGAAGGCAACACAAACTCATAAACCCCCAACTTCGCTCTCCTTTCCTGCTTCTTCAAGACAGCCACCTATTGAAAAGAAATAAACACAAAGCTTCCTACGGCTCTGGAGGCTGCTGACCCATGGGACCACATTGGCCCCAGGAGAGGGACAACTCCACAGAGACCTGCATGAAGTCGAGTGGTAGAGCAAAAACTCAGTAACAACAGAGAGACCTGCAAGAGCCCATGACACCTACTGGGCCAACATTCAGGCTCAACTATCAAAGCACACCTACTATTCAGAAGGAAAATGCTTTCTAGGTACACTGACCAAGTTCCTAGCTCCAAAACTAACAGCTTTTCTTTTAATGGATCACAGTACCCTCCATGTATATATAGCACTTCTCTTCCTACTGAAGACAGGCAAAATCCAGGATTAGAGTGATGGCTGAGTACCACGAGACAGTCCTGTGAGCCCCAGCTCCCCCATTGGGAGTGCCCATTACTGATTTACAGAGTCAACCCTCAGAGCTGGCCTCCCACTTCCCCTGAGTTCCTCTTCCCCGTTCTCCTGCTATGGGCCAAGTCTCCTGCATCCTGTGCAAGGGCTTCCACCCCACAGGGAGTGGGAAGGGGTCTGGGGGTTTTCTCCAAGTTTTTCTCCAAGTCCCCCCAGTGATTTCACCCCCTTTATGTTCCCACCTCACAGACCTCACCTGCAAGCTCCCCATCACAAAGCCAACAACATCCAGGATGCCAGGCAGACCCTTCATGGAGGTGCAAGAGGAACAGGGTAGCAGCATCTCTCACTTTCTCAGTGTGGGATGATGACTGGTACAGCCACAGGCAGGGGAACATGGAAGGCAAATGTCACCTTGCACACAGTCATAGCTACAATACTAGCAAAGTCACTTCAGAACACAAAATGTTCAAGCTGTTGGCCACCATCTAAAGATTCCAGACAAGTGGTGAGTAGGAGGGCATCCTGACAACTGTCACATGCTGTACAGACACCAGGACAAGATTACATCTTGAGGACAGATGTGTATACAGACACATTATATAAATAACAGCCGTGGTGCCAATTTATCACAAATGGTGGGTCTGCTGTGAAACCATGCTTCAGATAGCACACGCTATGGCCAATTATCATCGTAGCCCATGTGCAGCATTCAGAGTCACACCCTCAGGGATGAAGAATTTTGTTGACATGGCCAATTGAGAAAAAAGCATCCTCAAGATCTAGGATTCTTTCCCAAACTTGCTCTCGGGCATTGCAGTCTACCTTGACCATGATCTCCCAGAGTATCTGGCAAGTGCATATCTGTGCTCAATAATCAACAAATAAATAAAGAATTTTTAAAGGGTACTTATTTGTCTGAAGACTTTGAAATGAGCTGCTGGGGCAATAAGAACACTAGAAACCTTTAGAGCATTCAGTGCCAGGGGCACAGTGGGGTCCCCTCTTGTCATCCTGTTGGGCCTGCTTTCTGAGCCTTTTGCGGTAACTGTCAGTTGCCCTATCTATGTCTGAACCTCACTGTCCCTGCCTTGGCTGCATGGCAGATATCCTGTCACCCCAAGTAGTTAGATGTGCATACCTCAGGGCTCTGGGTTTGGCTCCATTCACAAAGCCTGGCCGTAATGTTAGAAATTAGATCTTGTCACATCCTCTTGGCCCCAGAGTCTAAACTGCAGAGTCCTGCCATATTCTGAGCAGTTCTTTGCTTCCCAGTAGGTACCAGAAGCCAGAGTCTGCCAGTTGTGACGGCATACCTTGGGTTGCTATCACATACCTATAATTTCCTCCACCAAATAAATTTTAGATAGCTAGATAGACAGACAGATAGATTGACAGGTTGATTGATTTATGCCTTTAATCTATATTTTATTCATTCATTCATTTACTTTATTTTCCTTACTTTCTATCTCATTTTTAAGTACTGCTCTGCCTTCAGAAGACGCAGAGAAACACAAATATTTTTTTTTACTCTAATTAGCCAAAACAACTCCAGTTTTAGAAATTTGGATTCATTTTCCTACAGTCTCTCAAGAAGCTCTCTGTGACTGTCCATCATCTCATTCTTTTTTCACCCCATTCCCAAAAGCATGAAAATTCCAGGCCACCCTACACATAGAAGCACTGCTTAACATAGATTTTTGCTTTTGATGACATGACTTTTTTAAAAACATGTATTCCAGTTCTGTTTCTCCTTCTCTTTCTGGCACAAAGATTTTAAGATCTTTATTTGCTGAGCTTCAGGACACAGTCACATCTTTGCTGCTTTTTTCCTTGGTTACAACAAAAAACACTTTCCCTTGATGAGCGCTACAATGAGAGAGACTACCAGGTAGGTATCCTTACTTTTCCTCCTTGTCTCCCTTCAAAGTCTGTGGATTCTCCCTTTCAAATGAGAGTGGAAGGATTGTCAGGCCTTTTCCTGGAACTATGTCAAGTCCTCTATGTCAGACAGACTTGGAGACTAGACAGGAAACCCAGAGAAATCATCCTTGCAAATGCAACAGGTAAACACCAGATGGCTTTTCAGCCATTCTCAAGATGCACTGAAAAACAAATCCAATTTCAGGATCAGAGGAGCACACCAAAATCAGCAACTGAGCTTGCAAAAACCTCCCACATCAGCACTAATTTTTATGTAATTAAAAACATCCAGGTGAGTTGGCACACACTTATAATCCCAGCAGCTTGGGAGACTGAGGCAGGAGGATTATGAGTTCAAAGCCAGCTTTAGCAATTTAGCCAGACCCTTTTTTAATGCAGGGAGAAGTACTATGTAAATATATTAAAGAGCTGTTGATCAGAGCGAAGCAACCTTGCTGGATGTCCTTGCCACAGAGGATCCCACTCAGACACCAGGAATAGCACTCCTGTAGCTCCACAGCTGCTGAGAGCATTTAGCAGGGACCCTCAGCATGGCAGTGGGTGCAGCTCTATAGGAGCTGGGCTGGAAATACCCAGGGATCTCCAGATTGGCTAACAGCAATGGAGACAACAGCTCAAGGCAGCAGCAAACAAGGCAACCTCAGAGATCTTGGCTTCAACCTATAGGGGGTACAGTAGCTGCTCATTTAATGGAGCCCACAAAGGGCAGCACAGGGAGTAGAGTCTCCACTACCCTAGAGACCTCACAAAGCCCTTCATGAGCAACTGAAGAACTCAAACAAGTGCGGGCTAATAGGCTAACATTGGTTTGGGTAAAAATGACATCATTCCTACCCATAGGCTGCAAGGCCAGGAACATTTTGGTAAAAAACCTGATGTTTAAGTGCAGGGAGAAAGGACAGAGTGCATTTCTCACTGAATGATTGCTGTCTTTCTTCCCTGAGGTCAGACAATCTTCCATATATCCCACAGATGTGCCCCCAGAATAAGCAATGGCCACACCAACCAGCCTTGGGTCCCTCCTCTTCCTACCTAGTGGCTCATGCTGGCTGTTCTTCTATAATGGAGTCCATGGTAAGATTTCCCTCAAAGAAAAGAGGCTGCTTAGTGGCCTGAGTGTGTTTAAAAGATGCCATTATTTTTCTTCTGCTCCTGGGGGTTCAACCCAGACTCATGCGCATACTAAGCATGCTCTCTGTACCACTGAGTTACATACACCCCCATTTTAAAGAACACTAACTTGGGACAAACATGCAGATCTTTCAAACAGAATGGGATTTAAGAGGCCATGTAACCAGAGTCTCATTTTATAGAACAGAACACTGAGGCCCAGAATAGAAATGAGACCACATATCACTCAGGCATTAGCAGCCAAGCAGACCCAGGACAGACCCCTGAATCCCCAGGCACCATTGCTCCCTTCCCTTCATTCCCTACACTTTTTTCTCTTATATTTTCCTACATGTGCACATGCACACACACGCACAGTCCCAGAAGTCCCTTAGATTGCAGTCCCAAGGGCTCAAACTGCCTCCCCCACCCCCCGCTCCCTCCTTCTCTAAATGCAAGCAGTCCTCTCCCTATTTCAATGCCAGAACAAAGTGCCAAACCCCAGAAAACAAAGCCCCCCTCCAGCCTGAAGAAGTACGACCCCAGCTCGTTGTCAGATAAATCATTTCCTGAAAGAAATATGGCTGTAATAGAAGAGGAGAGCCATGTCCATAGGCCCCTCCACAGTCCTCCCAGCCCTCTCACTTCAGGGAGAGCCTGGGCAGAGCTGCCCTGGGCCCCTCATTCCTCCCAGACAAAGAAGCAGGCTGCAGTCTTGGGTCCAATTCAGAAACCATTCACTGAGCTCCCCTGTGGCTCATCCAGCAGGTATATCCCTACCCTGTCTTCCAAGCATCCAGAGAAGGCAAAGACCTAGCGCAAAGTGCTCACAGCACCACCAGAGAAGCAAGCCCAGGAGGCCACCAATGACCTCACCAGGCCACAGAAGTCTTGTGCTAGAGTTTTGGGAGGATGTGCCCCTCTGACCTTGCTGCCACTGGGAACTTCCAGGTTGAGAACTCCCTAAAAAGAGAGAGAGAGAGAGAAGAAAAGCTTCCAAACACCAGCTCAATCCAGGTTTCTCATTCTGAGGAACCTGGATGGCAAGGAGGAGAATACATGCCTTCAGCTGATCCAAACCAGATTCCTCACACCATCCAAGTCCCAGAGAGCATCAGGAAAGGGAGCCGGGATGGGGAGAATGAGCAAAAGAACAGGAAAGCTCCCCTGTGCTTCCCTAGGCTTGCCTGCTCTTGACTTTGAGCAACCATTCCAAACAGGGAAATCTGCCAGGAGATACATTAAGTCTGTAAGAGAAGAAGGCTCCAGGCAAAGAGCTGTCAGTCACAGGGAAAAATCAACACAATATATTGATTCTACTCTTTTCTCAGTGAAGGGCAGCCTCATGCTCAACCCTCTCACCACCTCCCCCACCCCATCACACACAACTGTAAAAGAAAAAAAAAAAATTTTTTTTTTTCAAACTCACAAGGAAAACTGATACCCAGAGAAGCACAGGGAGTGGGGGGTGGAGGGTCCAGGTGCTTTTGCTTGCATGAAGGACAGAGTGGGGGAAGGATGCAGGAAGCCATCCAATAGGCCCCCTTCCTGGCAACTGGATAGCTGTTCCCCAGAGTCATGACCATTAGAAGGCTCAGAGCCGCCTAGTCTTCATCTGCAAGTCTCAGAACCCATACCTTCTGGTATTGCACATCCAGGTGTTGTCCCTTTTCTCATCAAAGAGGTCTGTCTACTTGTGAGGCCAGGGGCTGAAGAAAAATACACTTTAAGGATAGGATTTCTACACTGCCAGTGATCTCATGAGCTGGAGGACCCCATTCACTCCTCCACCTCCTCCAAGAAAGTCATCCCCCTTGAGAAGAAAGTTTCATCCACCAGCACAACCACCACTGGGTAGAAGTCACCCACCAGAAGACACACCGCAGGTGCTTGGAAAATCCCTGAATCATGGGATTTGAAGGGTTAGAAGGGACTTTTTGCATCATACTTTCTGGCTTCTAACAAAGGCAGTTGTCTCGTATCACAGACGAGAGGCCATCGTACCTTTGTATAATTCTTGTGGTGCAGCCCCCACTGGATGACCAGACAGCCCATCCCCTTTGTTGAACAGAGTTTTATCACTGCAACAAGTCAAGTCCTATCAGCCATGCAGAATAAGTATTCTCTTTGCTGGATTAGACAGATTCGGCTCTCTCAATTTTCATCCTGACATTTGTAATCCTGAGAGGCAGACATCCTGAAGCATGCAGGCTCATCCATTTGAAGAGAAGATGTGAGATTGCCAGGCCTGGAAACTGGAAAGGAGTCAACCTAACACTGCCATGTGTGGAAACCAGGGGCCTGGTAGCTTACTTTGTCCTCCTCACAGATCCTGTCTATACAAAATATCTGCCGTCAGCCACCAGAAGCTAAAGGAATGCAGAGTGCTCATTCTGCACGCTTAGAACCGGGTCAGAGCAAGAGCACTGAGAATGTTGATAAAAGCATTAGTCATTTGCTACAAAAGGTTGATGGTCCCCAGGCATGTACATCTGCCCCAAGGTCTGCTGTGGATGCTGTCCCCTCTTGGAGGGCAAGGTCTCAAGTTTAGATCCTCTTAGCCTCCTCTCCTACCCAGTGCTTTCAATCTGATTCTTCTGTTAATATCAGCTCCCTTCAAGGGCCCATAAGAGATGCATACAGTTAGCTCAGCCTCTATTTTAATAAGCTCAAAAATTCTTTTTAAGCTCCTCTAAGAAAAACATTACCATGAACCAGCTCCTGCTTAAAGAGGAGGCCTTTTGTGGAGATGCCAAGAAGAGTTGTAAGATGGCACCTTGTGACTCAGCCACCACAGGGTGAGTAACATGTCATATATAAACTGGACTTTGTAGTTTCCAGGATGCTAATACAATCTATACAGTTTGAATATCAGTTCAGTGAAGTATTTATGATTATCCCCCACTTGGCAGATGAGAAAATTGTGGCTCAGAGAAACTGCACTTGACCAAACTTATGTGGCAGGCAAATTGTGGAATAGGAATTAAAACTCAATTCTGAGACTTTCTTAATAGGACCCCTAAAGGTCAAGAAATAATGCCAACAGGAATGGAATCAAATTTAAAGACTTCTACACAACAAAGGATACAATTAGGAATGTGAAGAGAGAACCAACAGAATTGGAAAAAAAGATCTTTTCTAGCTATTCTCTGACAGAGAATTAATATCTAGAATATATAAAGAACTCAAAGAACTTTGCACCAAAAAAAAAAAAAAATCAAATAGCCCAATTATTAAATGGGCAAATGAATTAAATAGAGACTTCTCAAAAGAAGAAATACAAATGGCCAACAAATACATGAAAAAATGCTCAACATCATTAGCAATTAGGGAAATGCAAATCAGAACTACACTGTGATTTCATCTCACACCAGTCAGAATGGCAGTCATCAGAATACAACTAATAATAAATGCTGGAGAGAATGTAGAGAAAAAGGACCACTTTTACACTGTTGGTGGGACTATAAATTAGTACAACTACCATGGAAATCAGTATGGAGGTTCCTCAAAAGACTGGGCCTGGAACCACCAGGCAATCCAGCTATGCTACTCCTCAGTATTTACCCTGGAGAATTAAAAGCATCTTACTGCAGTGATACATGCATACCCATGTTTATAGCAGCATATTTCAAAGTAGTCAAACTATGGAATTAGCCTAGGTGTCCACCAACAGATGAACAGATGAAGAAAATGTGGCATATATTCACAATGAACTTTTATTAAAGAAAAATGAAACTATGCCATCTGCAGGAAAATGCATGGAACTAGGGACCATCATGTTAAGTGAAATAAGTCAAACTCAGGAGGTTAAGGGTCCTATGCTTTCTCTTGTATGTGAAAGCAAGAGAAGAAAAAGGAAAACAAAGCTGGGGGTGGATCTCCTAAAAATCAAAGGGAGATCAATAGAGGAAAGGGACCAAGGGATGGGAGACAGGGAAGGAGGGGGGAAATGCTGGGGAGTGATACTGGTCCAATTATATTCTTACATTGTGTACATGTATGAAATTGTAACAATAAATCCATCAATATGCACAACTACAATGCACCAGTTAAAAAATGAGGGAGGAAAAGTATGTCGTTCCATAAAGGTTGAAATAAAAATCTCAATTAAAAAAAAAAAACCCTCAATTCTATAGAAAGCAATTACTGAGAGAATACTTTTTCTGTATTTCCAAACTGCCTCTCTAAAAGGCACTATCAACCTCATGCAGGTGAAGAGGTCCCTATGCCATCCATCTCTAGGTTTCTCAGTAAAGACAAGGAAGAACAAGAAGCCCAAGGACACATTTAGGAGAGGGATCCCATATGTAAGGACCACCCCCAGGAGAGGCAGCTGAGGTCAGAACATCCGCCAGCCACCCAGACCCTGGTCAGAGAATTCTTGTCATACAATATGATACACTGTCCTTTGCTATGGTCCCACAATCTCT
Source organism: Spermophilus citellus (assembly GCF_964194105.1). Taxonomy (NCBI): domain Eukaryota; kingdom Metazoa; phylum Chordata; class Mammalia; order Rodentia; family Sciuridae; genus Spermophilus; species Spermophilus citellus. The sequence continues at coordinate 36,632,008 of NC_138196.1, forward strand.
AACTCCAGCCCCAACTTAACTCTTCAGTGTGTGCATCCAATTCACTTTTCCTCCACTCCATGGTATTAGACAAAGGCTTCTAAGAAGAAGGCCAAAAATTTCCAGTGGATATGCCTGGGGAGTCCACGAAGATATAACATCAAGAAACCTAGTTACAGAGTTCTTATACAACAAAACCACATTATTTCTAAGCTGGAAGCCAGAGAGACCACCAATAGGAACCCATCGATTCACTTAAGGATGCAGGTTCAAAGACTTCACTGGCTGGCCCACGTCCGAAAGGCAGCACCGAAGTCGGATCCTAGGATATCAGAATCTCCTAACATAGAAATTTTTCATTTTGGTTTTGAACAAGTGAATAAACCTTTGAGCCACAAAGAGATTAAGTATCTTGGCTGTACTGACAGGGGGTAGAGCCAGACCTTGAACTCAGGCCGGTCCGACTCCTAACACTTAATGTGTTCTTTCCAACATGCTTTTTTTAAAAAAACCCTAGGGATCACACCATGCCCTTTAGGACAATTCCTGCTAACCACTGGAATCTGCTAAGGAAGTGACTCCTGCCCAGAAAATCAGCAGTTTTAAACAGATTTACTGAAAATACTAAAACCTAAACAAAACAGGTCTATTTAGCATTTGGAGTAAAAAACAAAACACTAAGCCTTGGAAAGATGGCCTTTGGTTTGCACAATGTCAACCACTGCAGAGAAATCCTGGATGGGCTTCTCTAAAGCCCTTCCTGAGGAGGGAGAATTAGCAGCATGTTCTCAAAGACCTCTCTGTGAAGCAGTGGAGGAAGAAGTAAGCCTCCGGTCCCATGAGTGAAGACCACAACCCTGGGAGAGCCCGGCCAGCTGCGACAGACTCCCCTTGAGCTTTGTAAGCAGCTGGCAGCTACACTGTGCCCCCACACACAAACACAAAAGAGCCACATGCACACGATCCACCATACAACAACCATGCACTAGTGTCTACCTTCACACCTCACGGACTTAGCATACATGTGCAAACACCAATACTGCATCACACACTGCTCACTTGCATCTTCACACACATCTCAGTCATACTCATGCACCCAGAGAGATGTAAACACACACACTCCATCTATATGCCATGACCCTCATCCCTTAATATAGCTGCAGCCTCTCTTGCCTCCCTCCTCCAGAGAAGCCTGAGACACCTGAGCTGATCCAGTCCCCAGGCCCTGTCTAATGTCATTTCCAATCCAGCGATTATGGGGCTGGATCCAGAAACACTGTGATTGCTGCCTGCCTGGGCCACTAACAAGCTCAGGAGAGAAAAGTCAGAGCGGTTTATGACAGCTCCTAATGACGACTGCTCTTGGTAATGACCAGCTCTGCGGTGACCCAAGTATGAGTTGATTATAGGCTCTGGCTCCTGCTCAGCACACCCAGCACAGAGGCTTCCCGGGGGCACTGACCGCAGCAGCTGGCCCCTTCCCTGGCTGCTGGGACCTCATCAGGCCTGCCTCCTTCAAGTGGGTGGCCCTGAGCTGGCCCACACCCAGCCAGTACCACCCTGAGCCATCTTGTAAGAAACATGACTGTGGGCCTCCTCTCTCTCCCCTCCACTCTCCTGTCCAAAACATCTCACCCATTAAAGCCTGAAGTTCTGCCATTAGTACTTCCTTCCTTTGGACGTTGAAGTCTTCTTCATCATCTCATTTTCTTCTATTTGTTTGCTTATTTAATTATTTAGAGTGACAGAAGATTTTAAAACAGGTTCATGATGCTTTCCCACTGCCAACAGGCATTGTCTCCCTTCTTTACCATGGCATTCAAGACCCTTGGTGACTGGCCTTTGCCTACTTTATCAGCCTCATTTCCAGACACTCATCACCATACACCAGACAATTCAACCACAAAGAGACTCACCACTCTCCAAAATGCAGACAACTTCATGCCTCCATGCCTTGATCCCTGCTGGACACTCTGCTTAGAACATCCTCTGCCCATCTTTTCTGCCTAACAAACTACCACCAGCAGTTCCTTGGAGGACAGCATGTTATGCCTTCTCCATAGCTTTCCTTGACCCTTTCCGAGGATGAACTATTGCCTTCCCCACACTACTATGGCCCCCAGTTCTTACTATTACAAAATTTGACCATTTGGTCAAGCAGTATTCTATTCTACTTACCCTCTTCTCTCTAGGCCGTAAAGCCACTGAGGGCAGGAACCACATCCTAACTACATAACTCTTTTATGTACAAGCCTGACCTGCACAATACACTCATTTCAATCCACCTGGCATTATTAAGCCTCCAACACTACCATGTGATTAAATTCATCAAGGTGCTTTCCTCCCCAAAGCAGGAAATACCACAGGAGTAGTACAAAACACAGGACACTGGGGCCTAAGAGGCACAACAGATGCACCTGGTAGAAGCCCATAGCAAACCTGAAACTTTCCCTCCAGTGACCCCAAACTTTGAGGGGCCCTAGTCTTCACATGAGCTCACCCACTAATAGATCCCCAACCCCACTGCCAAACCTTACCAGCTCCTATCTGCTCATTTTCAAGGCATGATAAAGTAGATGCTCTTCCTCATCCAGATGACTCTCTGCAGGGCTTTTCTCTCCTGATATAATTTTAAAGGCAACATGCAACCAAAAAGAATTTGCCTACTGAAAATCTCTCCTGCCTGTACCTATATGCACTGGTAAGAGCTATCTTATAGCCAGGAAAGGCTTTACTTTTCTTGCCAAGGACCTAACTCAGAATTCAAGGCACCTGGAGAAAGGAAGAAGCTCAGAACTCTTCAGAGTGCAGGACTAACTTTCTCCAGCTGCCCTGCTTGGCTCTGACTGTGGAGACCCCTCCCTCTTCCCAAAGCAATATAAACACTTCGGTCTGCACAGGTAAAATCTCACCGGGTGATGGTTCCAAAGTTAGGGGATGTGTTATAAAAGACAAAGCAAGAATCTGTACTCAGTAGAAGCCCAATGATTGTATACTCAATCAAATTTGGAAGAGTGCATGGTTAGATTTTCAAAAGAAAACATACACACCTGGTTTTAAATGAATGCATGTTAAGAGTAAAGAATCTGTAACCTGAGAGGCCGGGGTGCTGGTCAGCATTTGGCACCTTGCAGGCAGCTGATCCTCTTTGCACCTCTGCATCTTAGAACAAAGGCCCTGACTCTGCAGCCAGCCCTGCTCCCTCTGGTAGGAGAGGCTGCCTGCAGGTTACTACATGGAGGTGAGGGGCTGCCCTCAGTGGTTCAGTCTTGCCCTTCTACTTCTCAGCACCTTGTCCAGGGCTGACAACAAGTACTTGCTTGGCTGACCGCCTTCCTTTCCACAGCTCTGCCTCCTCACCCGGGTGGTATCTCTGACTAGAGGTCATGGCCACAAGTGGATTGGTTGACAACTCTAACACATATGGGTTTTCAATTCACCTGCCACTCCACAAAAGCAGGCCCAGCACTGCTAGAACCTTGTCACCTTTTTAGTCAGGTACACAGACAATGGAGAATTAGAAGGACCAATTCCTTCTGTCATACCTCAATCAGCCTGTGAGTCCCCATGTATTGGGACAGGCCTAGCACTCTAAGAGGATGCTGAGCTCATTGCTAGAACTGACAAATGAAAACTGACATTCTTCACCTATAGTTATTTACCTGACAGGTTTTGTCACTGGAACATTTATTACTTGTTTGAGTCCTAACACCTTCCCCTGCCCTCATCACCTGACATCGGAATGCCCTTGACTTTCTCCTCTGATCTCAAGCCTTACATTTAGCTACTCATCCCCTCAAGGAAACTTCCCTGAATTTCTGCAGCTCTCACAGAAGACCTCTCCCTCCCTCAGGCCAGAGAGCTAAAACATGCACTAAAGCTTCAGAAGTGAGTGGATGACAGAGATAAGAGTGGCCAAGGCCTGTCTCACCACTGGTTTCTTAAATTTGTCAAGGGCAGGAACTGAGTCCTGGGTACAGAGTGGAGACCGAAGGCAGTCTGGAAGCACACGGGGGCCTGTGAGTCCATGAGCCACGCATGGTAAGCTGGCAAGGCCACCCCACTTGAGGCAACGCAGGATGGAACATGCTTTTCAGGTAGCTATTGTGTCTAAGGGTTTAAAGTGCTTATTTCAGGCCACAGACACAGAGGTAGGGATTTCCTTCAGCCATAAGCCATTTCCAAAGTGTGAATGGATTCATATCTAATAAAAGACACAGGTCTGAACTAATTTTCAAAAAGCTCACAAACAGAGAAGAACACCTCTGAGATAGTCCCAAGAGGAAATGTCCTGGAGAGCAGGCTGATAGAAGGACTAGAGAAAACAAGAGAAAGAAAATCCCCGTCATAATCCTACCTGAATGAGAAAGAACACTGTTTAGGGAACCTGACTCCTCATTTTTTGCCACCACCAAAGTACTATTTTGGCGCTCTTTACGACTCACAGACATCCTTTCAGAATTTGTAAATGATTTCCCTTAATTCCTGCCCTGAAGAAAATACTCCTTTATTCCCCCCAAATACCTGCAAGCCAGTAAACATCAGTTCTTAAGAGCTGTCTGTGAGCAGCCTTCCTCCCAGGCCCACAACCTGCTACAGAACCTGAGAGACCAACTCTTTTTACTCTCAAGACTCAAATGTGACCATGGGAGCTCTGCACCTGAGCCAAGGCTCCCACCCCAAAGCCTTCCTCCCACAGACACAAATATCACCTGTCCTGTGAGGTGCTTGCTTCTCATCCCTGCTCCGCCAAGGAGGTCAAGATAAGAAGCACCTAGGATGGGGCCAAAGTCATAGGAGTAAGGTCTTGCAGTAAGGACCCCAGAGCACAGTGATCCTGAAGCCAGCATCTCAGACTGCCAGAAAACAAGAGGTCTGCAACTCAACAGTCCCTCTCTGAAAAAAATGACTACAGGCAATTAGCACAATATAACCCTTTGAAAGACCTAGAAAACTGTATGTCAGCTCCTTCATCATCGCCCTCCACTTCTTCATTACTGCATCTCTTAAAACTGCCCTGGGTTCTTATTCTTGCCTGCACAGAGCTCGTCTTTCCTCTTGATTCTAATACAGATCTCTTGAAACCACTAACAACAAAACCAGAGGCTCTGGGGAAGGGGAGAGAGAGAGAGAGAGAGAGAGAGAGAGAGAGAGAGAGAGAGAGAGAGAGAGAGAGAGTGTTTCCCCACTATAACTCCAATTCAGCAGAATCCAGAACGTGATTTCATCCCCTACCACCATGCCCTGGCCCCAACTCCCAAATCATTCAGCACACACAACCCCCTGCCAATTTGATTCAACAAACGTCTATTTTCAAAGAAACCTAAGCTGGCTGCTTCTGGTTCACTTCCCTCAGAACCCATCACAAGCTGTCCCTGTGATGCTGAGGGAAGCCGTCCTGAGGCTTGCCCCCTCTGAACCAGGAAGTCCCCAGGTGCCAGCACTAAGTGGCACTCAGATCCAGGAAGGCTGACGCAGCAGAGGCGACTCCTGAAGACATCAATGATGCCAGTCTGTCCAGCCAGCCAGGCTGCTATGCCAGGTCCTCTCAGGCACATTGAGAATGACAGCGCTAGTGACAGGCAAGGCCTCTTACACGGCAAAGCCGTAGTTCAAATATTTATTGTATGTGTCTGGCTTTCACACGGAATTTGCAACCTGCCAGTTACCAGTGTTTACCTTGGTAGAAATTCACGGGAAATCTTAGTCTGAACAGGCCCAGAGTTTATTTTACTGCCAGATAAACAACTTTCTTTGATAAATCATCCGTGTGACAGTGTTCCTGAAAGACTAAACAAAGATTTCAAGCACAATCTATAGGCCTTTGAGAAGCCTTCCAAAGCTAATGCATGTTTAATTGGCTGCTCTAAGCAGGTTGGGGCAGGGCAAGGGTCTGACATTTCTTTGGCCATTTGTTCTCTTTAAAAAAAAAAAAAATACAGATTGGAGCTTCTGGCTCATTTCTACAAAACTGGATGAAATCTACCAATATTTAAATGCTCCTTTGCCTCTGAATATAGCCTATTTCTTTGGTCAAAGGGAATGAATATCACAGGGCAGCTGCTGGAAAAGAAAAGGAATTCTGCCCAGGAGGTGTTGCATGAGAAAAAGGGGAGGGAGAGGAGGGGCGACAACACAAAGGGGCGCTGAAATCTCTCTGAAATAGACCCCAATAAATTATGAGGAGAATATATTAGGTAAAAGGTTGCTTAAAAGCACCTAAAAACACACAAAAGAAAACTTAAGTGGACATGTCCTGGAAGTGGCGTAGATTCGGTCATAATTCTTTGATGGCTTCCAATTGTAGAATGACCTCAGGGTGTCAGCGATCTAACTAAAATCCAGAGGTCCTTCTTTACTATCATTCATAAGTTTTGCAGTTTAGGGGCAGCGGATGTTTGTTTGTGTTAACTCTAGTACCTAGAAGTTGCAGAATTTTTTTCCAAACAGGTCTTTTAAAAGCCTTCTTCAGTTTAATCCTGTCAACAACGAATTAACCCGTACGTTCCATTCCACTTCTTAACTGATTGATTGATTCACTTAATTTTTGCCAAACTAGCTAATTTCATGAGCACTAGAATCAAATCCCCTTTCCTAGGCAAAGTTCTACCCTGAAACAACTTTATAATAAAAGAATATCATTCGTGTGGATTAAACAGCCATCACATTCCAGTGACTGAAATTAATTAATCTGATTAATTAATTCAATTCTCCCCACAATGTAGTGAGATTGGAATTACCATTCATATGTTGCAAATGAGGAGGCAAGTTCAGGGAGGTTAAGAGACTTTCTCATGGTTGCTCAGCTTGAAGGGCTGGGATTCAATCCAGGTCTATCTGGGCCACAGCCTGTGTTCTTTCTAGTCTGCTACACTGCCTGCCTCTCTCCACCAAGAAGAAATCCAATAACCACTGAGCTCTCTCTCTCTCAGTCCTTGCAGATTCCACCAACTCTGAGAGTAAAAGAGCACTCACTCAATGCCCTAACCTGGGAGGCCCTCCAGGGCCCCTGGCAGCATGGGAACATGAGGGGCATGAGAGGACAGGAAGACAGGAGGGCATGAAATCTGGGTTGGCTCCTTAACATGTGCTGATGAGAAGGAAAGCTGTCAGGAGTCCAGGTGGAGGAGCCTTGGGCAACAGAATGACTAACTCCTTTTTCTTTTCTTCAGTCTGTAAGAGAAGGGCATGGACTGGCTGATCTTCCGGGTCATATCCAAATTAGCAAATAACTGGTACAGACAAATAACATGGTGCCCACAGCAAAGGTAGCCTGCATGGGCTGTGAACAGCCCTGTTACCCCAGCTCTACCCTTAGCCCTCTTTTCCCATCTTCCCCACCAGAAAAGCTTCAGAAAATAAAGGTGAACTTGAGGGCAAATCCTTCTCCTTGCTCCCCTTCTCCTTGGGAGTTAACATATACCACAAAAGATGAAGACATGATGCTTAGAAAAATAAGTCAGATGCAAAATGACAATACCATAGGATTCCATTCCCATAAGGTCCCTAGAGTAGCCATATTCATAGGGACAGAAAGGGGAATGGTGGTTACCAGGGCCTGGGGAGAGTGGGATGGGGAGTTAATGTTCAGGGGGTATAGAGTTTTAGTTTGGATGATGAAAACTCAGGAGATGGATGATGGTAATGGTTGGTCCACAATGTAAATGTACTTTAATGCCACTGACTAAACAGTTAAAAATGGTTACGATAGTTAGTTTTATGTTAGTACGATACGCCACCCAGTGAAAGAAAGAAAGGAAAGAAAGAGGTGGGAGGGCTCAGCCCGTGGGTCAGGGCCAGAGTCACAGAATTGTGATTGCAGAGCACTACCAAGCACACCCAGATGACACTGTTTGGCAAGTACCCATCCCAAGGAATAACCCAGTCAGAACTGGACTTAATCACAAGTAGAAGTCATGGGTCAGCTGGTTCCAACCCAATTATGGCTATACCTAAATCTGCCTCAGGACAAAGAAAGGCAACCATTCCAGCATGATGCAAGCAGGGCAAAGGACTGAATGAGAATCAGGTTCAATAAATACACTGACAGTAGAGGACAGGAGAGCTTCCCAAATCATCCATACAAGGAGGCCTCACATGCTCAAGTCAAATCACTGGTTACTTCCATCCCTGGAAAGAGCACCAAAGGGAACAACGGCTGAGTTCAGCTGTAAGATACTATCTCACCTTATCTGCTCATCATCAAAATCTATTTCTGGATACAAGCTACCACTCACTGTAAGGAAACTGAGACATGGAGAAGATCTGCCCAGTGTGGCAGGACGTACACACAGTAGCAAAGGAGGCAGAGTGAGGAATGAACTCAGTTCCAGAGGATGTAATGCCCCATCCACAGACCTCCAGACGTTTGTGCCCTTGCACACATTTCAGTAGACTTTCATTGGTTTAAAGTTACTACAGTAAATTGATGCTCAGTGGAATTTGCCTTATCTAAGCATCTTCTGCCACCATCATAGCCAAGAGAGAATCCATGATGGAGGAAGGGTGCATTATACTCACTGAAGGGGGAAAATTTGGCTCTTTACAGCTTTTTCTTTGGATTCCTCAATGTGTGACCTCAGCCTAAATTGCCAGGGGCCTGATTCCTTGGGAAGAACCTCCAATCTGAGACTGGATAAGCAAGTAATTGACAAACACCACTCCAATTGGAAGGCTTTGAAAGCTTCTGGTTAATCAGGATCTCGGCACTGCACCATACAATCTCAAGCCCAGGAAGACCATTTAGAATAAGATACAGATGGTAACCCATGTGTTACACCTCCAATGAACTTAACAAAGAGACAATTCCATGTTTTCTCATACACAAAACAACAATTAATTCCAAGCATTTACAAATCTGTAGATAAGATATGTATTTTAGACATCTTCAGTGACAATAAAAACCAGTTGTCTTAGCCTGCCAACTCTATATGGGGGAGGGGATAATAGCTCCTTCTCCCATTTAACTTTGATTAAACTAAATTTCTGGATGTTAGGGTTGCTTTCTCTGGACACACATAGACACTCAAGTCACTCAAAGCAGGGCATGTAGGGCTGGGGATGTGGCTCAGTGGTAGAGTGCTCACTTAGCATGCATGAGGCACTGGGTTTGATCCTCAGCATCATATTTTAAATATATTAAAAAAAAAGATATTTTTAAAAAATTTTAAAAACAGGGCATGTAGCTTTCCTTGAACTTAATTAAACACACAGTACATATTTACTTGGAAAGGAGCTCTCCCCTTTAAAATCAAGCAAGTCCGATATCCAGGTTCCTGTCATTCACGGACTCTTCTGACAAACCTTTATTTTTTGCCTACCCTGTATAGGACAGTGTGCCAGGGACTTTTTGAGTACTAATAGGCCTTATTTTGTTCACTCTGAGACTCAGATTCTTTTTGCATTTTAGCATGAAGGATGTTTTCTTTGTCAGTGATGCAAAACGAATAATGTATCTCATAATTAATGGGCATCCTACACTAGGTAAAATATGGCATAAGACAGACGCTGCTCTCAAGCAGCTTACAGATGTTGCTGTTACTGGGTTGGCAGCCAATTTTCCTCTTCTTAGGGAGGAAACTCGTTTAGTTTGGAAAGCCTAAACTCCTTTTTGCAAGACAGCAAACTGCCCTGCTGAATGAAACTACAAATAGCAGCACAGTCCAGATACCTTGAGGGAGGTGTGAGGCAGAGTGAGAACAGATCAGCAGAGGTGCAAGGACCTCAGAAAATATTTCTTCCAGGAAATATTCCAAATGCTAACTGTGAGAGCTGCTTTTCTTTTTCTTTCCTATTTGGCTAATATTAGTGTTGCCAAGTACAGTTTTTTTCTTTATGAGAAAACATATAAACAAAAAAAAAAAAAACAAAAAAAAAGAAAAGAAAGATACTCCCAGAAGGCAAGGAAAGTTTCTGGGAGTAAAGTAATATTTTTGTACTGCAAGAAACTATGGGGCTAAAGAATTGCCACCTGAATTCTTAAGCTCAAAAAACTCAAAAAGCAAAAAAAAAAAAAAAAAAAAAAAAAAAAAAAAAAAAAAAAAGAAGTTCCAAACTATCTGTAGTGAAAGTACTAAATATCATCATGCAAATTTCTGCCAGAAATGCTTAAGGGTTTTTACAGGTACTGAAGAAAAAGCTCAGAAAAGTGGCCAGAAGCGAGGATCTTAACTTCACAGCATTTATAAATCAGATCCTCACTTCCCTGAGATAAACTAACCTGAAGGAAAGATGGATGTGGGCACTAAGTTGTTAACAGCAAGATTATTTGTGTGGCAGCTCGCAAACTCTACATTGGCCTATTTAAGAGGCAAGAGGAGTACCCTGATGTCATACAGCAAGTAAAGCAGAGAGAACAAAAAACAGAAGAGTGCATCCTAATTTAAGCACAGCAGGCAGGCTGGCCGCCATGTTGAATTTAGAGACTTTGCACCACCTAACTTTTGGCTTCCCACATCTGGTGCTTGATCCAGGCTGATCCAGCTGCATTCCAAAGCATCAGCACACAAGCTTTTCTGCTGATGTTTTTCCCTGTTGGGGGAAAAAAATGTGCTCTGAATTGAGGGGGTACAATGCAGGGGTGGAGAGAAAAATGGCCAGGCAGACCCGCCAGAGGGTTAAAAATGCATTGCCCAGGGGAAGGTAATGGGATGGGTATGGTCAGCTCCACAGAGGTTGCCGGAGTCCAAGGATATGCAGGCAAATGTGTAAGGGTGAGTGCTGACCCAGAAGGAATGCAGCCCTTGCTTCCAGAGCTCACAGAGCCTTCTAGCAACCTATGTCTTCCCACCAGGAATGGCAGGACCACTTAATGCAAAGTTTGATCCCTGGAGTAGGGAGTCAAACATTCTTTTGCTTCTCTGTTGTGTGTCAGCTTGCATTGTCGAATGTCTTTGTTTCCTAACTGAATCCCATCAGCGTGGCTGACTGCCTCACTTATTTGAAATGAACTGAGCTAGGAAACAAGTTTCTCAACAAGGCTGTGTTCTCCAGAGTGCTAAGAAGGGCAGAGCTAAACTCGGCTCCTGCAGAGAGACAGTGGGATGCTAGGGGTCCTATTTATTGTTTTATAAGAATATTTTTTTAAAAAAAGTCTTTCCTGCATCCAGGGTAAAAAAAAAAAAAAAAATCCGGTATACACCATACTTGCGCTGTGCAGTACCTCAATGGCAAAGTCGAAACACTGTTCATCATTTCATAAGTGAGGAAGCCAGCACCATAGTGAACAAAAAGACTCCAGGTGGCAAAGTCAGATTCCTTATTTATCAAAGACGATGACTTGATAAGATGATCTCTAAGGTTCCAGAGGAACTCTATGAACCCAAGAAGAAAGTAAGCTCAGGGCTGAAGGAACACAATCCCAAATAGCTAATTACTCAGCTTCACCAAAATCGGATTGGTTATTAACAAAAAATACACCCTCCTTCCAGTAAGCAGCATATGCTGGTGGCTTGTTGATTTAGTAGGTGCCTGCTGCAGGGCGTAGCAGGTGAGTTACCCTAGTGCCCTCTAGACCCTCTTGCCCATCCAAATTCAAGGACTCCCTCCTCAGACCACGTTTAAGAATCCATCTAGTTCAACTAATAGCCACAAAGCCCCCAGAATTTTGAGGGACAACTGGAAGAATAGGGAGGAGACCCAATGATGATTTGAGGATATTGAGTTTCAGATCAAGATTCTGAACACAAAGACATGGATCCGCTTTTCTCAGCTCCTTAATGTTAACTTTGGCCTTGAGTTTCTGCAGCCCCAGGAACTTTAGAGCCTATGAGCTATAAATTAACTACCTCACTCTACAGCAAATCACTGACTAGTGTTTAGCCAGGAATTTTTTTAAAACCTAAAATTTACATTTTAATTTATTCAAGGTAGATACTTTTGGATTACGGTGTCTAACATGGTGCTTTGTATTCAATAAATGTTGAATGAAGGGACACACGCATATAAATGATAGACACACTAAATTGTGAGTTTCTTAATGGGAAGACATCACCTGCCAGTCTGCCACACTCTCAAATCCAAGGCCTTCTATCACTCTTCTCTGGGGTGCAGAAACTGATCAAATCATATGAACATGGGCTGGGGATGTGGCTCAAGCGGTAGCGCGCTAGCCTGGCATGCGTGCGGCCCGGGTTCGATCCTCAGCACCACATACCAACAAAGATGTTGTGTCCGCCAAGAACTAAAAAATAAATATTAAAAAAAAAATTCTCTCTCTCTCTCACTCTCTCTCCTCTCTCACTCTCTCTTTAAAAAAAAAAAATCCTATGAACATAAACTAACCACTAATACATTATCTTTCAGAGTTTAATATGATTCCCTGGGCTTATAAAAGGCCAGGGGGCCAACGGCTAAATGTGAGTGTTATAATTTACCATATCTGAAGAGAATCAAATTTTGTTGATTCTCTTCAGATATTATAAAGCACATACCTTTAGCTATCCCTCCGAGGATACTTTGGGATCTCAGTCATATCCAAGCCCATTCTTCCTGTCCTGACCATGCAACTAAACACTACCTGTCAGGATTTCTAAGAGATTTTATTTGTGCCCTTGTTTCCTCAAAGTCCTTCGGGAAGGAACCAAATGTATCCTGTGGATGAAAATATTGTTGCTGCCAAGGTAGTGTGGAGCTGTATAGCAAGAGACTCACCAGCCTCAGCCCAGTTTGGGGTATCCCCTGATGAAGCAAGAGTGTTACCATAAAGAAGTAAATACTACTACTGTGAATTAGGTGGAAGGACATCAGACTTCACATGAAAAATTTCAGGTGCCCTCTACAATTTTATTTGAGTTCTTTTAAAATGGCAAAAAAGAAGATATGGTATGACTCAAACACTGATAGCAAATGGGACAGGAGACCAAATTTTTCCAAGAGGTGCCATCATTCTCCTCCAAGAACAGAGAAGCCACAATAAACATCCATTCTCCTGATGCTTTCTGTAGCAAACAGTTTGAATTCTCCAACTTCCATCTTCTGCAAAACTGCAAATACTCTGAAAACGTACCTGTTGTGATGCACAATTTCCTTTGACTTGTGTATGCACCCACATGGGTGTGAATTTCATTCAGACATGGCACTTCACTAGTACAAGACCTTTTTTGTATATGATAAAGTTTAATAAGTGGTAAGTTTGATTAATGAACACGAAGTGATTCTTGATGAACATGAAGACTCACATTACCTACCTTTATGCTTTTCCTGATAAGAATTCTGTAAGAAATCCAAATTCAGAAACACAATGCAGAGAAACACATTGTTCGGCATCAGGCTGAACCTGTCCTTCAGCAAACCAGCCCTGGCCCAAGCACGTCTCTGCATCCATTAAAGGTAGAGCTAGGGAGATGAAGGGAGCTGGCCCTCCAAACGGAAGCAATTCACATTTGCTTTTCCTAGAGAAAAGACTCCCGGATTGTTGAGAACTCAGGTCTCCTACACTCAGACTGTGAGAAACCATCCCCGGAGTCCCTGGGATCTGGTCCTCAGGCCACATCCTTCCAGCTCCGGGAGCCCTGGGTGCTGATTCAGAATAATTTGGAAAAGGGGAGAGAAATCGCACCACTGTGGGGATGTCAATGTGCTTTACCTGGAAGAACATGACTGGGATTCTCCTCTGAACCCCCCTACCTTCCCCAGCATCGAAATTTCCCCCTCCTGGGAAGGTACCCTGCAGTCAGCCATTTAAACCCTGTGTAGAGTAGTGCTGACATCTAGGGGTGGATATAAAAAAAAGAGCCATCCAGACCAAGCCCAGCAGGCTGCCCACTGGAGCAGGTGAGAGGGGACTGTGCCTCCTGGTAACTTCCCAAGGTTGGTGTGTTCCCAGGCTCCTCTCCACCTATCCCCACATCTGCCACCCTGTGCTGCTAGAGAAGGTCTCCCCAGTCCTATACCGTGACACCTCCCTGTGCAGAAAAGCACAAACAGTTTGACTTTAATAGAAACTGCTCCTTTCCTGCCGTAGTCTGTCTTCTGTCTACCTGAGAAAGCAGCCATCTGGAGAAGATGAAGGTAGAGAATGTCAAACTCCAACAAAAACCCCCACAGGCTCTCTGATCAGGAGACACAGGCCAGGAAAAGGCAGGGGATTCCAAACCCCCACCCCAGACTGCCAGGAACACTTTCTTACCAAACTCGCTTGCACAGAGATGTTCAATGATGGCCTCAGATTTCAACTCATTGTCACATGGAGGACACACAGTTGTACCTAAGAAGGGAAAGGGGAAGAAACAGAAAGCTGTAAGTTATGAAAAGAAAACAACCCCTGGGGAAGAAATGGGCCTGGGACCAGGCTGAAAGTGGTTCAAGTCTTCTGGAATTTGTAAAGGATGATCTGAGAATAGAAAAGAAAGGCTCTTGAGCCCAGAATCTAGAGCCACAAACAATCCAATAGTTTCTTGAAACATTTTGGTCTAGAGGAGCTGAATATGACACATTATTTAAGGTGTCTGAGGTAGATGGAGGCAGGTCCTGTGAATCATGACTCAGGGGCTATTGCGAGTCCCTGGGAAAGGCTTGCTTATAAACGAAAATAGATCTAGTCCATTATTTCCTGTCCTTTGCCCTCTCCCTTTTAGGCCCCTCTGGTTTCTGCACCCCCCCATCATTTGCATACTCCCAGCAAGACAACCTATCGATTTGAGACCAGCTCTCTAGAAGCCAAGAGAAAAAGGAGTCAAACTTACTAACTTCAACCCTAGGGCCCTGAAAACCCCTCTCCAAAAAGGTCACTTCAGTAAAAGTTAAAGGCTGAGCAGGAAGCAGAGCAGCTGGGTGGGGGTGGGGAGACACGAGTGAGGGCCGCCAAATGGGAAGATGGAGCTGGCTGGGGAGGGACCCCTTGAAGGCTCTTTCATGAGCCACTGTGAAGTGCTTTGAAAAAGTGTGTGTGTGTGTGTGTGTGTGTGTGTGTGTGTGTGTCGCGCTTGCATGCCACTGGGAAGCAGCTAGGCCCCAGGAGAAGAAAATTCTGAGACCAGTGCCAGAGGCTTTCTCCAAGTCAAAATGCTGTCAAAGCTGGGATCCCCCTCTGTGGAAGGGCAGAGAAAGCACTGCAATGGAATCCTCCAAAGGATGAAGTGACTTATTATCCCTGCCATGGCCATCATTATCTATCAAACAATGTGAAGTTTATGGAAGATCTAGGAGCGCTAGCATATTCTGAGGACAGTCCACTCCTTTTCCTCACATTGCACAGGAGGTCCAAGCTGTGCTACAGAGCACAGGAAGGTCACCTTAAGACTGAAGCCAAGGGAGATGGAAGACCAAGTAGGGTTTCGTGTGCTGAGCATCTCTACCCTTTGTCTTCCTTCCCCATTCCCTTCTCCAGTGGTTTCTGTAGCAGCATCTCTTTCCCCTAAGAGACTCCCCATGTCTCTGACAGCAAAAGCACCCCAAGGTGGAGGAGGAAGCCGCCACCATCAGGGACACCTGATGGGCCTGGTTGCTCCAAGAACTCTCCAGTCTTCTAAGCAGGGGGCCTGAAGAGGCCAGCAGAGCCACACCTCTTACTCTGTATTAACAAGATGCCTCTTCTATCTGTGCTGTACTTGCACCCAGGACCAAACACCTTTCAGGTTTTCAGGGCAGCAAGAACCATACTCCAAACAAAGGATGGCATGACGACCTTTAGGCCTGATGTTGGGAACATATTTTGCACCCAGAACTTGAAATCAGGTTTTAGAGGTAATGCTTTTGGACCAAAAAAAAAAAAAAAAAAGAATTTTCCATTATGGTTCTTGTTCCTTGGGAGAAGAAAAAGAGAAAGGAAGTCCTGCAATATGGAAAGGACCATGTCACCCATACCAGGACTATGAACCTGCTTTGGGATTTTTCTCATTTGGATGTTCTTGCATTTGCTTTGTTTTAATTTTTTAAGCAGAACTTATCACATTGCAAGGTTCTACAAACATAAAGTTAACCAAACAAGTAGCAGGTCCGTTTCTGCCGGCTCCACACATTCACTGTAGCCCCTCTCCGTCCCTCTAGTCCCCTTGGCAGTTATAGGCTCTGCACCCCACAAGGGTATTTTCCTCAGTCCCATCAATTACATTTGGACTTCATGAATTCCAAGGAAAGAACTCCATGGGGCAGGGTGAACTCTGAGTGTTTTCAACATAGCTTTCCCTCATCTTGACTTTTCTTACAGCCAGCTTTATCCAGAGAAAGAAGGAGGAATGTGTAATGCAATATTAATCTGCGCCTCCTCGTGTGTCCTTGGGGCCCTGCAGGCTGCCTTGGCAGGAGAAATCCTCCCAGGCTTTCTTTCGTCTGAGAGGTAGAAGTAAATCACTGTTTAAAAGTGTGTTTAAAGTCACGTTTAAAGCAAATGAACAGAAAAAGAAAAGGTTTTATATTTTATTAATTTTTAAGGGAGAGAAGAGGAGGAAGCCCAACACTGGGAATCAAAATTAACTGAAATCTTTAAAGACAACACACACATACACACACCACCACCACCACCAGATCTTCCCTGGCCAACTCATTGTGAGACAGAAAAGGAACACTAAGGAAGATTCTTGGGGAAGTGAGGGCACCATCTCCTCTACAGTCCAACTAAAACATCCAGGCTGATTTAATGCACAACATGCCTAAACAACAACTAAGCTAAATACAATTTGAATCAGTAAAAACTGGCAGGAAAGGGGAACAAGTTATTGGCCTGGGAGTTTAACAGGTCTAATGTAAATTTAAGATTTAGAAATCACTTTCCTGGAAAAGGAACAATTGCCTTTCCTATAACAGAAGTTGATGTGACTTAGGCATCTGCCTTTGGGGGGAAAAAAATCTTTTGAGTCATTTCTTAATATCAGGCTTATCCTTAATAACAAAGTGCTGGCCAAAACTGTATATGTCCAAGTATATGAGCAGAAACCAGACTAATGTATGCAAATACAAGACCCAGCTTTTAAAATCCAGTTTTAATTTGAAAGAATAAAGGGTAAATGGAGTGTATCACAGTGCTTATTCTCATTCAAAAGGTCCAGTTTTTGTCCTGGAGCCACTAGCTATAAAGTTTTGAGGACTATTAGTTTGGTCTGTCTCAGCCTGACTCCTACACACACACACACAACTTGCTCCTAGCTCTACCCTCAGCTGAGAGTCAATGGCCAGAAAGTCTCAGGGGAAGTCATGTGGGGCTCCCTCATACCCAGGGGCTGCAGTCTTGAAAGGAATGTGTGCCCTCTCAGGAGGACACTTCCCACCAAAATCGCTGAGAAGAGAACAAGTCCACAATCCCACTCTTGACTGATGGCCTCACAGCTTTTCTGTGTTGGTTCAGCAAAGAACTGGTCTTAGGAAAGTAACTACCTGAGCCCAGAGCAAGAAGAAGACAAGCAAAACAGCAGCCACAGGGTAAAAGGCATTCAGAAGTCAGCAATGGCCAGGCATCCCTCTGCCACAGCCTTTTTGGAAGGTTGGGTTGGAGGATTCTTTCCTCTCATTAGCAGGCCCTACCTCATCTAGCCCCCCACCACCGCCACCTCGTCCTTAAGAATCATCTACTTTGCAAAACGCTGTTCCTCCAGGGGTCTCCACTTTATGTCCACCTTCAGTCTCAGAAAGAGGCAATCATTTGTGGCCATGGGGAATGGATTCAGCCCAAGCAAAACTGACTACAACCTCTCAAGCATTGCAGGACTGGGATAAACCCCCAGCTGGCTGAGGAAGTAAAGAAGGAAAACCCTGCCGGCTACAGGGGATGGTTCTATACCCACAGAGCCAAAGTGCTTTGCTCTGGGTAACTGCTCAGCTCTTGCTCTCAAAGAGCTATACCCCACTGCACAAGATTAACCCTGAGAACAGAGGTGCCAGAAGTCAACATTACAGGCAGGTTGACTCCTATTCTTCTTCCCACCCCCAGCGCCGGGGCCAGTGGTGTGGACTGGAGCCCATGCCACCCAATGTTGGTCACTTTGGATCCATCTCCCTCCCTAGAATAAACAAGAGTATTCAAACTTTGGGGCAGCCCTCTTCCCACATCTCTTCCAAAGTGAGGTCACCACTCACCCCTCTTTTTATCATCAACAACAGAGGTAAATAATACTGAATACTTCAAGATAAGCTAAATTCTCCCCACTCCTCAAGGAGCCCTCAAGATGTTGGCCCCTGTGCTAAGCATACCTGGGGCATAGCTCCCCCATCCTAGATTATCTGAGCCTTAACTCTGCTTTAGAAGAATTCAGGGTTGGATTCACTCCTATAAAAGGCCCAAGGCTGGGTTTTGTTTGTTTGTTTGTTGTGGGTTTTTTGGTTGGTGTTCCCCCCACACACACCAAAGGAAAAAAAAAAACAACTTTTTTTGTTCCCATTAGAAAACTGCCCTTTAAACGGGAGGAGTCTCTGAGAGGAACCTGGAGCTGTTAAGAATTTACAAAGCCCAATTTGCAGCACCCTACTCCCCGTGGAGGAGATGAACAATGAGCTAATTACATTTTTATCTTTCTAATTACCTGAGGATTTGTGTAAATGAGAGAAGCAGGGGGTATGCAAGGATGATGGAGAAGAGATTTTCTACTTCCTGAACTTCCCAGATTCAGGAGCTGTTACCTGAAATGGGGTGAAGAAACAGAAATCTCCAGTTTCTAAACTTTTTTTTTTCTTGGCCAGTTCTACAGCAGCCCTAGGACTACTTGACTGAATGACCAGCTAAGGAAAGAAGCTTTTGTTTGAATCCTCTTGGAACCTATGAAAATAAAACTGCACCTAGCATTGTCCCGATCTTTCTGGGCTTTCTACATTTGAGTTTGGGGGTTTCCTACCCAATTTCCTGATTAGGATGTTAAAAACTTTGGATGGGGGCTTGGTACCCTCCCAAAAGAAAATAGACCTCTCCTTTTTACTGGAAGGGTAATGCTTTGTTTCAGGTATGGAAAAAGAGACTGAATCCCAAGAAGAGCTGCTCCAGGGACCGGACCAAGCCTCTGCGGAGTCCGAGGCCGAGAGCCACCGCTCCTAAGCAAGCCACACCGGGCACCTGGGTCTCGAGACCAGAGCGACACTTCGGGCAGAATAGGCGCTTTTAAGAGTCAGTAGGCATACCTTCAGAGCAACGTCTAGCAGCACATCTCAACTACAGGGAGGAGTGGTGGGACGGGGTGGGCTAACCAGGGCTCTAACGTCGCCCCGCTGAAGCCCTGGCGGATCCCGCGGATAGCGCCCGCTCTGGACACGGGGCTCAAGGGAAGGGACGCCCTTACCTTGAGGCTTGGAGGCTTCGGTGGCATTGGGCGGGGTCATAGCAATACAGACGTCTCCTTCGGGGAACTTGTCACACTTGAGCATCTCTGGCCAGTAGAAGCCGAAGAACTGCATGACCGGCTCGCACGAATCGCGCACGGCCTCGCAGAGCCAGCGGCACGGGTAGATGGGCCGGTCGAGGCAGACGGGCGCGAAGAGAGAACAGAGGAAGACCTGGGTGCCGATGTGGCAGTTCTTGTTAAGCAGGGGCACCCAGCTGCTAGCCTGCTGTTTCACCTCGGCCATGGTCTCGTGCTCCAGCAGGTTAGGCAGCACCATCTTCTTGTAGCCCACGTTGTGGCACAGCCGCAGGTCCACTGGGATGTCCACGCACTGAGGCGGCTTGGTGTAGAAGCGCCCACTCTGGTACGAGCCGATGTCCGACTGGAAGCTCACATAGTCGTACTCGCTGGCCGTGCCCGCGGCCAGAAGCCCCGCGGCCAGCGCCAGCAGCACGCCGGAGGCTGCCCAGCGGCGGCCCCCAGCGCCGTGCCCGCTGCCCATGCTGGCTCAGAGCACTAGCTGCCGCGACGTCGGGGCTGCCTGCGTTACCTTCACGCGCGCGTCCCGCCGCAAACTTTCCGGATCTCCAGGGACAAAAGGAGCCGTCCCCAGCCCTGCCCAGCACCGAAGCCGCGCGCTCCTGCCGGGTCTCCCGCCGGTGGCGGCCCTCTGCCTGCCGCAGGCGCTGTGGCGGGAGTTCTCACCCAGAGCGAAGCGCAGCGCGGCGGACCAAGTGCCGTCCCGGCTCCCAGGAGGCGCAGCGGACTGCAGGCGGGCGCGCGACACCTCCTCCCGAAGCCGCAGGACTCGAGTGCGCCGTGCTCCAGTGGCCAAGCCCTCGGAGTCTTCCCGCGCAGCCAATCAGCTCCCGGCTGCTGCGAGCCGCACTCATTACCCTGTCAGTCACCAACACAATTAACCAATCGCTTCACGGGCGAAAGGATTTGGTTTACTAGAACTAGACATAGGTCAACACCCCTTAAAAAGCAAAACCAAAAAATTAAATAAATAAATAAATAAATAAATAAAAGAAGAAGAAGGAAAGACGAAAGAAAAGAAAAAAGGAAAAGTAAAGAAAGTAGGGTGGGGGTATACATACAAGTGCCTAGTGGATAAAGAGAATGTTTAGTTCTGTAGTTAACTTGGGCCAGTTTGGGGAAAAGCAAAGAATCTTAATGGGTCTTACAGATTCATGAGATTACATTTTTTTTTAATGCTTTTTCCTAATTTCCTAACAACTCACCAGACTAGCGGCTCTGCTCCAAGGTTTTGTTCTCTGTAGCAACAATATAAAGACCCGTCTTTTCTGGGCTAACTGGGAATTGGGAAGGCTGAAGTTGAGGGGTGGGGGCTGCTTTTAAATCCCCAGTGTGCTCAGTTGGGCCCCCGTGAAGATGAGAAGGTGGCATTTGGTGTTTGCTGCATTTAAAATGCGACATCTTCCCTGGTGGGACAACAGGATGGTGGTCTTCAACAGCACCCCCAGCAGTGGATAAAAGTTGCTCAGTATGGTGGGAAATATTGCTCACAAAATTGTTAGCTTCGAGAGGGCAATTTTTTTAAGTTTTAAAATGAAGTTTTAAAACCCTGTTCAAGCCCCAACCCAGCTGACAGCACGTCTATGTGTGCAGGCATATACACAGTGACATGTTTGTGGTGTCGAAAGTCAAAACATTAAAAACACATGTGCACCTATCATTGCGGCTTGTGTAAATAACAAGTCATGGCTTGGGCACACATGCTACATTCAGACCCAGTCAAGGAAGCTTAGGTCAAAACCAAAGGTCCCCCACGAAGGCAGAAGCCAAGAGAACAGTCTGAACAGAAACACGGCTGTGCTAGTCCCCAAGAACAGAGTCTTGGGCTGGGGCTGTAGCTCAGTGGCAGAGCGCTTGCCTGGCACATGTGAGGCACTGGATTGGATCCTCAGCACCACATAAAAATAAACAAATAAAATAAAGACATGCTGTCCACCTACAACTACAAAAAAAAAAAAAAATCCCAGAGTCTTGCTGCCTTCCTCCATCTCCAAGTTGCTGGATATTCTTTGTATGTTTCAAACATTCCCCTGATAATAGTCAAGCTCCATAACTGAGAGGGTGAGCATAAAGGATCCCAGGGGCAGAAGTCAACAGTAAACATTTTGTGAAGTTCACTGGTCTCCTTGTCAGTGTCCTTAAGTGTGGGAAGAGGGAAGCTGATGATGCTAAAAATCATAATGAGCAAAGGGATGCTACCCCTGTGGCAAGTGAGCCTCAGATTTTAGCTCTCAAGACAGAGAGAGGCTGCCATATGAGGGGCTGCCTTGCTGGGCCAGCTTGTTTGTAAAGCTCTCAGGGAAACTTGCTTTGGACTCTGCAGACTAATTTCATAATGGACAGATTCCAAGTAAAACAACTAGAGTTTGTGAAGAAGCAGGGCTATTTTCTTAAAGGAATCATGCCCACACAGAGGTTGTATTTACACGATGCACTCAGGAAGCATCTGTGGATGGTCAACTTTGCTATCCTCTCTAGGCCAATAAAAGCTGACCCAAAGCCAGAGGGGCAGAATAGGGGGAAAGACAGGGAGAATACAGAGCAACACTTTGGATGCCCAAGGGTTAATCCCAAGACAATTAGTAATGCTCAGCCTGAGGAGCTATGGAAGACATTCCTCACAGAGAATAGACCACAGGAGACCAGGCAACTGTGTCTCAATTCAAGGGGCATTTAGAGAAAAATGCTATTTGGTAGGGGGTCCTTTTCTCTCCTCAGGACAGGCTCTCAGTTCTGAGCCAAATGTGTCTGTTTACTTACTCACTGGAAAGATTGGTGTTTGTAGATAACATCCTCTCACCCTGAATCCAGACTAAGCTGACGGCCACACCGCCCCCACAATATTGACACAATTTTCCCAAATGGTAGGAGGACTTTCATCAATCAGCCATTAAAATTCTGGAAACCCAGAGAAAATTCATTCTGGCAATTCATCCAGGTAACTGCCTCCACCAACCCTGAAGTCTCTCAATGCAGGAGTTGCTGTTACTCATCCATTCATGGGAAAGCCCAGCATGCATCTGGTCACCCACATTGACACTGATCACTCCAGTGCCCAACCTTCTTACCTCATCTCCTGAGGTCTTCCTACTTCAGATATGAGTCTCACAGGGCTCTGCCTGGGACACAGTTGTCTCTAGGTCACACAGGGAGTATTAGTATTAGTAGACACCAGAATTCTAAATCTAGTACATTTCTGGTTCCTTACAAGACTCAACTGAAAAGAGAGAACTGTAAGTTCCACTATTAGAACAGACTCTAATCCAGTCCCAGGATTTGGGGAAATGACTATTGTCAAGTTCACATGCTGTATGTAGCACCCAGTGGAATAGGCTGATGCCTTTTTATGATTTAGAGGTGCATACGGTATTTTTGTCCTTTTTAACAGTATCAGAACTTTACACTTCGAATCCAGTCTTCCTTTCTCTAATGGTGTGTGTGTGTGTGTGCACATGCACACACAGGAGAAAGTTCTAGAACAAAGACTCTAAACATGCTATCGACTTGACACACATCTCCTAGAAACCATGGTTCCTGCATATGAGAACTGTGGGACAAGAGAAACTCAGGCTTCCCTGTTTCTCCAATAGTTTAAATGAACCAGGGAAAAATAAAGTTTAAAACTTAAATTTCTCATTTTGAAAAATGATTTTCCCACACTGCAAGTTTGCAGTAGATGAACATTGGAAGTACATTCTCTGTTGCTTCACAGAACCAGCTTAAGGAGGTATTCTTAGTCTCCCATTGCTTGAAGCTGATTATCCAGTCAAGCAGGGTCACCAGGAGCCTCCTGGTGCCAATCTGGTGGCCTCTTCTTGAATAAAACTGGGAGGGGAGGATCCTTCCCAGCCCATTGCTCCTATTCTATTATCATATCATCAGTGACTTTTGAACACTCTCCAAAGATACACTCAGCATCCGCTCCATCAGCCAGCAGCATTACACCAGCACAAAGGGGCTCCTGCCTGTGGCTAGGGATCAGGGTTGGGGAGTGGAGTGGGGGGACATGGGTCTGGCACAAGACAGAGAAAAGCATTCTGGCCCAGAGTCAGGAAACAGGAGGTATGGCCTCAGTTCTGCTCCTAAGGGCTGGACAACTCTGAAGAAACACACTCCATCCCTCTGGCTTTAGAATTCTCCAAAACATAGCTATTCATGCCTGTTCTGCTGTCTCCTGAAATAATGGGTGTTAGTTCTCAGCATCTAGGCACACATAAGGTGCCCCATCGGGCTTTCAATTGTTGAAAAGCTTAATTTGGTACAAGATGCCATGAAGCTCAGTGATGTTCTTAACTGGATATCTTTTCTATCCCACCACTGTGGTCAAGCAATCTCAAGCCCCCCAACTTGTTCAGGAACTGATCTGACCTGCTATTGGGCTTTGGGAATGTCTGGGAAGAACATTAAAAAGTTGGAGTGGAAGGCAAACTCCAATCCACCTCTTCCTATGTAAGTGTTCCTCTGTCCCATTTTTGATGGAGGATAGCTTGGCATCACAGCTGCCATCACTGGACCCTTTTGCTTCTTTAGGACATGGACACCACATTGAAGTAATCCACCAGAATGTTCTTCCTTCCCTGGAGAGAAACTGTACCCTGTAATGGCTACTCATGAGACTATCCATGCATTGGTTCCTACTCTCATCTACCAGAGTAACCTTAAGAAAATGCATTCAGCCATGCCCTCAAATGGTGAGGCCATGCTCACAGTTTCTGCTTCTCTGCTCAGATGGACATTTCAACCCACTCTCCAGATGACACTTTGTCAAACTGGGCTTGACAATTTTCATTCATTAATAAATATAGTCATTCACTCATAAATATATATTCTATTATCATATCATCAGTGACTTTTGAACACTCTCCAAAGATACACTCAGCATCCGCTCCATCAGCCAGCAGCATTATATTATCTTCCAGGAAGGAGAGATCTAAAAGTAAAAGATATAATTTTAACATGATTTGTAAACTAAAAACAAAGCTATCTAACTGGCTACTTCTCAGATTCAAACCCTCATAGACTCTTGGACAGTTCCACAGGACAAAGCCCAAACTCCAGTAGGATTTTAGGATCTTACACTCCAAAGTCTCTCCGCCACCTCTTACCATCCCAGTCTCCAGTCTCAAGGAAATACCTGCACTTCCCCAACCTACCTGCTTTTTCTTGCTTCCCATCTTTTCTATGTACTATTCTTCCATATTGCTTTTTCTGTCTCTAATACCCTCCATTTCCTTCATACAAACTTCTTCTCATAGAATTCATGAAATTAGCAAATAAAAATATAAGGTTCCCAATAAAATTTGAACTTCAGATAAGCAATGAAAAATTTACAGTATAAGTATGTCCCATGCAATATTCAGAACACTCTTATACTAAAAATTTATTTCTTATTTATCTGGAATTCCAATTTTACAGAAGCCCTATAACTCACCTATTCCTCCTTCTAGCATGGCCTCACCAAGTAGACATGCCTGGTTTCCTCTGTGCCCATCACTTCCCTCCTCCATCCTTAGTCAAATTAATAGCCCTCTTTTCCCTGTGTTCAGAGCCCGTGCACACATCCCAACAGCACTCAATCTACATCTTATAACGGCTGACTTCTTAGTATATGCTATGTGTCTGTGAGCTCTTGGAGAGCCCGGACCTGACTTATTTGATCTGTTCCATGCATGCATCCCCAGCATCTAGCCTATTGTATATATTGAATTTTCAATAAGTACATATAAATAAATATGTAGTAGACGGAGACAAATATGTGAAATACCCAGGCTCATCCATGTTTTGTACTTCAGCATTGGTTTTGCACTGAACATCTTGAGAACCAAGACAATAAGTAAGCAGAAATAGCTCACATAGTTTCTTTTGTCTTAAGGAAAGAAAAATCTTCCTAGATCTGAATCCTAAGGAAACTGGTCCTCATTGCTTTATACAGAGACCATGAAGCATAGGACTTTAGTACTGGCTTTCTTCCCACACCAGAGCTGACCTGGGAACAGGGGTCATATCCAAGTCACTTCTTTCCCCACAGGGACTGTATCCTGTACCCAATGTAGTAGGTTGTTCAGTGAAGGATGGGAAGTGGGTGGGCTTAGGAATGCACCAGCCAGTTCTAGGAGGAGAGCAGAGCTTCCTGTAAATTCTTCTTGGACAACTCTTCCCCCAACCCCCAGTTCAACACTGTACAAAACCAGGCACGAGTACCTAGAAGTCTAGGGTTTCTGGAAGCCTCTGACAGTACCTGGAAGTGAAGAACAAGAGAGGGGTTTCCAAGATGCAACACCTGGTTACCATATCTGGGTTTCAGGACCTCAAAGCTTCACTCAGACTCCACAGAGCAAGAGAGAAAGGCCTTTAGGAAGCCCCTTCCCCAGGGAAATGAAGTGAAGTGGCACATGCTTTGGAGATGGGAGGCCAATGAATCTGCCAGCATTGCTGCAGGACGGGCAGCAGCCCAGCACCAGGAAAAATTCCCCAAGGAGCCCCATGCTTATTTACCTAACCCTTCATGGCAAGCACACCAGACAGTCCACTGCCTTCCTGTAGGATTTAAGCAGAAAAATAAATAAATGAGGTGCTGGCAAGACGGGGTGCCCATCATCACTCTCCTCCCCCACAGGGGAGAACCCCTCGGCTTCACGCCTGATGCCCTCACCCTCAGCTGAAAAAGCACCCATGTCCAACATGTCTCCATCCAGTGGTGCTGGAGAGCCTCTCCTGCCAGCTCTATTTTGCCTAGATAACGCATCTACCCTTGGCGATCAGGAGCATCACTCATCTAGGTTAAGGCAAAGTCCCCTGTTGAGCAGCAAGAGGCTGCCTTTCTGCCATCTTTCCCAGTTTGCACACTATGTGTATTATAACAACTGGGCACAAAAAGCCTCTGAGCTAACAGAGAGTTTCAGTATTTCTAGCTGACAGAAGAAGACACAGAGGTTCAGTGTGGTGGGATCCTAGGCTGGCAGTCTACCAACCAAAGCACTCCGGTGTGAAACAAGCTTAGGTCAGGAACACAGATCTTTGGATTCTAATTCCTGTTGACTTTTTAATAGACCGGATTGCTTTTGTTCAATGCCAGTACCTGGGGAGAAAGACCTGGAGCACCTTTCACAGTCAGTCACATACTATTGTGAATTCATCCAGAAGGTTCAAATGCTTTTGAAAGAGGGGAGGGTGGAGATACAGGACTGAGGTTGGGCAAGTGCATAAGAGTCCTGAAACTGTGGGTCCTGGGATAGAAGGCAAGGAGGATAACATAGCACACACCTGCAGGACTGGAAGTAGGAGATTTGGGACTGCTGCAGGGAAGGGTGCCTATCCTGTGTCACACAGGGGACCCCAGTTCTCTGGGCAAGCAGCTACCAAGAAACCCAGTATAGCTGACCTGCCAACATGGGGAGGCCCCAAAGAACTGTTCTAGTTGTGAAAACACTGAAAGAGGGCTCTGTATATACCCATAAGAGAAAGATGGGGCAGTATGAGGATTGGCCCAGGATAGATGCCAAGAGGTCTCTGGTCCTTTCTAGAGCCTGGAGATTTTGAGAATTTCGGTCTTTTCAAAAGTGGTAATAAAAATATTTAAAACCTAATATAACATGGGAACCAACCCATTGGATTATAGAAAGACAAATGTCACCTTCGAGCCTGGCAGGAGCGTGCCAGGTAGGCCCAGCACTGGGGCTGCTCTGACAGAGGTGTGAAGTGGACATGCAGTTTCTAGTCTCATGCCTCTGCCTTGCCACCAGGCCTGTATTCCCAGTCAGTGTCTAGGACTCAGCTAACCACCTGTCTCCAAAGCCTTCCAGCTAAAATAGTCAGACTCTGTATACCCCAGACACGACGGTCATCAGAGATCTTCTCTTCACCTTTTGCTTGCTTACATGTCTCGAGTTCTTCCAGAAGTTTCTTGAGAAACTATATATTTTTTATCTTTATACTTCCAGCGTAGCCATATAGCAGGTGTGTAACAGACACATACTCACTAAATAAGCTGCCTTCTCAAGACCAGTCTTATGGTCAGGCATGGGGTGCATGCCTGTCATCCCAGAAGCTTGGAAGGTTGAAGCAGGAGGATCACAAGTTCAAAGCCAGCCTCAGCAACCTAGTGAGGCCCTAAGCAACTCAGCGAGACCCTTTCTCTAAATAAAATACAAAAAAGGCTGGGGATGTGGATCAGTTGTTGAGTGCCCCTGGGTCTAATCCCTATTACCACCACCCCCCCCCAAAAAAATGGTCTTATTACCCAACTCTGTCCAATGAGAAGTGAAAAAACATTTTTGAATAGACAGTCTTAAGGGACATGCACCTAGACTCTTCTATCTTCTTCTTGCCTGGAATTCAGATGTGATATTAGGAGGTATCCCAGTTATCTTGCAACCATGAGACTATAACTATGAATATAAATGCCTACACACAAGTGTGGTAGAACAGAAAGACAGAAAGAGCCTAGGTCACAAAGAATCACTGTACCAGCCCTGAGCTGCCTACCCTTACATTGTTAGATGAGATGCACAATCTTCCATGCTTACTTGTTTAAATCCACAGTCATTTGGGTTTTCTCTTTCAGGCAAAAAAAAAAAAAAAAAAGAAAAGAAAAGAAAACCTAACCCAAATAAATAATTTAGGGACTCTGGCAATAGTCAGGAAACTCAAAGACTGAAGGATCAATTTTTACTATCTCCTAGGACTTTGCTACTCAAAGCTTAGTCCTCAGACCAGCAGCATTAATGTCTTCTGAGAACTTATTCAAAATGCAGATGCTCAATCCAGACCTTGCATTTTAATAAGATTCCTAGGTGAATTTGGTGCATATTAAAGACTGATAAACATCATTTTGGGAATCATCTAGTGTGTTTCTGGAAATCTGTACATCTTTGTTTTGATTCCTAGAACATCCTGTTCTGAGTGTTACTGTATATGTCAATGCTTGGACCCATGTGTTACACTGTGTCCCTCTATTTAGCATACCGTTGGTGGATCCTGTGGAGCCCTAAGCAACTCAGAAGAGGAGATTTAGTGGTGGAGAGGTTCATCAGCCACCCAGGTACAGAGCATTTAAACAATCAGATGAAATCAAGTTCTCAAGCAGAAAGAGGGGACAAAGCAACTCTCTTTTCTTAAGGAAGGGCCTCCCTGAGGCCCCTCTGAGCTGCCAAGAGCCCCACAGAACTTTCTTTCTTCTCCCCACACAGAAACATAAGCAGCTGTGTATCTGGAGGCTTCTGTAATGAAGCAGTTTCACACTCTATCATATTTAATATCTGTTGCTATACAAACATTGCCTTTTATCAAATCCTTCTAACCCTAATGTTACAAGAAAGCTTTAGTTCTCCCACCCGGAAAAACATAATTTGTCCATCAAGCTCTTTTGTTCTTTCTTTATTTTTAACTGTAGTCTAGACCACCAAATTGCTTAATATAGAGCATAAAGCTCCATAAATAACAATTTCCCAAATAGAGCCTCTCAGTCTTGGAGTGTTTTCCAAGCTCTGCATTAACTCCTCCGGTGTGAAGGGCTTTCCAGCCATTTCGGTCCATAAATGTATAACCAGCTGCTCCTTAAATTGCTGCATAATCCTCACCACCATCACTTATGTTTTCTTTTACTGCCATCATCATCATCGTCTTGACAGCAGAGTAACTGCTCTTTCTGGAGGGTGAAATGCTCTACATCCTGCATGATTTTAACTCATCTAAATTCCTCACCCCAAGGAAATTGCCTCCTCACAAATAGGTATTTTAGATTAGAGTTTAATTCCAGGCTCCCTTTTCTCCAGACATAACCTTGGCCTACAGCTGACCCCTTCTGAGCTATCCTCTCCTGGAATGAATCAACAAGTACACATTGATCAACCACATAGTGTGTCCCTGGTCCTATGCAGGGTCATGTGGGGAGAAGGATCTCTATAATATATTCCCTAACTCCAAGAAGCCTTGGGGTGTGGAGAAAAGAAATACACGAAAGATAACAAGGAGGCAGTGTGTGTGTGGAACAAAGGGTTAAACGGGGCAAGTGAGAGCAGGGAGTACACACCCACCTTATAACTAATCATAGTCACTAATCAGTGACTAATCACCTTCTGACATATCATAGTCAATGTTACAGTATGATCTTGAATGTCTCCCAAAGGCCATGTGCTGAAGATTGGGTCACCAGGGCTGGGGTCGTGGCTCAGTGCTAGAGTGCTTACATAGCACGTATGATGCACTAGGTTTGATTCTTAGCACTGCATAAAAACAAATAAATAAAATTAAAAGAATTTTTTAAAAAAGATTGGGTCACCAGCCTGTGGCATCATTGAGAGGTAGTGAAATCTTTAAAAGGTAGGGCCCAGTGGGAGGAAGTTAGGTCACTGGAGGCATACCCTTGCAAGGACCCTGGACTCTTCTTCTTTCTTTCTCTCTTTCTCTCTCTCTCTCTCTCTCTCTCTCTCTCTCTCTCTCTCTCTCTCTCTCTCTCTCTCCCTTTGCTTCCGTGGCTCTACCACATGCTCTCCACCATGATTTGCTGCCTTGCCACAGGCCCCAAAACCACAAAGCCAGGCAACCAAGGACGGAAACCTCTGAAACCATTAGCCAAAATTCCCCTCTCCACCTTTTAAGTTGATTATCTCAGGTACAAACAGCTAATTAACATAGTCAGCTAGGACAGTGCACTTTATCTTGGTGGATTCATCTGCCTTCCTCACTGCCCAGCAGCAAGAGAAACTAGCAGACATCTTACGGTCATGGCCCAGAACAAGCCCACAGGATGCCACCTCACCCCACTGTGGCATTAGAGGAATAAGATTTTGATTCTGTTCAAATGGAAGGTAGTCTTTCTCTCTTTTCTACACTCACATACCCCTCCATTATTTTGTCCAGCCCCCTACCTCACTCAAACTATCCTCCACAAATAGGCCTTCAGCTTTGCTGATCAAAGTTTGGGTAGTTGTTGTCTCCCAAAGTTTGGGTAATTGCTGTCAATGAGAATAAGTACACTTGTAATAGATTTAAGGGTGTGGGGTGGGATACAGCCAGGCAGTGCTAATGTCCAAAAAAAGGAAAGGAGCTCTGAAGAATGAGCTCACCCAATCCCAGAGCCAGGGAAGTCACACTTCCAATCCTCTGTCTTGTTAGGAAAGACACCTAAGCCCACAGGCTGCTGCACCCTGCCTTCCCTGCTTCCTCCCTTGGCCGAGTTTCCCTCCAGCTCTCCAGGGTGAGGGAGGTCCTGGATGGGGGCCTAGCTTTGCAAAATGCCGCAACCAGAGGTAGTGACCCAGAGATGCACACAAACCCCTCCTTTGTACTTAAAAGGCCTATGTGATAAATGGGCAAATGCAGGCTCTCCGTCTCCAATGCCTTCTCCCACTTATCTTTCACACATCATATTTCTCCTGGTCCAGGCATAACTGAACCCAGAACAAGAGATCTGCAGACTACTCAAAGCAAGACCCTCGACCCCCATGTCCTCTGGAGGAAGTATATTCCTGATGGGAAAATTGATGCAGAGGAGAAGGGCTGCAAACCCAGGTTGCATGGTTGGTGTCTGTGCCCTGCAGAGCTGACCTGTGAGGGAAGACAGAGTGCAGGCAGGGGCCAGGGGCCCTGTTACATAGAAGCCCCTGGCTGCCTCCTGCTCTTCCTGGCCATCTAGGCTCCCTCTTCATCCTCTCTGTCCTGACACCCCTTTTCCATTCCTAGCTCTCTTACTGGATTCTCAGTCACTCTCAACATCTTTTCTATTCAAGGGGGTGCCTTCCCCACAGAAGATTTTCAGGGCTCTTCTGTGTGGAGAGATACCCCCAGACAGATAGCTCAGCTGCTGAGCAGTTCCCCTCTGTGGCTGGGGCCTGCAGGCAGGAGAGTGGAGTATTGGGGGAGGGAGCCTGAGGAATGCCGCCCTCTTCCCAACAGGCAGAGGCCAGGCCTTGGGGCATAATAGAATACATTAGTCTCACAGCCATTCAGCTCTGCCTCTTTAAGAACAATGGCGGCAACTGAGCTGATTTTTGCCAAATGACTGGCTTTCTTCCATTCGGAGCAGTGTGGAGCCCGCCAGACAAAGTCCATATTCAGGGCTTCAGAAGGACTTGGGTGATGGGCACTAGGGCACCAGCTATTTTCTAGACCCTGCACCCAAACATCCTAGTGCTCAAGAAAGAGCCCTAAAGCTGACACCAGTCACCCAGACAATCCATAGCCCATGCCAGTCCTGAGATGGGGGAAAACCAATTTTGTGTTCAGCATGAAAGACCTGATCCCAGGGGTGGATTCCAGAACAAGCTTTATTATCTGGAGTTTACTTAGGAAAAACCAACTTGGCTGCTATCAGGGAATGTGCTGTAGCCATGTCAACCTAGGTAGGGTACCTGCCATCGTGGAAAGAACACTGAGCAGAGTCCAGTCTCCCAACCCCAGGGAACTGAGGGTGCTTTTATAATCCCTTCCCCTGTCTGACTCTTGGGTTCTAGCACGGGAGGAAATTAAGCTAGATAGACTCAAATCCCTTGCAAACTTTGTGATTATGTGTAAAAAAAAAAAAAAAAAAACTCTGACCATGCTTCCTTTACCTTTCCAGACTGAAAACAAAATTTGAAAACTTTAAAGTCCTATGCAAATGTTAGTTAGTGACTATTATGAAACTTAGACAACACCAAATGAGAGCTATTCAGATGGAATATTTTTTTATTTCTGTAGCTCATATATTAAAGCGGGGGAGATCATTAACTTACTCTCTGCCATTATTTACTCTCATCACCATGGGGGAAAGATCCAGGATTACTGGGTCATAAGCCTTTAGCACTTTTTTGTTATTATTGTTGTTAGTTCTGGGGATGGAACCCAGGGCCTCACACATGCTAGACAAATGTTCTACCACTGAGCTACACTCCCAGTCCTGTATCTTTTAATCATTGCATTATTAATATTGCTGCTATTAGAATTTTTACTTTGATTTTGTTGTGTCCCTGAGAAAGTCATTCCAAGCACCAAGAGATTTGACATTGGAAACAGAGTATCTTTGGAAAGAACATTATCCTGCCAATTCAGACTCAGAGATCCCTTCTCAGTGAAGGTGTTCCTATTAAAAATGGTCCCTGCCCCTCTCCACAATGCCCTGTTCCTTTTCCCACATATTGTCTAATGATCTTTGAATGCACTACAGTTCATCCACTTATTTTGTTTGTTGTCTGTCTCCCACCACCACTGACACCACAGTGAAACTTCCCAAGGACAGATTTGTATCAATTTTGTTGTCACAGGGGCTGGGGATGTGGCTCAGGCGGTAGCGCGCTCGCCTGGCATGCGTGCGGCCCAGGTTCGATCCTCAGCACCACATACCAACAAAGATGTTGTGTCCGCCGAGAACTAAAAAATAAATATTAAAAATTCTCTCTCTCTCTCTCTCTCTCCTCTCTCACTCTCTTTTTAAAAAAAAAAATGTTGTCACATCCCACAGAACTGTGTTCTGGTATCTGATAAGGGCACAAGAAATAAGACAGAAATCCACCCATAAGGGGGCCATGTCAACAGGGGAGACTTGGAAGGTCATATACCTGTCATACCAGGAAAGTGCTTGGCAGATGCTCATTCCGGGCTACATGGTGAAGGACAGAAAAAAGGAAGGAGTAGATGAATATCAGAGAAGAATACAAATTACAAACGACTATAGTATCATCCCAATTTTGCAGAAAGAAAGAATCGAGAAAAGAAGAAAGGATGGAGGGAAGGAAAGAAGAAGAAAAAGCTAGAAATCCTGGAAATGGGATACTGAGATGTTAACTCTCCCTGAGCGTTAGACTCATAGATGGTTTGTACTGATTCCTTTTTGCTTTTCTTCAGGTTCTAGAAGTTCTATAATAACCATACATCACTTTTTCAAAAACAGATAAAAGTATAAATATTAATTTTAAAGGAAAAAATCTGGGTTCACAGAACCTCACCCATCTCCTCATGGGCTGGAGGCACAATATGAGTCTCTGATAGTAGCCTCCATTACATAGGTTCTGAAAAAATCCTACTTCATTTGAAATGTCAGGTAATTATTGCAAAAGACTTGGTGGGGAGAGGGAAGGTGAGCGATGGCTCACATTTTCTGGATAATTGCCCCCATTGTCCAGTTCGTGATGCATGTGGAGTCATATTCTCCATCTTTCTTCCAGACCACACAGAAGTGAATAAAGGAGCGAGGATTCTTAGGCCAACAATCAATCAACAAATATTTAATGAGCTCCTACTATGTGCATGGTTGGTGCTTGATTCTCTTGCTTGCTTGCTTTCTCATTTGCTTACTTGCCTGCTCATACACATACCCTTCTGTTTCTTACACCTTTCACCACCCCAGTATACTCTTCCTGGGCCTCTTGCCCTCCTCTCTGGGCATCTATTCATTGAACCATGGATCCTCTTAAGAGGAGAAACTCTGAGCCTCTTCTACTTGCTCCAACTCTAGGCAGGGGAAACACAAGAGGACTGAAACAGGGTCTGAGGTCTCACAGTGAGTTTTAGTGGTCACCAGGACTCTGTCACTTCAAGCCCCCTCCACCCTCCTGGCCCTTCTCAGCATGGAACAAGTGCTGCCTGCAGGAATCCACCCATAAGGCGGCCATGCCAACAGGGGAGACTTGGAAGGTCATATACCTGTCATACCAGGAAAGTGCTTGGCAGATGCTCGTTCCGGGCTACAGGAATTCATCCTGTAAGAACTTGCTACACCAAACACCTTTCCCGCTTGAACTGGATCCTGTCCCAGGACAAGGAAGGATGGGTAAAGTCTGCCTTGGGTACTGCAGAGAGTGCCTGAGTTCCCTGCAGAGGCCTAGCAGTGCTTGCTTTGAGGAAAGGATAGACAAGCCATGTGTCACCCAGAGAGGGGAAGCAGAGAGCTTGATGGCTCAGACATCAGGGAGTATGTCTGGACATGAGTCAGGATCCAGTAAGATTGCTAGGATCTCCCACAAAACTAACAAAAGACAGGACAGAAGGACAGCAATCCCTGGCCTGACTAGGACTCAGCCTTGGCTTCTCTGCAGGGCATCAGCATGTGAGTGCCAAGCCTTGTTCTCCAGAGAACTTCTCTGCCCCATCTCAGGACCCATGGTAGATTGCACCTGTGACATCCTAGCTTGTCACTAGCCTCACCAACAGCCTCTTGCCTCTTGCCTTCACTTCCCTCACATCAAAATGCTTTCAGTATCCCCACAAAATAATCTCCAGGAAACCCCAAGCTAAGCAGAGATGAGAAGAAGACACCGGCTTTCTTCTTTCTTTGCAGTCCACCTGAGAGCTTTGGTGTTCTGATTGTATCTCTGTGCAGCCCACCTCATGGAGTGCTGGTTAGGGGGCCTCAGACCATATCCAGTGCCTTCCTTCTTCCCTCTCTCAGCTCTCCTATGCAGGAGGACAATGCCAGCCAGAACCAGAGGAGCAGAGCCAGGGATCCCCTCTGGTCCTTGCAGCATAGGGAACCTATGGTGCAAGGAGGGAAGAAACCTAGGGATGACAGGGCTTCTATGCTCAGAACATTCTCTAAAAGAAAGGACAGTTCCCCACCTTCCAGGGGATGCCTTACCTTGTTAAGAATCTTGTCTTGATAAAGTCATCACAGTTTGGGACTTGTAGTCATTCCTTCAGCTACTCCATACTGGACCCTGGGGATTCAGAGTGAACAGGGGATAGACTATTCTTATAATCAAGGAGACCTCCCCAAGAGACCCCATTCACCTCCCCCACTCCCTGAGCTAAAGCAAGCTTCTGATTCTGACTCAAATTTAAGATTTGATAAAAACTGCTTTGTGTCAGCAACCTTGATGATTATTTATATATATACATGAGCCCAGGAGAGTCTAGGAAGTAAGTTAGTTCTGAAGAAATGGAGAGTGACACCTTGTAAAGCAATTTGCCCAAAGCTAACAAGTAGAGGAACTGAGACCCCAGGCTCAGGAAATCTCAGATCTACACGGTGGCAGTGGTTTAGGGGTAGAAGTTGGAGAAGGAAAGCGGTTCAATCAAAAAGTTGACAAATCAAATTCTTTTCAAGGCCCCATTTAACAACGTTTTGCATGCTATGTCCCTTGGTAAGAGCCTTTCACGTCTGTACTGGGCCATGCAGTGCCCAGGAAACAAAGGGCCTGTCCAGGATGGAGACTGCTCCACTACCTACTTACCAGGGCAGTTGCCCTACCCAACCCTGGGACCCAGGAAAGAACCAAGGAACCCTCCACACTTCTCAGACAACCCTGATGCATGGGAGGATGACTCTTTACACAGGGGGCACAGAGGTGGGCATTCTGGAACTGCTTTCCAATCTGTGAGGCTTTTTCCCTTCTGTCTGTCGCTCTTTCTTTCCTCCTTTTAAAAAAGAAAGCAAGGTCTCTATTGTATCCTATTGTGTACTGGCTGCCTGGCCGCTGGGTTTTTTGTGTTTTTTTTTTTTTCACCCTGTCTCATTAAGATGGATGGAGCTGCTGCCTTATTAATAATTGGGAAGGTTCTTCTTTGTTCCCCTTTCCTCTCTTCACTAACGATGCCTGCTCCAGTGGCTCCATAGAGACTTGCAAGCCCTCAGGCTAACCAGAGCACCTCCACTGCACTGCACCCCCCCCGCTGCCAAGGCTGGTCTCCTGGCCCAGTGAGCGCATCCTGCCCTAAGAAAGAGCCTCAGACTTCCCACCTCCAGACCTCATGCATCATAGGAGGAAGGGCTTGGAAGCAACCTGAGGGGGACTGATGCACCTCCCCAAGGTTACCCAGCAACTTAAGAACTCCAAGCTCTAGTCTCCCTCTGTACACCCCATACTTTGTGCACATTGTGCCACCTTACAGCTTTTATTCTGTGAGCTATTTAACCAACCCATTAGCAAACATGCATTAGTTGTCATGCTAGAGGGAAAGAGGATCCATTCCCTCATCACTTCAATCAACTCATATACAGAGCCAGGCAGGCCAAGGGGCCTTCTCTCTTGGCCTACACTTTCTAGTGAAGTCAAGAAATACCAAACAAGCACATAAATAAACAAGAGATAAGGAAAGGGAAGCCATATGGAAAGAAGTCAAACAAGGTGGATTATATCCGGAGGGCTTCAATCAGGAAAGGCCTCCTTGAAGAAGTGGCATTTAACTCAATACCAAGTGGCCACTATAGGATAGTTCCAGCTGTCTAAGGAGAAGCTAAGGTTCTGGACATCTGGGGTATCCTGCATGAAACACTGGGGGACAAGTAGGCATTAGGTTTTGTGGGCCTGACACTTAGCTAGATGTGGCTGGGGTTTCAGGATGGAGACAGAACCTGAGATGGGTCGTATCCAGGCTCCTGAGGTTGCTGGGTGTTCCAGGCAAGGCAAAGGCTAGAACTGGGGCAAGGGGCAGAAATAATAAGGTGGCCAGCTTATGAGACAGTGAGGGGTCCAGTTATGACATGTGGCAATTGTTCACCTCTTTGTCCCAAATCTTTCTAATGCTATCTGGGCCACACCTTCACTTCTCTCTCTCCCAATCTTGCTGTTCTCATTCCAGATGGGTGGAACCTAACTTAGAGGTGGGAGGAGATCAAGGAAGACGTCCTAGGCAAGGGACCCCTTTGGGCCTCTCTGGCCTCTGGATTCTGGCTCTTCTAGATGAAGAAGAACCCACATTAACAGAGAGGAATGGCATAGATGGGAACATCCAGGTAAATTAGGATTCCTTAAGAGAGAGGTGAAGGCTCCATCAGCTTGCCAGTAGTTTGTAAAGCGTTTGGCTGCATATATGGTGTTCTGCTCACAAGTTTAGACTTCACCAGGCCTGCCCTCTCTGCAGCATGAGTCTCCCTCACCCTACCAGCTTGACTGCCTCCTGATAGGAAGATGGGTGTCTATTCTCAGAAAACACTTCAAAGTTCCTCTATGGGCACAGAGTCCTATCAACCTCAGCCCCACCCCACCAACAAGGAATAAAATGAAACAGGAGAGATGATATTTGCTTTTTATAAGGCTACTTGATTTTCTTTAAGTCTGCCTGTCTTTTTTTATGCACTGGGCTTATAAACTAAAGCTTATTCACATAGCCAAATGAGACAAGGATCTCTTTGCTCACAGGGATGTCCCAGTTTGAAGGATTCCAGCCCCCAATCCCCCTCCCCCACCACTGCCATGTCAAGAAGATTAATGCCCTTTCTCCAATCTGTGAATGGGAGGCAGGGCTGTCACCGATCTTCCAAGGAAAGCCATCCATGTTTGTATGGGAGTGGGGGAGCCTGGTTGAGTGGGAGAATGCACATACACACATACACACCCACACACAACACACACACACACACACACACACACACACACCCTCCCAGGATTCACAAAGCAAGGCTTCTCATTCTCAACCCAGTTGAAATGCCCAATCAAAATTTATCATGGCATCTGAGTGAAAGAATTAGGTTGATCTTTTGTCTGGAAGCTGGCAGATCCCATCTGGGAGGAGGCCTGGGTTCGATCTGGTTGAGTTAGCCCAACAAATTTAATAAGTCTCTACAGTTACTTCTTTTTGTCCTAGCCTCGAAATTTACTCTGGGAAAACATGAACAAATTCAGTGATCATTTTCTGAGTGGCTACCATACACCGCGCACCGGGTGGACGTGGGTGCTGAGGTGTATGCGACAGTCCTCTGTGGCCAGCCATCTGTATACTGGCAGCATGCTCAAGGTCTTCCCTGGCTCCCATTTGCTCTACTGTCCTGCCTCAGAGTCTGATCAACTTTTTTTTTCTCACCAATCTGACTACTAGTGGCCTTCCTGCCTCATAGCCCTATAGGTACAATAGGGAAGAAAGAGGCTTGGTAAATCCTCACTCGGCCCCCCTCCTGCCCCTATCCATATCCTTAAACCCTCCTTAATTTGATTCTTAACAAATTTACACATTTTTTGAGCATGTTCTCACAGACTAAAATAGCGATAATCCTTGTAGCTCTTTTATAAGGGGCTATTAATGCATTTAAGTGAGATAATACATTTTGATGTTTCATGGTGCTTGACAAAGTATTCACCTGTAGAATGTTGGCCATGGTTATTCGTCTTTGGTGGATCACAGGATGCTTTGATCTTCTTCAGGACAGTAACTGAAGTATATTCATCTTTATCCACTAGCCCCTGTCTCAGCATAGACTTTTGCATACAGGAAACACTTGTTAGTTAGACATTTGTGAAAATTATTAGACACCCATTCAGTTCCAGGTGCTGATTTCTCAGAAGCTCATAGCATCAGGTTTGTAACCTATGGGATCTGTACTGAGGTACTAGAGACTCAACAGCTCTCAGTGTTGGCACAATTGCAGGCTAAGGGCCCTGGGGTCTATAAACCAAAAAGAATCTTTAATGGTAGTCACACAAGGAAATGGGGCTGCAAATGGAGGGGGATGAGGATGAATTATTGTGGAGGAAAAGAACACCTTTGAACACTCATAAAAATACCAGGAAAAGATGAGTGGAACATTCACACTCACCAAGAGGTGCCCCTCTGTGCCATTGACAGGATTTAATTGTCTTAACTAGGCACAGTATCATGTGCCTGTAGTCCCAGATACTCAGGAGAATAAGGCAGGAGGATAGCTTGAGCCCAGGAGTTCAAGGACAGCCTGGGAAACATAGTAAGACCCTTAAAATCCATGAATTTTTTTCAATTTAAAAAAATAATCATCCCAAACTCTGCTTCCCAGAAAAGTTAGAAAGTTCTTCTGGCCAATGCCTTTCTTTCTTAAAGGCTACTCATTTCTTGGTCATCTGGCTGTACCTGGTGCTGCCCCAATTCCCACCTTAAAGTGTTTGGTACTGAGTGACCACAGTCCTAAGTGCTCAGACAGGAGGAGGAGGATGTCAGCTAGGGGCCACCCTGACAGTTTCCCAGGGTCAGGACATGAGAACGATGTGGATTCACCCACTTGACATCTGAGAAGAGCCTTGAAGGATTCCTCCCAGAGCTGCTGTCTGCTAACATAAGTCAGCCCAAAGTACAGGACTGGACCCACTTACCCAAGAGCCTTGAGTGTCTTACCTGGCTATTGCCTCAAATCCTAACATCAGTGCCCTCCATCTTTACCTCCCACTCCTGCTATATGGCCAAATCAAACAATTCATCTTTCCCTGAAAGTCACAAGGCTGCCCACCTTACCACCTTTACACTGCTGATTCTTTCTTGAAAGGTTAATCCCGTTACCTTCCCCATTGGAAATCCCCTCACCAGTCTCTCCAGGTTCAATTCAACTGTCCC
Source organism: Spermophilus citellus (assembly GCF_964194105.1). Classification (NCBI taxonomy): domain Eukaryota; kingdom Metazoa; phylum Chordata; class Mammalia; order Rodentia; family Sciuridae; genus Spermophilus; species Spermophilus citellus. The sequence continues at coordinate 36,671,475 of NC_138196.1, forward strand.
CTCTTCCTGACCCACATCAGCAGGACCACTTCTCTGAATGCACATGGCAATCTGTCCTCCAATGTATGGCCCAACTGTCATGCTACTGAAGCCAGATTTAAAATTAGGTTGTCAGTGTAGTTAGGTAAATCGGGTCTAATATCTAGTGAAATCTAAAATGGAGGCCATGTTGAGAATGAATTCCCGGAAAAGTTGAGCAACTCTCGGAATGTTAATGAAGTCTAGGAAACAGTCCCCAACAGATAGCCCATCCCAAAGAAATGTTAATGAACAGCCCCAACAGATTTGAAGATAGCCCATCCCAAAGAAATGTTAATGAACAGCAAACTTGAAGATGCTAACTCAGAAGTGCCCAGATTACTTCTTTGGCCCACCTGTGTCCCAACCCTTCGGGCCTTCCCACCTACATTCCATCACCAAAAACTATAAAATGGAGAGACAACCGCACTTCCAAGGATTCCATCTCTTGGGTCCCCTTCTTCCTCCGAGAAGTCTTTTCTGCTGTCCTTTAATAAACTTCTAATTTCTACTCTGTCCTTGCCTCGGCGTGCTTCTCTGGTGTTATTCTTCAACATTGGGGAAGCAAGGACTCGTCACCGGTCAACAAGGGTAACACTACTTTGTTTTATGTGTGTGTTTGTTTATCGCTCTTCCTAGACAGGAAACCTGTAAAGAGCAAGGAATGGGTCTTGCGTATTCCTGCACAACTCTTGCACAATGTGCAGTGGTTGGATAGATGGATAGAAGGCTGGATGGAAGGATGGATGGATGGGTGAATGGAGAAGGGAAAGGAGGGAGGAAGGAGTGAAAGAATAAACAAAGAATGAATGAGTAAACAAAAGACCCTTTGCTGTTAGATTCGCCAACTTCCTAGTTAGTAACCAGAGGGCCCATCCTGAGAAGGTGGCATAGGAAAACACAGTCCTGCCCCTCCTTTTCTCCCTGTGGCCTCCCTTTAGCAGCATTCGTCACACAGGCCTGGACTCATTGAGGAAAAAATATGCAAAAACAGATCAGGGTGGCCCTGCCCCGTGAAATCCTCTTGTTCAAGGGCCACTGCCCCCACAGGAAATCAGTGAGGGATAGACCAACCTGCTGGGCCCCTTTGTCCTATGGCCCTGACACCCCGGAAGCTAATGGTGGCCACACACAGCAGGAGACACACTCAATCCCCTCAGCCAGGGCCTCACTGGTTGTCAGCAGCAGTAACTAATCCTCTGTGCTACTGAAGCCCAGCTAGAACCAAAACCACTTCCAGAGAGGCAGTGTCAGTTAACCAGAGTGCCACTTACAATGGTCCTCATTTCACTGAGGTTTTTGCTTGTTTATTTATTTTAGATCTCAGTATCCTTCATAGAAAAGGGGGGGGGGCGGGGCTGTAGCTCAGTGGCAGAGCACTTGCCTTGCATGTGTGAGGCACTGGGTGTGATCCTCAGCACCATATAAAAATAAACAAATAAAATAAAGGCATGCTGTCCATCTACAACTACAAAAAAAAAAAGCACTGGATTTGTAGAAAAGAAAGAGAAATGACCCAAGAAAATGAGCTGACGTTAGAAATGTGGTCAAGAAGAGTTGCAGAGAAATAAAGGGAAAAGGGTTGGTTTCTAGAATCTCAGTGACAATTTTAGTAAAAGCAGCACAAGTCACTGCTCTGAGTTAGCAAACATAGCACTCCTACAGTCCAGGCTGCCCATGTGTGTGTGTACAAGTAGGAGATTGCCTGTCTTTGCTGATTGATTGACATGATTTACAAAACCTGCACACCAAAGGGTCCAGTCCAGGTAATCAAAGTCTTCTATTGCTTACTTTCCTCTTCCTAGAAAATGAGAGATGCATGGAAAGTACTGTGACTACAGCCCCGGCCAGTCACTGTTCTTATTGCTGCAGAGGACAGGGCACCCATTTTTCCATCCGGGGGTATGTTGTAGCACCTTTCCAGTCACTTCTGCTACACATGACCTTGGCAAGTCACTGAACATCTGCCCCTCAGGTTACTGCAAAGTGGGGACATGATCCTGGTCTGGTTACTATGAGAATTAACAGAGATACTATGTATAGAAGTGCAGAGTGCGTCCTCCAGAGCGCAGCAGGGGTTAAACAAACATGAAGTTTTCTTTCCTTTCTTCTACACTCTAGATCATGGTCACCCACCGTGGATCCTTGGCAACCACTCCTGAAGGTTTCTCTCTGAAGCCCTCCAGGATCTGGTGATTACTTTGGCTCCTACGGTGAGCTGTGTAGCAGCCTCAGACCCTGGGACAACTCTCAGACATTCCCCATCAGAGCTGCAGGGAATCCAAGCAAACTCCTGCCCTGGCAAACAACTCAGGTCCCACATATGCATGCTCCCTCAGTGCTTTGGCTAAGATCAGTGACTCAGCAATCACTTAGGAAGCATGGAGCTGTCAGCCCAGAAAGTTCTTATCCCCATCCGCAGATGCCTGTCCTCTCTGACCACCCTTTCACCCAGGGGATAGGGCTTGCTCTATCGCATACCTGAAATATCTCATTTAATCCTCATGACAACTCTATGATATAGGAACTATTACTGTCCCTTACAGATAAGGACACCGGGGCCCAGAAAAGTAACTTCCTCAAGGTCACACATCTGATAAGCAGTGGATTCAGTAATTTCACTCATAAGGCCTGACCCCCGAGTCCAAGCCTGTACCCCTGAACCTTGGAGCCTTCAGGCAAGAGGCTGCAGGCAAGAAGAGTAGCCCACACCAGCACCACATTGAGGCATGGGAGACCTACAATGGTTATATTTCTTTCTAATTCTCAAAACAAGCATTTGGGGTATTATTTTCCTATTTCTGCAAATGAGAAATACTGAGATACTGAAACTTCAAGTAAAATTGTTAAGTTGCTGAGCTTATGAAGCTAATTTCAGAGGTACCTGATTCTAAAACCTGTGACTTTTCCACCGGTCAGATCACCTGGCTCCCAAAGGTTAGTGTCAGACACACACAGGAAGACCAAACAGCCACCTTCACAAACGTTTTTAAGAGGAAATGAGAATCCTCTGCTCAAGTGCTTCTCTATGACTCCCCAGGTACAAATTAAATTCGACCCTAAAGGTTACAGCTCACCGGCCTTTTCAAAAGCCCTGCAAAGTATCAGTGGTAATGAGTTATGCTATCTGGGACAGGGACACATGAGCCGACAGACAGATTAGCAGGGCTGCCTTTATCTGGGCTGAACTGTCTGTTGGTAAAGAACAGAGCCCAAAAGGATTATGACAGAGGATGGGGATACTGATTTCCAGGGGTAGGGGGAAGGGTGTTGGATGTTCAAGGTACTATCAGGGTGACCTGGTGGAGGGAAGCCTGAAAAGATGGAGTGGGAGAAACCAAGGAGAGGAGTGTCAGATGCCAGGTCTATATTTTCCTGCAGAAAAAAAAAAAACAAAAACAAAAACAAACAGCCCTCTGAAATGCTGTGAGCCCCATTACTTCCACCAGCAGAGTTGTGAGCATCTTAATTCTAGTGGCAACACTTACAGCCTATCCCGCCTGCTGGGCACTCATAAGACCCTAATCACTGGGAGCATAAGTACTGTGAGGCAGGAAACATTAGCAAAAATCTATATAAAGTGTTTACCATAACAGTGATTGCAAACCAGCTGGTGCTCAATAAGCAAAAGCTGCCATTATCATCGTACTCCTATAATTATTTTTGAAAATGATTTATTTGTTTATTGGCATCCTTCATCCATCTTCTCTGCTTTCTCCACAGTTCTGAGTATGGTTCGATCCTTCCCTATCCTCTCACTCTCACTCTCTCCTCTATTCAAGCAGGGACAACTGAGTCACAGACTCCAGTCCAAACCTCTAGAACTCTTGTGTAAACAGAGGTCTGCGACTGAAACTTTACCCTAGAAATTGAAATTCTGCCCTTCCGAGGGAGGACTTCTGGATGGATGGATGGAGATGTTGCCTCATGGGACCCGAAGCATCAAAACTGCCTCTGCTCTTTAAGGTTACATGATCCTCCTGGGGTGGAGACCCTGAGTTGTTCAAAATAGGTGGCTCCAATCTTTCTCCAGATGGAGCCTCTCTAAGTGCTGACCTCAAACACCTACTCATGCCTCTGCCTTATCATCACATGCACGCCTGTCAGAGGTGGGAATCTGGTGATGACTGCCCACACCCTACATCTTGTCTTATCTGTAATGGGAATCCAATAAGTACTTGCTGCTGATTTGATGTTCAGAGATTGCAAGAGAGCAAGTGGCTTTCAGGAAAGTGTGAATATGATAAAGAACATCTAGAGCTGGCTCCTGTGAATTACCTTTGGATTTCAAATATGGTGCATCTAGGTGAAGGGAGATTTGGGGTTGAAAAAAATCTCCCTTATAATATTCTTGCTGATCACAGTCTCTCAGGGATAATGAGGATGAGTGTTGTAACAGTAAGCTATTGCCACAAAACGAACAACTCCAAAACATAATGGTTCTGCTCACATGTCTGGTTGTTGGCAGGCTGTTGCAGATGTTGGCAGGATGACAAAATGCAACTGTGCTATGTGTCTTTCATCAACAGAAGAAGTTCAGACTTCTTCACACGGTGGCCATCATGGGTACCAAAAACAGCAAGAGAGGACAAGTCCCACACCACAAGTGCATGTCAGTCTTTGCTTGTTTTGCAGTGCCCCAAAGCAAGTCACCTGACAGAACTCTGTTTCAGAGTGGGAGTGACATCAAAGTTAGCATACAAAAAAAGTGTGATTCCAAGAAGGGGATGAGTTTATAGCCATTCTTGCACTCTACCACAAGGATTCGATGAATCATTCGGTGGACTATCACTCTTTAACCCATCCCTCTACGAAAAGAGCATCCAGAACATCTCTTCTGCTGAATACCTGACTTACAACACATGTCCCATAAACATTTTAACAGATGCATAAATGAGTAAATACACATTGAACAAAAGATAACCGTGAATGAATGAGTAAAAGGAGAGTAAGAGAGTAAAATGAGTGGATTCAATTGTTAATACTCAGAAAGGCTGAAGAAATTTGAGATCCTCAGCCCTGGGAGAGGATTCTGAAATTTTGAGAAGCAGCATACGAAAGACACACAGCTCTTAGGATACAAAATCATTAAAGAACATAATATTTGGAGAGAAAAGGCTCATGGGCACAGTCAGAAAAACCCAAAAGCCCTGTGACCTCAAACTATGTTCCCTCTCCAATTATAACATCATTAGTTGATGTTCTCATTTTTTTTCATTTCAACAAATATTATCTACTCTAAACCAGGCACTGGTCTCTAAATGCCTAGTGTTGCCAGTCAAAAGTTATTCTAAATAAGTGGGTCCCAGGCCTTTTCTGAAGCATATTTCCCATCCATGTGACTCAAACTGTCACTACTGTGTTCTCTCCCTGAATCCCAAGGGAATGGCAGCAATTGGGAGACTTGGTCCAGAGCTGTATTTCTGGATTGACGGGTTGAGGGATCCTGGTCTATACTACTTCTCAGGTCCTTTTTTGCTCTAATGCTCTAGGATAAGAACTAAAAGCACAATAATCTGGTGTGTGGCACATGCCTGTAATCCCAGATGATCAGGTGGCTGAGACAGGAATATCTCAAGTTCAAAGCTAGCCTCAGCAACTGCAAGCCACTAAGCAGCTCAGTGAGACCCTGTCTCTAAATAAAATACAAAATAGGGCTGGGGATGTGGCTCAGTGGTTAAGTGCCCTGAGTTCAATCCCTGGTACCAAAATAAAAATTAAAAAAAAAAAGAACTAAAACCATGATAAGTACCTGAATGATATCATCTATCACAACCATTAATCCTGTGTCATGGAGAGAGCTAATGTCCAGCCAATAGCCAACACAGGAAAGCCAGTAAGAAATAGAGAATAGCAAGACAAGATCTTCAGGGCATCCCCAAAACACAGCTCCTTGGCCATGTACAATCCTGACCTCCCTAACCTATTATTTGGCCAGCATCTTATTACAAGCCCCCTTCCCTAGTCAAGACAATCACCTAATTCAGTGCCCCAACCTGCAGGAAACAAATGTCTGGTGCAGCCCCCACTAGAGCCGGTTAGCCCTAAATACAAAATGAAAACAAGTGCAAAACATTAGGCACCTCCTGAGAACTCAAAGTAGCCTTTCTGCCCAGTGACTTTACCAGGATGAAAAAGGGGTTCTCTTAACTTTTCTCTCTTCCTCTCCAAATCCTTCTGGGAACCCAGTCATCCTTACCTCGTCCCTTCCTCCTATAGGCTATATTCCTCCTTTTATTACATTTTAATGATGTGGCTCATTCCCCTACCTTATCTTCAACCCTTCTTTCCACTGTTTTCTTCCCCTTTGCCAGCAAGCATCCCAACACCTTCCCAAGTCCCCATTTGTCAACAGCATGATATACAATTGATTCTTCTTCAGGATCCTGTCTTCTAAGCAGGCATCCTTTCCTAACTTGCCTGCTCTTCCCTGGTTCCCAGCCATACAGGCTCAGATTTTGAGGTCCATCTTTAATAACATCACATGCCCCAGACAGGAAATGATTCTAACAATATTGCTTGAAGAGGCTTTCATCTCCCTTCCCCATCACCCAGTCCCCGCACAAGCACGTGGCACCTTCTATCCATCACCCTCCATAGTACCTCGAGGACCACCCCTTCTCTTCACTCTCATGAACACCACCTTCCTTACATCCTCTCAGGACTATGGTCAGAGCTTTCAGGATCTAGTTTCTTCCACCTCCCCCTTCCCTATGAACAGCCTAGACTTATACATCTCTATATTTGGTTCCTCCCACCCTTTCTTCATCCTGGAAGGATTCACCTCTGCCCTGCCACATCCTACCAGTGCAGCCTTCTCTAGGTACCCTCTCACCTCCTACGCTGGCCCTCCTAGAAGTCATGACACCGTCCTCTGAATCCCTATAGCTTGCCAGATGGGACTGCATTCTTTATATCATCATGTCCTTGACTGAACCAGAAAGACACCATTGGGTAGATTTGTTGAATGAGTGTATGAATAAGTGAATGAGGCATGAATGAAGCCTCCAGCTACCAGAGAAGGCAGTCATGAAACATCTGTAGCTCTCTGGGCAAGGACTTTGGGATTCTTGCCCAGAAGCGATTTGGTGTAAAAGTATCACTCAAATTATTTACCATAACTATGCCTCTTTGACAGCAGTCTACAGCCACCTCTTTGTAGAGGCAATGAAATTAAAATCCGTTGTGTTGAACCAAATTCCTTGAGCAGCCCAATCTCCACCCCACCCCCCACCTAAGGAAGATGGAAAGCCAAATCTCCAGTATTCCTCCCTGGAACTGTAAGCCTTCTTGGCTGCTCAGCACAGGCCACCCCACCCCCACCCCAACTCAGTCACTGAGCTCATGTCTTCCAGCCTAATTCATTTTCTAGATAGATGGAGCAAAGACTTAGCAAATATTATTTATGACTTTGTGATAAATAAGCCTTTTACAGGAGTGATTCAGGGAGTTCTGGGGAATTTCAAGGATAACTTTCAGCAAGTTTCAAAGGTCGGGTCAGCCTGGGATACTGGGCCCATAGTATTCGCCATGCCGTTCATCTGTTTTGAATTATTAGTCTTACCCAGCTTCAGCTGGCTCTCAATGGACTGGCTGTGCTTTAGCTAGCTCTCTGGCTGTATTTTATTTCGATAGTGGGCCAGGGGATTTAATAATTATTTGTGCTAGACTGACAGTGGGGAGAGTAAAAAGAGATCTTAATGAAATTCAAGCTCAAGCAGATGTGCACGGAAAAAAGGTTCTACCTGCCCAGCCACCCCACATCCATTAGTCTCCACAAACCCATGCACTGAACAGTGGCATCCCCCTCTGGGCAGACCAGAGAGGGCACCATGCTGAGCCAGGCATCACAGAAGTGAGGTCATGAAGGGCAGGATTTTCCCAGAGGGGTGGGAAACCATGGGCTAGGCCGGCCGGTCTTCCTGCATGCATGATGCTTCTCAGATCCTGTGCAGACGCACAAAAGTAACTTCTGAAAATCAGGGACCCTATTTCACCCAACTTCACACTCTGCCTGCAAACAGTGCACACTTAATAAATTTGGGTTGGATTGGACTGGATCAAATAGAACTTCATTCTTTAAAAAAAAAAAAACATTTTTAGTTGCAGATGGACATAGTAACTTTATTTTATTTTTATTCTTTTGTGTGGGGCAGAGGATCAAGCCCAGTGCCTCACACGTGCTAGGCAGGTGCTCTTCACTGAGCCACAACCCCAGCCCTAGAATTTCACCTTTATTCCCTTCCATTCTGATTGTGTTTTCCTTCTTTCTTTAGATCCTTTCCCCCCTTCTCTTTTCTCTAGTTTTTGTTGTTGTTACTGATTTACTCGATAAGTCTGTTTACTTGGGGTGTTTGGGTTGATTTTGATTCACCCTCAGAATACATGGGCTTGAGGCACAAGTTTTACTTTCCAGACTTTTCTCTCTAGATAATTTAGCAAAATTTATTTTTTCCGGACACTGAAGTCTATCCATTCATTGTTATAGAAATGGTATGGGATAAAGAATTTTAAAATACTGTCTCATAACCTTAGAAGAACAAAATCTGTATCACCTCGTCATAGTCTTAAGACTATGGGCGTGGTGGTATGCCTGTAATCCCAGTGGCTCAGGAGGCTGAGGCAGGAGGATCCAGAATTCAAAGCCAGCCTCAGCAAAAGTGGGGCACTAAGCAACTCAGGGAGACCCTGTCTCTAAATAAAATACAAAATAGGGCTGGGGATGTGACTCAATGGTTAAGTGACCCTGAGTTCAATCCCTGGTACTCCCCCGACCTCCAAAAAAAAAAAAAAAAAAAGAATGACTTTTACCTTTCGCCTGCTCTTCGAATTGGAAACCCTGTCCTGGCATATTCTATTCGGTGAGGCACTCATTTAAAAAGGTTTGGTAATGTTAACTGAATGCAGAAAGCCTAAATCTGTTCATATCTTTTTGCTCCGTGTTTTTACCTCCAGAAAGCAGAAAACCATCTCCCTCTGTGAGAATCAATCAAGGACTTTCTTTGTCTTTAGACAAAGGCACATTCTGCTATGATCCCCTGCTTATACACATCTGTCCCTCTCACATTACCTGATAAATATGGCCTAAAGAAATGCTATATAAAAATGCTTGGCTGTTTTTTTTTTAAATCAAGTGATATTTAAAGGTACTTGTGGGAATTTAAAGGAACATCTCTACAATCGGGACAGCCCTCTGGTTTACCTACCTATTCAGTCTGAATCTTTCAAAGAAAAATTCATCTCTTCTCTGTTCTTCCTTCAGAAAAGACAATTAGCAGTTGGTGGGCTATTTGCAATCTCCTTTCTCAGACTTAGAGACTGGGACTGAAGCCCAGCAGGGTGTGCCTGTAAGCCAAACTTGTGGGTAGGTCCAAGTGGGAGCCCAGCCCCAAGAGGGGGGTTAGAAAAAAGAGAACAGCTGAAGTTATCAGTCTTCAAACAGGCCACTAAATCATGAGGGAGGGTCTATTCCTCGGGATGCAATGAGATGGAGTAGCAGAGAAATAATAAGCCTATTGGGCAAGAGATTGAAATCCCATGATAAGGGCCTTTGATGTTGCTGGTTTTGACTTGCTCCTGCATCCTGCTGTGTGTGGTGCCAGGTGCATTAAAGCTGGGGACAGAACCAACTGGGCCCCCAGCTTGTCTTCCTGGTGATCTTGGATTTCTGTCAGCCCCGATAGTTTTCTCAGCCACCCTGAGCACTCCATATAATGTCCTTCCATTTGAAAGGAAATTTCCCAATTAATTAATTACCCACGTGAATGAGGAGCAAGGGGTTCCTATTACAGTTAACACATCAGATCTCATTCATGAAGAAAAGGATTCTTTTAGTTAAAAGGAGAAAGAAATGAAGACTTTCCCCTAATACTTCAGAGCATTGGGGCCCAGTCACATTTCTGACGTCAATTGCAGAGCAAGATCATTTGGCCCTTTTCTGGGTCACCTTCTCCAAGGTCTTTGCTCTGTCTACTGCTGCAGATTGTAGTCTAATTTCTCCTTCCTTTCCTGGCAAGCCCCTTCTTTCTTCATCACCTTCCCCAGGGACAGGGCTTTAGGGACAAAGTCCTCATTGTTGGTTCTAGTTAATTATCACTGTATAACAAATTGGTCCAAAGCCCAATGATTTAAATCAACAATGTGTTATGTCCTTTCATGTGTCTGTTGACCAGTCAACTGGACAATATTCATTTGGGTCCCTTGTGGGTTAGAATCAGATAGAAGGAAGCCCGGGGTTGGACTAGCCTGGACAGCCACATGGTTTATTAACATGACTGACAATGGAGACTACTGTCAGCAGGTCACTTGCTGTTGACCAGAGAACCTTCATGGGCCTTTTCTGGGTGACTGGGTCCCAAGCAAGAATATTCTAGGAAACTACAAAGATGCTTCTGAACTAGCCTTAGAAGTCCTGAAAGTCACGCACTCCTACCACCCTAATTCAGGCAAGACAAGAAGGTAGCCCAAATTCAAAGGGGAGCTAGACCCCACCTCTGGATGGGATGAGAGGTAAGCAAGAAAGGAGGAAGGCACTTGACGGCAGCCACGGAGACTTGATCTCACGGTCGTACCATAGTCTTCTCTCATTTCAAGATTCTAAAACCCCTTCATTCATGTCTGACCCTAGACTGCCTCTGTTTTCCTCCCTTCCAACTCATTTAGATCCCCCCACTGCCAAAGAGGTTTGACAGCTTTCTTGGGAAAGCCAATGAACTGAGCACAGCAGGTTTTGACCCAGAGAGTGACTGCCTGGAATATCACTGGAAAGCTTCTTTGTGGATGTTACTAGGTTTTGAAAACAGCAAAGAAAGTTCATGGATCTCAATGGTGTCACACACACTCCAGAGATTTTCACGTGTTCCTCCAGCATACTTCTTTTCTTTTCTTTTCTTTTCTTCAGAAAACAGAATTGGAAACCAAATGGTAAACTGCCTTCTAGACTTATATTTAAGATGAAAAGTAGTTAAAGCAGAAAAAGGCAGAGGAGTAAAGTAAAAAAATCAGCTTGAAATTTTAAAAAGCAAGCAGCCAGGCACGGTGGTGCACACCTGTAATCCCAGCAGCTCAGGAGGTTGAGGCGGGAGGATCAAAGCCAGCCTCAGCAATTTAGAGAGATCTTGTCTCTAAATAAAATACAAAAAAAGAGCTGAGGATGTGGTTCAGTAGTTAAGTGCCACTGGGTTGAATCCTTGGTACCAAAAAAAAAAAAAAAAAAAAAAAAAAAAAAAAAAAAAGCAAGCAGAGTCTTGAAAATGAATCTTGCAAAGAGTCAAAGTTCTGCAGAGAACCAATAAGATTTACACTGAAACCTTCACACTCCAGAGTGACCACCATCCCCTCACCCATCAGAGGCTACAGCCATGAAACAGATCCAAGAAACAGGAAGACCAGTCATCCCATCAGTTTTGCCCTGTAGAGTGAGTATGCTGTCCTTGCATGCTCCAACCTCCTCCCTGAGCCATTAAGGGACATCTCAGCTCTGATTCTCTCTCTCCCCTAAAAGAATCACTGTCCCTGTCTTCCAGGTTACCAGGGAGAAGGGCAAAAGGACAGATAAGAGTTATTCCTGGCTCCCTTCCTTGCTGTAGGACACAGGGAAAGTAACCCCCGTGCCCCCTGCCTAGGCCTTTACCTACCTGGGGCTAAAGATCATGTGCTAGGCAGGGTGGCACATGCTTGTAGTCCCAGCTATTCATGAGATTGAGGCCAGAACATCAGAAGCATTGCTTGAGCCCAGGAGTTCAAGGCCAGCCTAGGCAACACAGCAAGACTCTATCTTTTTTAAAAAAATAAATAAACAAATAAACAAAAGATATGAGTACTTTGTTATGTATGTGTGTGTACACATATATATATTTAAGATTACTTGTGTGAAGCCTCTTCCAGTCTGTAGGGCTATACATCAGTAAAGGGAATGAGGAAAATACTGTTATTTGTATTTTGTACTCATATGATTTCTTTAAAAATTATCTCCCCAGAAGTTTGGGAGCTTCACAAGCTTGGGTCTACCCTATTGCACTATTCATAAACTGTGGGACCTTCTCAGGACTCATGTCAGATAGAAAAGAAATGTTTGTACTACTGAGTTGATCTTCAGGGTTTCTTCTAGCTCCCAAATTTTCCCTGAGGGAAACTAAGGTTAGGATGAATTGAGGATACAGACATCCTATCTGATCAGGCTGCACATGGAAGCAGATGGATGTACCTCCAGCCCCTCAAATACTTGAAGTAACTCATTTGTCCCCAGTCACCTTCCCTCCAGGAGCAACCAGCTCCTTTCAGGTCACCATGGGCAGCGGATAGGGGATCAAGTTTGCAAATTTGATCCACAAGTCATCTTCCTGAAAGGCAAGGGATCTGGGTGGGTGGGGGTGGGAGAAGGGTCTGATTCAGCTCTGGAGGTCTCTATGTTCTTTAGCTGTAATCATTAGATCGGAAAAGGGGGGAAGGGCCAGAAGCAGAAGCGGGGGTGGGGGGTGGGGAGAGGGGGTAAAGGGGAAGAAAAAAAAAAACAACCTCAACACCAACACAAAAAGAGACAGCCTCACACTCAGCTCCTCTGGGACAGGAGAACTCCATTCAGAGTTTTCAGAAAATAGGGTCAGGCATGTCTTGTGACCTGAGACCCCAGAGCTCCTCTGTTCCCCATAATTATCTAATACAGCACTCTCCCTGCCAAATACAATGAAACAATTTGTCACTTCAATTATCTGTCAGTCAACACTGAGGCCTTTTCAACAGGCCAGCACATGTGTTTGGAGAGTTTGTCAGTGAGGGCTGTCTAGCCAGACCCATAACCATGGAAAATGGAACCTTTGTTAATGCTGGTTCTTAGAAAAGTAAATCCATTCAATCTCTCTCCTCTCTCTCGCTCTTCTTTTCTAAACGCCTTCAGTTTGGAATTTGCACAAGGAACTGAATTGGTCCTGCTCTGAACCTTAAATGACTGGCCAAAGGATTTGCATGAGGAAGCAGAAATTAATTATTCTTTTCGGGGCTTTTCCCCCCTCGTTTTCTGTAATTCTGTGTTTAGAAGCAAGATTACACCCTGCGTTACCAGCGCATGGAGTTGGTGAGAGGGGCCAGGGATGTGGGGGCACGAGGAGGCAGGGAGGTGTTTGCATTTGGTTAGTGGTTCCAAGTTCAGCCCAGCCAATGGCTTCCCAGCTTCTCCTTTTCCTTCCTTGAGCAGAGAGAGAGGGCAGCTGGACACCCCTACTGTCATGTAGAAGGCAAGACCAGGCACCCTGTCTTAGGACAGCTCCCCTGTGGACTTCTGAAGATTCTCCACTTTGAGAAATAAAGGAGAGGAAATGGACAATCTTGCAAGGCAAGCCCTGTCTTTTATTTCTAGACACAGACCTGAGGCTGTTAGCTCCTGTCAGAGAACAGAGATCTCTTCCCTCCTCCCTGTGCAGGGAGCAGGACTTCTTCACTCTGAAGAGACCAGACTCTTCCCTATGGGGAGACAGATACCTCTTCCATGTAGGGTTAAAGAGATCTTCTCCATTGGGGGCAGGGGACAGAAACCTCCTCCATGGGGGGTAGACAAAAACCTTCTCCATGGGAGAAACAGAACATCCTCCATGTGGGGTTGGGAGCAGACAAGGACCTCCTCCCTACAAGGGGCCAGGGAACTCCTTCCTCCATGTGGAGGAACAGAGACCTTTTCCATATGGGGGTCAGAGACCCCCTCCGTGTGGCCTCCATAGGGAGAGGCAGAGGAAGGATGGAGATATCCTCCACAGTGGGAACCAGGGAACCAGGGAAGAGGCTTCCTTCCTAGAAGGGGCCAGGGATCTCCTCCATGTGGGGGAAGAGGAACCCTATCCCTGGAAGGGAACCGGACCTCCTTCTTGTGAGGGCAAAGCAGGACTCCATCACCAAAATATCCATGGAGAAGTCTACATATCCCAGAATGGTCTAATGCACTCTATACCAGTGTCAGACTATGGGTGGAGCTGCATGTCTCCATTTGGGGTTGTGACCATCAGGTTGCTATGAGACAGCATGCGGGCAACAAAAAGGACCCTTCCCAGCTCAGGAGGTCCGCACACAGGGAGGAGCTGACATGTTTTGAAGGTGGGAGCTGGTGGTAGTACACATGGGTCCCTACTGGTAGTGGCAGGTTTGGAGTGTAGTGACTTAATTGTTTTCAAGGTGATTTTGAAATACCCTGTCCTACAACAAATGGAATTACAAAGTATTTCAAAATTTATGTACACAGTTTCATATATGTTGGACAGTTTTATCCCACCGGAGACAATTACAAATTGGCCCTCTTTGAGAATCTGTCCCTGCCACACCAGCCCCATGCTCTGTAGTCCCATAATAAGCCGGAGGCTGGAATCCATTACTTTCTGCTTTGGGAAGAGTTTCTTTCCTCTCCTTCCAGCCCTAGATCCCAACACCACACACACACACACACACACACACACACACACAAAAAAAAAAACCCCACACATATGTGTTTTCCAGACATTGGAATTCTGTCCCCATGACATGAGACAAACAGACCCCTGAAGACTTTGAAGCCAAAACCTCACTGTCTCTCAGGTGCACTAGGGTAGGGCCATCCTCTGAGAATCCTAAGGAGAATCCTTCTTTCCTTTCTTTCCTTTTCTTCTTGCTTCCTTTTACTTTCTCTGTCTCTTCTTTCTTCTCTTCCTCTTTTTTGCTTCCTCTCCTACCCTTCCCCAGCCAGTCTTTTGTATGTGTTATTTTCTTCTCTCATTCTTTTGGTTTTTGGCTTCTTTTCTCTTTTTTTCCTCTTCGAGCCCAAAGAATTTCAGAACTCTCCCTGTAATGCTAGGTTTATACAAAGGGACAAATCAGTCTTTTCTCTATACTTCATAGGTAAGAAAATATAAGTCAAATTCAATCATTGTCAGATAAATAAATTGATATGTAAACACCAGGTAGACCCTGCTGGAGCCCCCTAATGAGTATCCCTGCCTCACCCTCAAAACAAAGTGTACATTCTCCACTTGACTTAGGTGGCAGAGTTCCTCCAGGGAGAGATCCTGGCAACCAACCCAAATGTGGTCCAAGAGGTGACTGACTTTTTTCTCCCAAGCTGTGAGTAGTGCCTCTCTTCAGCTCTTGAGGAAGAGTTCATCCTGGGGTATGTGGTGATGGGAAAGAAAACAGCCTCTTTCTAAACAAGTACTCTAGAGGTTAACTAGGCCCTACAAAATGACCGCTCACTTTGAGAAGCTACACATGTACCCCAAATGTTAACAAGTAGCAAACTTATTTTGAAATGTTTTCAGGAAACCGTAGAAGAACAACAAAAAGTTTCATTAGCATAGCTTTCTAATAACCCTGTGTTTTCAAGGGTGTTCATTCTCAATGAGTCCCAGCTTCATTCTCTATCAGCTTTTATTCTGATTCACTTGGGATCTCTAAAACCATGCCTATCCTGAGTAAAGGAAAATTAATACAGCAAAAACATAGCATAACCACCAACCATTAGGGGGAGATAAAAACTACACCCCAATACAGAAAGCAATTCCAAAAGAAGAAATTTTTAAGAGTCAGAATCAGGATTCTTGGAGAAGAACCTCTTCTGTGAAGGTCCTGTGTATGATGCTGTGTTACAGGGAGACAAATGCCAAACCTCAAAGCAGAGGAGGCCAAACAGCTCCTCACAACCACCAACACATGAGTGTGGGGCCTAAAGTTGAGGGGAGTGTTTTTTCTCAACTCTGGGACCAGCAAGCCAAGGCCCTCACCTCCCCCATCTTTCCCCAACCTCCCTGCTGACCTACTCCCCCTCCTCCCAAATTCCCTTCATTTCATTGACACTAGTGTTTAACCTTTCACCCCTGGCAACCTCCACTGTTCGCTCCTTGGGAAACACGGTGACACCAGTGCCCTCTCTCCTGGTCATTCACCAAAGAAAGGGGGCAGAAAGGGCCCTGGCTGAATAAGCATTCTGTGCTGCCACAGGACAGCGAGCTGTGTCTAATTCTATCTCTGGCCCTATGCAGTTTAGAAGCATTTCCCAAGGAGCCCTTGCTGCCATGGATGATTCTCCCTCAGAAACATTATCTTTCCTTCAGGCTTTTGATGCTCTTACCCTGCCTTTAAATAGTCCCAGCTTTCTTCCACATGGCCTATCTCCTTCCGAACCCAGGAAACAAGAAAGCATATTCGTGGGAAGAAGTCACTGCCTGTGACAGTGAATTCAGGGACGACAGCCAGTCTATCCAGAAAATCCTTCCAGCCAGAAGGAAAAGGAAAGGGAGACCCAGAGGAAGTAAGGTCAAGCTTTGAACCAGTGTGCTGCTGTTCCCCTAGTCATCGTGGTGTCCCTGAGATGCCCGAGGACTTGGGGTCCAGCCTGAATGCCTTCATGCTACACTCATTTGGGTAATCAAGGCTTTTAATTTTTTTTTCTATACTCTCTTCATTTAGCTTTCTCTGGCTTTAATCATAAAATACCCAAAAAGTTGGAACGTGTGCCATTTCTCTTGGGTGACTCCATAGAGTAAATATTTTTATACAGTTTATCCAGAAACCCAGAGATGATTTGCTGAAAGCAACCCAAATGCAAATTCAACATCCTTCTGAGAAACAGTGAGTAAACCTTTTTTAGATTGTGAAGCCAAATTGCTCAAAAGACAACAATGCAAAATTTTAAAACACACACAACTTCATTGAACTCAGATAGTTACACTGTCTATTTTTATTTACATCTAAGCTAGTAAGCACTGTTAAAGAAAAAATTATCCAATGACACTTGTTTACCCAGAAACAATTTGTCCAGAAACCCAGAGATGATTTCCTGAAACCAGCCCAAGGACAAATCACCATCCCTCTGTGAAACCGTGAATAAGCTGCTAGGGTTGTGAAACAAATTTGCTCAAAAAGCAATTATGCAAAATGTTAAAACACACACAACTTCATTGAACTCATATAGAATAAACCATTTAAAATTATATTTAATCTAAGTACTTACTGCTAAAAAAATTTATTCAAGTATACTTGAACACCCTGGTAAAACATAGTAAGAAAGACTTTATGAAGGAGGACTGTGTTAGGAAGAAGGACCACTGCAGTGGGGTCTTGCAATAGAGGAGAAAGATTGGGCTCAACTCCGAAAACAGCATGGGAAGGTGGGAAGTGATAGCCAAGATCAGCTCAGGATCAGTAGATTTTAAATTACTAAGAATAAACATCAGGGATGAGGGGGATTCTAGCCAAACTGATCTAATAGGATTCTTGCTGGAGACCAATCAAAGGTGATCAGACATTACCTGGGGGATGGTAAAGGACAAGGAACCTGATCAGATATGCAGGATGGAGGGTTCTAGCTAAACTCAGTTGGGTTCTTTGCTAAAACTGAATTTTACAAGGAAGTGCACAGGTGGCCCTAGGAGAAGGTTCTAAAGCCTGACTGAAGTTTGGCTAAGCAGAGAATCTTTGTCAGTTCCCTCTCTTCCAAAGAAAGAAGAGATATTTTTCTTTCCTTTGAACATTAAAAGTTTATTTTCTTGTTTGTTTGTTTCCTTTTGTTAATTCAGGACCAGCTGAATGATATGTTGGGACTTGGTAGTAAAGGCTATCTTTTGGGTGGTGTGAGCCATTGCAGCTTTAATGAGAGGAATTTAGTTTCCATCAAAATAAAAGGAAAACAAAGATTAATAGTTAGAACAAACTATAAACTCAGTTTCTGAGTCCAGAGGGCAGTTTATCAAGATTTCTAGATGCTGGAGTAAGGATAGGCAGGGACAATCCACAGATTTTCCTGGTCTGCATTGCAAATGTCACAAAGGTTATTCACACATGAACATTTTTATGAACATGATTCATTTTTAATTTTAATTTTAAAATCATTTCTGGGGGCTGGGGATGTGGCTCAAGCGGTAGCGCGCTCGCCTGGCATGCGTGCGGCCCGGGTTCAATCCTCAGCACCACATACCAACAAAGATGTTGTGTCCGCCGAGAACTAAAAAAAATAAATATTAAAAAAATTCTCTCTCTCTCTCTCTCTCTCTCTCTCTCTCTCTCTCTCTCTCTCTCTCTCTCTCTCTCCCCCCCCTCTCTCACTCTCTCTTAAAAAAAAAAATAAAATAAAATCATTTTTAATTTCAGTTTCTCCAAGCCAGAAGAGTGGTAGAAAATTGGAAATACTAGTTTGGGGAGCCACAGCCAGAGATTGGAGGAAACTAGAATTCAGAATGCAGGCCAAATTTCAGGTAAAAAATAAAAACATCAGTCTAATTTTGAGTGCACTGTAGTTTTCTTCTGAAACATAATTTTTCTCTCCAAAGTCACCCTCATTTCTACTAAAGATAACCAAACTAAGACTAATTTATTTACAAAATAATTTCAATCTCATTAAACTTGGCCTAATTATTTATATAAGTGTAGCCAAAATAGTAATTGACCATACAGTCCCCTTTTTTTGGTTTGCTTTGCTGGAACTTTTGATAAGAAAACACAGATTGGACTTGCAAAAACAATTTGAAGCTAAGAAGATAAGCCAATGACTCATCATTCACTCGTGGTATCTAAACATTTAGGAGACATCTTCTCTTCTTTTTTTTTTCATATTTATTTATTTTTCCCAATTTGTTATTGGTACATTATAATTATGTAAAATAATGGGATCCATTGTTACATATTCATACATGCACACAAAATAACATAATTTGGTCAAATATCTTTCCCCAGTACATCTCTTTCTACCTCTCCTCCATCCCCTGGTCTCCTTTCTATACACTTTCTACTCTACTGTTCTCCCTTATATTTCCATGAGATCCATCCCCCCACACAACTCTTTCTTTTTCTTTTCTTTTTTTTTTTCCTACAGCTTTCACAGATTAGAGGAACATATGACCCTTGACTTTCTGAGTTTGGCTTATTTTACTTAATATAATGTTCTCAAGTTTCATCCATTTTCCTGCAAATGACATAATTTCACTTCTTTTAATGGCAGAATAAAAATCCATTGTGTATATAGACCACATTTTTTTATTCATTCATTCATTGACAGACACTTAGACTGGTTCCATAACTCAATTATTGTGATTTGTGTTGCTATAAACATGGGCATATACATGTATGCTATAGTATGCTGACTTTAATTTTATAGGATAAATTCTGAGGAAGGGTATAACTGAGTAGTATGGTGATTCCATTCCTAGTCCTCATACCGATGTCTATAATGGTTGTTCTAATTTACAATCCCACCAACAGTATAAAAGTCACTTGAACTTTGGGCCCCATTCTCCACTGGGTTCTTTCCTCAAAAGACTCAGCATCTTCCCCTACATCTTCTCCAGCATTTATTATTGTTTGTATTCTTAATGGCTGCTATTCTAATGGGAGTGAGATGAAATCCATATAGTTTTGATTTACATTTCCCTTATTGGTAAATATGGTGAACATTTTTTCATATATTACCTGACCATTTATAATTCTTCTTTTTTTTTATTGATTGTTCAAAACATTACAGAGCTCATGATATATCATCTTTCATACATTAGACTCAATTGGGTTTTGAACTCCCATTTTTACCCCAAATACAGATTGCAGAATCACAACTGTTACATACTCACATTATTACATAATGGCATATTAGTGACTGTTGTATTCTGCTACCTTTCCTATCCCCTACTATCCCCCCTCCCCTCCCCTCCCCTCCCATCTTCCCTCTCTACCTCCTCTGCTGTTGTTCAATTCTCTCCCCTTTTTTCCCCCTCTCCCTTGCCCCTCACAACCTCTTATAATTTTGTGTATCATTGAAGGTCTCCTACCATTTCCATATGCTTTCCCTTCTCTCTCCCTTTCTCTCCCCCCATTCATCTTTGTTTACTGTTAGTCTTTTCCTCATGCTCTTCCTTCCTGTTCTGTTCTTAGTTGCTCTCTTTATATCAAAGAAGACATTTGGCATTTGTTTTTTAGGGCTTGGCTAGCTTCACTTAGCATAATCTGCTCTAATGCCATCCATTTCCATGAAAATTCTATGATTTTGTCATTTCTTAGTGCTGCATAATACTCCATTGTGTATAGATGCCACATTTTTTTTATCCATTCATCTACTGAAGGGCATCTAGGTTATAATTCTTCTTTTGAGAAATGTCTATTAAGTTCATTTGCTGATTTACTGATTATTTGGAGGTTTTTGTTTTCTTTTGATTGGGTGTTAAATGTTTTAAGTTCCTTATATATTCTGGATGTTAATCCTCTGTCAGAAAATTTGCTAACAAAGATTTTCTTTCATTCGGGTTCTCTCCTCATGCTCCTGTTTCCTTGCTTTTTTAATTTGATGCCATCTCATTTATTGATTCTTGGTGTTATTGCCTGAGCTTCTTATTGAGGACATTGTTGCCTGTGCTTATATGTTAAATTATTGATCCTACATTTTCTTCTGGCAGTTGCAAAGTTTCTGGTATAATTCCTAAGTCTTTGACCCACTTTGAGTTGACTTTTGTGCAGGATGAGAGGTCATTCTTGTATGTATGGATAACCAGTTTTCCCATGACCATTTGTTTAAAAGGCTGTCTTTTCTCCAGTGTATGTTTTTGGCAACTTTGCCAAGAATCAAAGGACTGCATCCTGGTCCATTGGTCTATATGTCTGTTTTTATGCCAGTACCATGCAGTTTTTGTCACTATAGTTCTGTAGTATAATTTGAAGTCAGGTATTGTGGTGCCTCTATGTCTCTAGCATTGTTTTTGTTTTTTTGTTTTTTTGGTTTTTTTTTTTTTTTGTTTTTTGTTTTGGCTAGGAATTGCTTCACTATTCTGGGTCTTTTATCCTTCCAAATGAATTTTAGGACTGTTTTTTCTAGTTTTGTGGAGATTGTCATTGGCATTTTCATGGGGATTACATTGATTGCTTTTGGTAATATGGCTATTTTAACAATATTAACTCTGCCTGTCCTTGAACATGGCAGGTCTTTCTATCTTCTAGTGTCTTCTTCAATTTATTTCTTCAGTGCTCTATAATTTTCCTTGTAGAGGAAGCTCCTTCCTCCTTCCTAGGTAGCTCCTTCCTACTTCCTTTTTTTTTTTTTTTTATGGTACTGGAGATTGAACTCAGAGGCACTCCACCACTGAACCACATCCCCAATCCCCAGCCCTATTTTGTATTTTATTTAGAGACATGGTCTAACTGAGTTGCTTAGCACCTTGCTTTTGCTGAGGCTGGCTTTGATCCTCCTGCCTCAGCCTCTGGAACCACTTGGATTACAGGCATGTGCCACTGTGCCCAACTTCTTCCTTTCTTCCTTCCTCCTTTCCTTCTTTCCTTCCTTCCTTTTTTTTTTTTTTCCTGTGAGTCCTCTCTGTCCTCTCTACTTTTCCTACAGGAGCTTCTTGATACCTAAAACTCTCTTCTCCAATCTCCAATGACTGTCTTCACTGCCAACTGGATCCACACCAACCAGACTCTCTTCCTTTCTGGTACAGCCCCTTAGTCACTTGATCTATGGACCCCATTCTCCACTGGGGTCTTTCCTCAAAAGACTCAGCACCCTCTCCCACCAAAAAAACCAGCATCTGCAACTGGAAAGAACAGTTACTTGGGAATTGGGCAAATAAATCTTAAAAGCCTTCTCCATAAGTTTTGGTAAAAAGTTTTAATCCTTATTTAGTAGGTAATCTCAACTTGTCCCTTTTTCATCAGAAACACAATTTGAATGAAAACATCAGGTGGAGATACACCAGTGCATTTTCTTACTTTGTTTAACTGCCTCTGGACTAAAATGCTTAAATAAAAAGCTGCAAGATCTGGTTACATCTCTCTGCATGTGTCCATGTATGTATGCAAGTTTGAATGTTATGCACAGTAGTGTGTTATATAAAAAACCCTCTTTTATCCATGGTTTCCCCGTCCATGGTTTCAGTTACCTGTCGCCAACTGTTGCCCAAAAATAATATATGGAAAATTCCAGAGATAAACAATTCACAGGTTTGAAATTGCAAGCTGTTCTGAGCAGTGTGGTAAAATCTTATACCATTCCTCTCCATCCCTTCTAGAATATGAATCATCTCTTTGTATAACATACCCACTCTGTATACACTATCCACCCATCAGTTACTTAGGAGACATTTTTGTTATTAGATCAATTGTGGTATTATAGTGCTTGTGTTCAAATGACTGTTTTTATCCACAATAGTGGTTTTAAGCATAAGAGTAGTGATGCTGACAATTTTATTATAGTATATTGTTATAATTATTCTATTTTATTATTATTATTATTAATCTC
Organism: Spermophilus citellus; assembly: GCF_964194105.1. Classification (NCBI taxonomy): domain Eukaryota; kingdom Metazoa; phylum Chordata; class Mammalia; order Rodentia; family Sciuridae; genus Spermophilus; species Spermophilus citellus. The sequence continues at coordinate 36,693,715 of NC_138196.1, forward strand.
TTACTGTGACTGACATAAAGTTTATCATAGATATGCAAGTAGAGGAAAAAAACAGTACATGCAGGGGTCAGTACTATTCACAATTTCAAGTATCTACAGGAGGTCTTGGAACATATCCTCTGTGCATAAGGATTATTATATACATGATATTTTTCTCCCTCCAAGGATGTTACAACTAAATGCCCAAACTGACTTAGGGAGAAATGAGTCCTCAAATAAAGTATTCATGAAAGTCTCAGAATAATAGAAACTGACCCAAAATTTTTACTGTTCATTAATTTGTAATAATCTTTGGCACATAAAAGCTAGTGTTAAAATTTTTGGTAAAATAAAATAATAAAATGGGGGCTATCTTCAAATGGTCAGCAGTAAATACAATACAGACATATATTTTTGCTTGGTGTGTTGGTTAGACAGGCTTGTGTTATCTCTGCTATCATTTAAGACCATGAAGTATAAACCCAACTTAAATGCAGAATGCATAGCAAAAATGAATTGCCTAATACATGTCAGTTGTGAAAGAAAAAGAAACAAAAAAGATTGTAAAAACCTTATCTTGTGTGTTCAAAGCTAACTGAGATTTGAAAAAATGTATAAGGTTTTATTTCATTTTTATTTTAGGAGAATATTGATGCAAAAGTAGAATTTAGTCTTCTCTGTTAAAATGACAATGTTTTCTTGCAGCATGTAGTATTGGCCTGAGAAGAATGTGAAGGGTCTTACTTACTTTTTAAGTACTTGGCCTAGGAAAAAAAGAATTTTTGTTTTATCAAGATAATGTCTTGTCTTCCTTCCTTTCTTTCTTTCTTTCTTTTTTTCCCCCCCATGCTGGGGATTAAACCCAGGGTCTTGTCCATGCCAGTCAAGGGTTCCACTACTGAGCTACATCTCAACCTCTGAATGTTATCTTTTATAAGGCCTTCAGAAAACTGAGTCTTCTCAATATTAAAAGAGCTACATTTTTATTCATAACAATTCAACCTTCTATATTTGTCCTTAAACTTTTATTTTCATTTTGATTAAATACATAACAAAGATCATATTTAATTGAGTCTTTTAACCCTCTTAGATTTCTGATAAACTTTCCAAAATATAATCCTAAATAAAGTTTTTGACCTTGAGTTAACTCTAGGATTTTCTAGTTAGGCTCTTGGAAATCCTCAAAAGATTTGTCTCTCGCCTGATAAAAAAGAAATATTAAACTTCTAGGCTTATATGGTGTGTTAAATGATTCGGGAAACATTGTCAAAGAAAAAGTGATACTAAACTTTAAGTACTATTTATGGGTATGTTATAGATAAAAGTGTTACAGAAATTATGAGCTACTTACAAACCTAATTATGTTTTCAGTCATAACTCTGGTTATGTTAAAATATAAAATGGCACAAAAATAACCAGATTTTCTTGTGAGTTCATCATCATGCCAAATTCACACCAAACCTTTAACCATAGCCATTGTGTTTTGTTATTCATCGTTCATTACTGTATTCTGGTGTGCCGCAGTCTTGGCTGGGCACAGAATCACGAGCCAATCAAGCAGGAACAAAACTTTATTTTGAAAAAGCCGCTAACACTCTCAGCGCCAGCAAGTCAAAAACCGGTCCTCCCACGAGGGTGTCCGCCCGGAACCGCGCGCCGACCGGAACCCCCGGGGTCCCCCCGGACCTCCCCCGGAATTTCCTCCTACTATCCTTCCCCAACCAATGGGAACTCTCCAAGAGTCTGGTAACATGAGTCCGTAACATGAGTCCGGTAGCAGGCCAAGGTGAACAGCGGGAGTCCAATTTGCATATGAATGTAAATCTTAACATAATCATCTCAGTGGCTAGCTGGCGTCACTTTACAACCAAAGGTGCCATACATTGTATATTTGCTTGTGGCTCCTAGCATCTGCCCCCTTCTGTTTAATTAAGCAACAAGCAATGTGGCTAGGGACCGTGCCTGGTAGGTTGTCCAATTTAACATATGGTTCTTACCCGTCATGGGAGAACTGACCTTTAGGCGTCAGCTTCCTGTCTTAGGTTGAATCCACTGTAATCAGAGCAACCCGTCGCTGACTACCGGTCCAGCATTCAGCCATGCTCGTGGATAGGCCTATGCACCAGTGGGGGGGTGAGGTTCTTGCCTCACCTCTGTTGGCCCCCAAATTTTGCCTTGGTGCCAGTGGGGGGGTGAGGTTCTTTGCCTCACCTCTGTTGGCCCCCAAATTTTAGACCATCACTAGTAGAAGGGAGGAGGATACAGAAATGCCACGACACCAAGCCAATTGATGGCTCCTTGGAAAAATTGCGTCACTGGTGACACCATCAGCAAAGATATGCCAGTATTACCACAATAAACATGGGGTGAGCTGGCAAGGAAATTGCATCACTGGTGACACCATCAGCAAAGATATGCCAGCAGTACCACAATTCGGTGCACCAGATGATATTTTACAATGTATACAACTGATATATAGTCCAGGCAAGTTCTGCAAGCAGTTCAAATTGGAGGAGTCTATCAATATGTCCATTTCCTCCCAAAGTAAATCAAGTCCTTGATTGAGCATTACTTGTTGAGTTATATTCATTGATGCATCAGTTTATACAGTTTACTGTGATAGCTATCATAGAAGCTGTAGTTTGGTTTTATCTCAGTCTTCACCGGAATTGGGATGGAGATGGAAATTCTGGCAATGATGCTAAAGAGACATTATCCTGAACAGAGTTATTAAATATAATGAAAAGGAATGGTGAAAGTAAACAAACAGATCTGTTAACCATCTTTAACAACAATCATAAACAGCTGTTCACCTAATTTAAATTAAACCATATAAATCACGTGAATAAAGAAAAAATTCGGATCCATTTTTTCATGAGCGCTCCTCATATAAGAAATATGGACATACACACATACAGACATACAACACAAAACAGAAGTGTGCACACAACATACAACACATAAGACAATAGTAAATAAAGGCCTTGTAACTATACTTAGGTGAAATCTCCATTGCAATGTTTAAAAACTCCACAGTCAAAAAATAAATAAATAAATAAATAAATAAAAAAAAAATAAAACACAGTCAAAAAATAAAACTGATCAGAAAAACATTAACCTAGGTTTGTATGAGCTCAAAAATAAAATAGAACTTTATGATGTGGAAAAATGCAATAATAAAATAGATACTGAAAAAAAAAAAAAAAAAAAAAAAAAACACCTTGGTTAATCACTGTCGCCGATGTAAGAATAGCCAAGCTGGAGCTCTGGATGTCAGCTGTTATGGATTTGAGTCAAATCATCTTCTTTTTCTGTAGAAATTGTTTTAGTTAATCTCTCTGGAATCCAAATTGGTTGCTGTTCATCCTGTGGGAAAACACAGACAGCGCCCCGATTCCAGACTATCACTGGATCCGGGCCTTTCCATTGTCCTGTTAGAATATCTTTCCAAAGTAACTTAGGCTTATGTACATTTTTGGGGTACAAATGTCTTTCCGCAGCACTAAGTCCCGATGAATCTAAATTTAAAAAGTTTAGAGTAAAAAGGGTTATTTTAAGTTTATCTTTGGGGGATATATACCCCTTTCCAATTCCCTCCTTTTGTTTTAATAAGTACATTTTAATAGTTTGATGAGCTCTTTCAACTATGCCTTGTCCTTGTGGATTGTATGGAATTCCTGTTATGTGAGTAATACCAAATGATGAGCAAAATTGTTTAAAAGAGGAGGAAGTATAACCAGGACCGTTGTCCGTTTTTAACTGTTTTGGAACGCCCACAGTGGCAAAATTTTGTAAGCAATGAGCTATAACATCTTTAGTTTTTTCTCCGGCATGAAGGGAGCCCATCAAAAATCCGGAAGAGGTATCAACTGTAACATGTAAATATTTTAATTTTCCAAATTCTGGCAAGTGTGTGACGTCCATCTGCCAAATATGGTTAGGTATTAGTCCTCTAGGATTGACTCCAAGATTAACTTGTGGTAAAAATGTCACACAATTTTGACATTGTTTTATTATATGTCTGGCCTGTTCTTTAGTTATTTTAAAACGCTTTTGTAAAGTATTAGCATTGACATGGAACCTTTTATGAAAATTTATAGCTTCTTCTATTGTGGAGAAAATATGTATGTCATGTGTAGATTTATCTGCTAGTTCATTGCCCATACTAAGGGCTCCAGGCAATCCTGTATGTGCCCTGATATGACCTATGAAGAATGGATCTTTTCGGTCCCAGATTAGACTTTGTATAGCGGAAAACAAAGAGAAAACAGTAGAGGAAGGGGAAATCCTACCAGCATCTTCAAGGGAATTAATAGCATTAACTACATACTGACTATCAGAAAATAAATTAAATACAGAATCTTTAAACATCATAAAAGCTTGTAATACTGCATTAAGCTCTACCTTTTGAGCTGATTGTTTGGGTACTAAAAATGTAAAAGTTTGATCAGGAGTAACTACTGCTGCTGTACCATTGTTTGACCCATCAGTGAATATATTTGGAGCATTTATGATAGGGGTTTTTCTTGTCATTTTTGGAAAAACTACAGGATGCTTAGACCAAAAAGACAACAAAGGATTAGATGGTAAGTGATTATCAAATGAAACACTAGTGTTACACAGGATTATTGCCCAAGTATTTAACTCATTAGCTAACTCATCAATTTGATCCATAGTATATGGAGTAATAATTTTATTGGGAGAAATCCCAAACACTCCCTTAGCTGCTTTTATTCCTTTGAGTATTAATTGTCCTACAGCCTCAGGATATCTAGTAAGAATAGTGTTAGGGGAATAAGATAAATGTATCCACAATAATGGACCTTCTTGCCAAAATACTCCTGTAGGAATATTTTTTGTTGGTAGTACAATAAATAATAAAGGCAAACTTATATCAATTCTATCCAAATGCATATTTTCCATATATGTTTCAATGATTTTTAATACTTTTCTTGCTTCAGGCGTTAACATGCGGGGTGAATTTGGATCTGATGGACCTTTTAGAATATCAAATAAAGGTCCTAACTCTCCTGTTGGTATGCCTAGATAAGGCCTTATCCAATTTATGTCTCCCAATAACTTTTGAAAGTCATTAAGTGATTTGAGTTGATCTACTCGTATTTGAATTTTTGGTGGACGGACCATGGTTGAGGATAATAGAACTCCTAAATAATTAATTGGAAGATTTAATTGTACTTTATCTATTGCTATCTCTAGATTATAATTTTTCAATAAATTTGTAAGTGTGGCATAACATTCTAGTAATGTGTTTTTATCTTTATGTGCCAGTAACACATCATCCATATAGTGAAATATTTGTAGTTCAGGATTTTGGTTTCTAAGTGGCTGGATTGCTTTATTAACATAAATTTGACACATAGTTGGGCTGTTAGCCATCCCTTGAGGGAGTACTTTCCATTCATATCTCTGATCAGGACCTTCATGATTCAGTGCAGGGATAGTAAATGCAAAATGTGGACTATCCTCGGGATGAATTGGAATTGAAAAGAAACAATCTTTAATATCTATAACTAAAACATGCCAGGTTTTTGGTAAAGCAGACAATTGAGGAATCCCTGATTGAGCAGGTCCCATAATAACCATCTCATTATTAATGGCTCTTAAATCTTGTAATAATCTCCATTTACCAGATTTCTTTTTAATGACAAAAATGGGAGTATTATAGGGGGATACGGAAGGTTGTATATGTCCTTCCGCTAACTGTTGTCTGACCAAGTCATGGGCTACTTGTATCTTTTCTTTAGTCAAGGGCCACTGAGGAACCCACACTGGTCTTTCTGATTTCCAAGTAATTTTGATTGTCTCAGTGGCCCTTTCTGAAAACCCAATTCATGTCTATTTATTTCTTGATCTATTTGAATAGGTGCTGTCATACCTTGTTCTTGTTCTCTTAATCTTTTTTCTTTCCTAAAGCCTTGTTTAGCCCTAGTAGTGGGCGCGTTAGGATTGATGTTATTTGTTAATGTCAATCCTAATTGATCTAGGACATCTCGTCCCCATAAATTTACAGGAAGATGATCCAATACATAGGGCTGTATAGTTCCTTCACATCCTTCAGGATCCCTCCAATCTAATACCATAGCACTTCTATGGGGATTTGTTGCCACTCCTAGGCCTCGAAGCGTTTGAGTGGCTTGTTGTAATGGCCAATATTTTGGCCATTCTTGACGAGAGATGACACTAAGGTCAGCTCCTGTGTCCAGCAGCCCATTAAAGTCATGTCCTTGAATATTTAATTTTAGCATTGGGCGAGAATCTAAATTCAAAGACAGCATAGCCCAATCTACACCTGTGGAGCCTAATCCCTTGGAACCTCTTTCTACATTACAACTGGAAAATTTATCATGCAGGCTGGGTATTATTAATAACTGTGCTATTCTATCTCCTGGTGAAATTACTGATATACCTCTTGGAGAACTAGCTATAATTTTTATTTCACCTTCATAATCGGGATCAATTACCCCAGGACTTATCATAAGTCCTTTTAGTGTAGAAGAACTGCGTCCCAATAATAAGCCTACTGTTCCCTGGGGAAGAGGTCCTTTTACTCCTGTGGGAATGATTTGAATTCCCATCTCTGGGGTTAGTACTGCTCTGGCAGAGGCGCAGATGTCCAGCCCTGCGCTCCCTCTAGTTTGTCTGATGAGGGATTTAATGGATAATGCGTCCTGGGCACTACCTTGATGGGGCTGTTGGGTTCCTCCATTGCCCCATATATTTGTGGTTTGGGGCCCCGGGGCATTGGGCCCTCTAGTCCGTTTTTTGGCAATGGAGCTTGATACCTTTCTCCACGATATCGTGGGTAAACACTTGGTCCTTGTTCGTTTTTTGATAACGGAATACCCTCTATGGTGGTTTGAGAACGGCATTCATTAGCCCAATGTCTCCCTCTACGGCATCGTGGGCAAATACCTGGTATTCTATTCCTTTGATATCCAGCTTTGTTAAACCCTCCTCTTATGGGGCAACTCCTTTTAAAATGTCCTGTTTGATTACAATTATAGCATGTTCTTGGCCTGGCATCTAAAGCCTGTTGTACTGCTGCTAAGACTTGCCCCTGTTCATTAATGTCTCTACATAATTTAATATATGTGTTTAAATCCTCATGTCTCCATGGTCTAATGACCTCTCTGCAGCAACGATTTGCTTGGTCATAAGCCAGTTGTTTTATAAATGGCATTACCTGTTCTGTATTTCCAAATATCCTAGAGGCTGACTGAATAAGTCTATCTACAAATTCAGCATAAGGTTCATTAGTTCCTTGTATTACCTTAGATAATTGACCTTGTAAGTCTCCATGCCCCTGTAAAGTTTTCCATGCCCTAACTGCATCTACAGCAATTTGTGCGTATACGCCAGGGTCATATTCAATTTGCTGTCTTTGACCTTCATATGGTCCCTTTCCCAATAGCATGTCCATATTTCTTTGAGGGTACCCAGCTTCTGCATTTCGCCTAGCTGTCTCCATGCAAAATTCCTCATTGGCAACCTTCCATAACAAATATTGTCCTCCGTTTAGCACAGATCGACACATGTTAGCCCAATCTGCTGGTGTCATGTCCAAGTTGGTAACAGATTCAACCATGCTTATTGTGAAGGGAGCTTGCGGCCCATAGGTCGTTACAGCCTCCTTTAATTGCTTTATTGTTTTGAAATCTAAAGCACGGTGAATTCGTTGCCCTCCTGCCTGCTCAAGTACAGGGCATGCTAATCTTTGGGGTCCTGCCTCAGAATTCCGTCCATCAACTACGGTAGTTGAGGGCCGCTCAGCGGTAGATGGAGCTGTTGGCTGAGTTACGCCCTCTGGTGATAGAACGGAGTTGGTAGCAACCTCCTGTTGTAATTCTCCACCTGATGGCTGCTTGTCCTCTAAGCTTGCTTTCTTTAAATTCTCCTCTGTCTGACTAGCTTGAGAGACCTTCTCTTTTGCTTGACCTAGCGTTTTTTCTACCATAGTCTGGACCTCTAACAATTTACTTAACAGTTTTTCGGTTTGTTTTTTATTGGATTCTAATCTACTATAACCTAACCCAATAAGGTAGGATAAAACAAAGCCGAAGCAGAATGAAACAAAGACGGAGCAGACAATGGTTGTATCAATTTTCTCTTTCTCAGGGCTGAATAACTTCAAACCTTGAGCCAACCATTTTTTCCAGTTCGCCTGAGAAAATTCTAGGGCTAGGGAGCTCGAAATGAAAACAAAATAAATCAAAACAAGAACACATTGTTTTCTGAGAAGGTCATCCATCCTGTCGCCTTCCCTCAGGGGCGAGCAATTTACTCACCTCTAAGCTTCAGGCGTTCCCCGCACGGGCCGCCAAATGCCGCAGTCTTGGCTGGGCACAGAATCACGAGCCAATCAAGCAGGAACAAAACTTTATTTTGAAAAAGCCGCTAACACTCTCAGCGCCAGCAAGTCAAAAACCGGTCCTCCCACGAGGGTGTCCGCCCGGAACCGCGCGCCGACCGGAACCCCCGGGGTCCCCCCGGACCTCCCCCGGAATTTCCTCCTACTATCCTTCCCCAACCAATGGGAACTCTCCAAGAGTCTGGTAACATGAGTCCGTAACATGAGTCCGGTAGCAGGCCAAGGTGAACAGCGGGAGTCCAATTTGCATATGAATGTAAATCTTAACATAATCATCTCAGTGGCTAGCTGGCGTCACTTTACAACCAAAGGTGCCATACATTGTATATTTGCTTGTGGCTCCTAGCACTGGTGCTTTTATGAAAGCTTTTTATTTTTTTTTCTTTTATAAGCAACTATATTCCTAAAGTTGCATCTTCAGAGAGAGACATGAAAAGGACTCTGACATGTATAGGTTTCTGATAACTTTAAGATCACAACATTGGATTGGGTTAAGAATTGTAAAGAAATTGATGGGTTCATGCAGTTACTATCCCAAGATCAAGCAGAAAGGAATTAATTATATGAGACTGAAGGAACTAACGAGAAAAACTTTTTAATGACTTTTTAAAAAAATTGTTGTTGACTTTTTGACTGTTTGGTTTTCCAAAGGGAAGACAGTATTTTTTTAAGCTATCTATGAGAAGCAATTGGGTAAAGTAAAAACCCAGGTGAAAAAAAAAAATTGAAACATTTTCATTCTTTTTTTGCCCAATTCCTCCAGGTTTGAAAACTAATTATGAGTATTCTTATTTTTTTTTAAATATTTATTTTCTTTAGTTATCAGCAGACACAACATCTTTGTTTATATGTGGTGCTGAGGATTGAACCTGGGCTGCACGCATGCCAAGCGAGCGCGCTACCACTTGAGCCACATCCCCAGCCCCCGAGTATTCTTATTTTTAGGTCAACATAGTTATTTGCCTAGGTTTAATAAGAATTTTTCTTCTTGTAATAGTTCACAATTTAAAACATTAGTTATGTTACTAAGGCTTTAACTGGAATTTCATATTTTCAGATATGCCAGACAGCTTTGAAAAAGTCAGACTGATTTTACAAAAAAAAAAAAAAAAAAAACAAAATCTCCTCTTTGGAAAAACTTGCCAGAGCATTTTCAGACCAACAGGTGAGTAACAAATGTATTATCCTGGCAGATTCAGAAACCTAAGGATATTTCAGATTCCTCATGAAGAGAGGACTTCATAAAATTATCACTGTTTGCAGATGATGATTCTATACTTAGAAGATCCAAAAAGTTCCACAAGAAGATTTCTAGAGCTAAACTAAATCAGCAAAAGTACAGAATACAAAGTCATCATACAAAAATGAAAAGTTTGCCAGGTGCAGCAGCACACGCCTCTAATCCTAGCAGCTGGGGAGGCTGAGGCAGGAGGACTGTAAGTTCAAAGCCAGCCTCAGCAACTTAGCAAGGCCCTAGGTAACTTAGCAAGACCCTGTCTCAAAACAAATAAATAAAAAGGGCTGGGGATGTTGCTCAGTGGTTAAGCACCACTTGGTTCAAAATCCCCAGTACCAAAAGAAGGAAAGAAGCTTCCCTAAACATAGGAAGAAGAAACTTTCAACCCAGGGAATGGGGGAATAATCCCCAACTCAGAAAATCAGAGCCAGGAAGAAGACTTTCCAACCTAGGAGGTACCTTTCAGAGCAAACCTGGGACTCTAGCCTAGCTTCAGAGGGTACACTCATGACAAAAATCAAAAGGCCTCAGCTCCCACTATCAATATGATCCAATCCAAGTCATGACACCATAACTATTAAAGAACAATGACACTTATTAAACATGATAAAGAAGACTATTCAGTACCATCTCCATAGATATAGAAATCGTTGCAATGGGTTCTTGCAGTAGGTGGAAGAAATTGAGCTCCACTTTGAAAGCAAAATGGGCAAATGGGAATTTGTGGCCAAGAAGCAGTGGTGGGGGTTGATCAGTAGATGATAAATTACTAAGAAAATCCATCAGGGTTTCTGGCTAAACCAACTTTGTCAATCAGTTTTCCATCACCGTGACAAAATTCCTGAGATAATTGATTTATAAAGAGTAGAAGTTTATTTTGGCTTACAATTTTGGAGGTTCGGTTCATGGTCACTTGTTCTCATTGCTTTTGGGCCTGTGATAAGGCAACACATCATGGCAGAAGCATGTGTTAGAAAAAGCCATTCGTTTTATGGTGGCTGGGAAGCAAAAAACGAGTGGAAAGCATAGGTCCCAATCTCCCCTCCCCAAGGGCATAATCCCAGTGACCTAACTTTCTGCTACTAAGTTCCATCTCTTAAAGGCTCTACCACCTCTCAATAGTGCCACAAGCCTTTAACCCATGGGGCTTTGCAGTACTTATCTAAACCATAGCCTTGACCTAACAGAATTCTTGCTGAAGACAGGCAGGGTGATGAGACATAAACAGTTGGGGACAGTTGGGGATGAGAAGAGATTTTTAGGATGAGGCATTCTGGTTAAATTGACTTGTCATAACTCTTTTGCTAAAACCATATATTTTTCAATATTTATTTTTTAGTTTTCGGTGGACACAACATCTTTATTTTTATGTGGTGCTGAGGATCGAACCCAGCACCCCGCGCATGCCAGGCAAACGCACTACCGCTTGAGCCACATCCTCAGCCCCTAAAACCATATTTTATAAGAAAGTGCACAGATAGATAAGAGAAGGCCCAGGAGCCTAACTAAAGTTAGCCAAGCAAAAAGTCCTTGTCAGAATTACCTAAGTTAATGAATGAATCTTAAAACCTGCTTTATAATTAATCATCTGCTTCTAATTACTAACATTGTAACTCAATAAAAGTAATATATGATCATACAAAATAATTGCAGCTTTTGAGGGAGGTTGTTACCAAAAAAAGGGCAGCAGGGTATAAAAGCCAGAAGTCACAAACCCTGGGTTCTTATCCTGGGTCTGCTTCCAAGTTGTTAAAATGTCTTTAGGCAAGTTATTAATGATAACAAGTTATTAAAGGTAATAATTAATTCATAACATGGAAATTAAAAGTAGAAGTTGCTTTACTCACAGGTCTTAAGTAAGGGTCAAATTATATTAATCTGTGTATATAGCAGCACTTTCTGGATTTACAGGTGAGTTGGCCCTGGACAGAACACAAGTACAGATTTTAAAGAATCAAATGAAAGATATTTTTATTTAGTCTTCAATGCACATAAGTAATCTTGAATGTGGATTTATTTAAACACATATTTGGAATAAACAGGCATCACATACATAATCACACAAGTCAGAACAAACATTTACTCAGACACATCCTGGCCCAACTCTTGTGAGTGTCCTCATTCAGACCAGCCAAAGTGTGTAGAAAACATCTGAAGTCAATATTTTTTTGTTTTTGTTTTGCAGTGCTGGAGATCAAACCCAGAGTCTTGTCTCTGCTAAGTAAGTGCTCAGCATGTATGAGCTACACACCCCCCAGCCCTGAAGAGATTTTAATTCATTCCCCTGACCATGGTGATTATGACCTAATCTAAAATGTTGATTTCAAATATATTTAACAATGCAATGTATTTACTTTCATGCATGTTTAACTTTAGAGAAAAAGAAACTATAAATTGAGGCAGGGAAAGAAGCAAATATTTTTCATCCCTTCATCCATGTGGCCATCCAGTCTGCAGTTCATTTTGGATAGAGTAGAAAGAAGCAATGGGGAAGATCAAATGGTGTGGATATGACATTTGAGGAAGCTCGTAATGACTTCACCAAAAGGGAAACTGGAGTTTCCTCACAAAGTGCCATCTCAGCAAGTAGGGGAGGTAAAAATGTTAGGAGCAGAAAGCAAATGCATTAAAATTCCATGGAAACTAACAGGTAATTCAACTACTGGGAAGTAGCAGCCAGAAGGAAGCTGGAAGTTCTGATGAGAGGTTCTGAGGAACAATGCTGCTTGTGCAGGGCACTCCTTGGGGCCTTCAGGCTGTGAAAGATCCCCGATAGACATGCAAATAGGAAGGGCCTGAATAGACTTCCTAGAGCTGGCTGTCTACAGGCCCTGGGAGAAAGCGTGGGGGAGATAGCCCAGCATACACCCTGAGCCAAAAATAACGTTTGCACTGTAAGGATATTTAGGTCGAGCTGAAATAAGCCATTGAATGCTTAAAAAAAAAAAAAAAAGTGCCATTGGATTCTGAAAAGGCAGCAATCATGCAAATCTGAAGTTTGCCTTAGTTAATTGGTCAGAGGACTCATCAATTAATCATAGGCAAAAAGCTATTTGGTTACCATTTTTTTTAAGATGCTTTTTAAAGAAAAAATACTAGAGTTCAAATGTCTGAATTGACAATCTGAAGAAAAGTAGGGAGGCCTTTGTGTAGCCTCTGTAATTCACCTGAGCCAACAACTCAGATCAGTGTGGTTGCTTAACACTCCGCAAGGGGTCAAAGAGCCCTCCAGTGCCTGGAAGAGTCTTTTCTTGGCCCAGTCACTGAGGAGGAACAGCAGAAATCAGGCTAGTGTTCCATGTCCCTCCACAGGCTGAGCCCAGAGAAGTACCAACTAAAGCCCATTGAAGCTCCTCCTGTCACAATCTGGGGGAACTGCCACTAACTTTAATGCAAGGGAGCAAGAGGCCGAAAATCTTCTAAATCAGTTTTCGTGTTCGATGTTAGACTAATGATCCAGAATTTGGACTTTCTGCTCAACGCAATGAAAATTTACAAACTGCAAATGTCTTTTATTATTAATAACATTGTTTATTGATTCAAAAAGTACACCTGTCATATCTCTTCTTGACTTTCAAGTTAATGTTTGTTGAAATTCTTTTAGTATTGTATATAAGTTCCTGTCTCAAATGAAAGTATAAAAAAGTTTTCAATAGAAAGAATAATGAGTGGATGAGAGAAGCAGAAGGTGAGTTGGATCTGTATGAAGTGAGTTACTGAATTGTTCAAATTTTTTTCCATGAAGTTCACATACAGTGAAATAATTCTTTCTAAAAGGAATAAATTAGCTGTTAAAATGTTTATGTAAGTTTTGATTAAAAATAATTTCTTGCACACATAATGGTCTATAGTTTTGAGACAAACTGACCACCCTACCCAAATTTTGCTTTATAAAAATAAAGACCTCTTAAAAAATGGTGAAAACTTCAAACAACTTACATCAGCTTCTTCCTGATTCACTAATATCCAGGGGGAAAAAAGTCATTTCTCTAACTTCCAAGTGCAGATGATTATTGTTTATTGTTTGATTGGTTGATTTTTGGAAATATCCTCTCCTACCCACCCTAACCTTCCTTCCTAAATTTCCTGAATCTATCCAGAGGAAAGACCAGGAAGTCAACAGCCTGGGGATCTAGGAATGTATTGGAAGTAAGTACTCTGCTCAATCTGGGGAAGTATAATTCCCCATAAGTAACTTCTTATAGGTATAAGCAAACAAGCTAGAAGCACTTGCAGGAGGATGCTTTTTTACAACTATTCCATTGGTCTAATTTACCTAAAAAACAGAAAATAAGATAGAAAGTAATCCCATTTCAGAAGAACAAAACTACTTGTAGGAAAGTGCTAAGTTGTAGGATTGCATTATTTGATTGTTTCTTGTTGCTATAGTGGGACTGACCAGAAATCCCTTTCCTTATATATAGGGAATTTAAAAGATACTATTTTCAGATAATATCATACCTCCAAAGAAAAGAATGAGATACATATACAAGTAGCAAGGTGGCTCTAATAATATGATCCAGGTTGAGAAAACTGTCACCTCTGCTTTAAATTACATATTTACTTTCTTTCTTTCAAAATAGGGCCTTAAGCATTGGTGGTATAAAATCTAACACCTATTCATGTTAACAATGCTCAAGAAGCTAGGGATCAAAGACACTTACCTCAACATTATAAAGGCCATTTATGACAAACCCAAAACGAACATCATACTAAATGGAAAAAAAATCTAAAACCATTTTCATTAAATTCAGGAAGAAGACAAGGCTGTCTACTCTCACAACTTCTATTCAATATAGTCCTCGAAACATTAGCCAGAGGAATTAGGCAACGAAAGGAAATCAAAGGGATGCAAATAATAAAAGAAAAAGTCAAACTATCTATTTGCTGATGATATAATTTATATCTTAAAGATCCGAAAAACTCCACCAGAAGATTTCTAGAGTTTATAAATGAATTTAGCAAAGTAGCAGGATACAAGATCAACACCCACAAATCAACAGCTTTCCTATACTCAGTCAAGGAAGAAATCAGGAAAACCCTCCTATTCACAATCATCTCAAAAATAATAAAATACTTGGGACTTAATCTACCAAAATGGTAAAAGAGCTCTTCAATGAAAATTATAGAACACTGAAGAAAAAAATTGAAGAAGACCTTAGAAGATGACCTTAGAAAATGGAAAGACATCCATGTTCTTGGACAGGGTGAATTAACATTGTCAAAATGGCCAAACTACCAAAAGCAATACACAGATTCAATGCAGTCTCATCAAAATACCAATGGCATTCTTCACAGAATTGCCATACTAAAAATAAGGGTTAAAATGACAACTTAGATTCTGAATATTTAAATCTGTGCCTCTTTTCCTCCCTCTTGATGCCCAGATCACTGACAGCAGACATACAACTCTTCAGGAAGAACATTAGAAAAGGCTTCTTCAGGGAATCCAATCAGAGCAAGAGACAAGGCCCAAGTGTGGTGACTTTGGGGCTCCCTAATCCAGCAGCACAGCCAGGACACCTCAGAGTGAAACCCACTGCAGACACTCTCTGCCCTCTCAGTGGCCTTTCCATGATGACTCTCAAGAGTGAAGAGATGGTAGAGGGAGATCTTCAGTACAAGAGAAGAGGGGCCAGAACAAACAGATGGCAAGTTGACAGGAAGAAAATTTCAAAGGAAATAAGAGAAAATATTTCATCCCTGAAATAAGAACAGATAATGCTAAAAAGCAACATTCAAGGGACAAAAAAGCTGTTCTTGGGAATTTAAAATATGACACTAGGAATGAAAGAGTCAATATAAGAATTGAAATATAAATTTGGGGACTTTTCCCAGAAAGTAGACCAAAAAGACCAAAAGATCTATGCGTAAGAATTCCAAATTTAGATGATCTGTTCTCAAGAAGGTAAAGCATAATCTTTACTCCTTAAATGTGGGCTACGTGTAACCTCCTTTTAAAGAGCACACAATGGAAAGGAGAAAAAACAGAGTAGGTTTCCCTCAGTCAGGTGACTAAAGTCAGCATCAACAGTAGTCATCTTGATAGACAGTACGGACACCCACTATAAGGTTTTGAGCAGGGTGCTTTACCTTTGTGGTCTTCCTCCCACACACCTGTAACTCCAGTCTAATCATGACAACAATACCAGACGCATTTCAACTGAGAGACATTCAGAACTGTCAAGCTCATAAAAACAAGAAAAGAATTGAGAAACATTCACAGCCAAGAGAAATTGTAAGATACATGACACATAGGTGCAATATGGTGTCATGGAAAAGATCCTCAAGCAGAAAAAGGACACAAGGTAAAAATTAAGGAAATATGAACAAACTATGAACTTTAGTTAATAATAATGTATCAATTTGATTCATTAATTAGAGCAAATGTACCATACTTGTGTAAGATGTAAATAACAGAGGAAAACTAGGTATGGCGTATACAAGGGAAATCTGCGCTGTTGTCACTATTTTTCTATAAATCTAAATACTCTATAATGTTAAAGGATTTCTTTTAAAAAGAAAAAAAAAGGCAGATAAAAGATCAAAGAAGAAAATTGACATATTCATCTAGGGGTTTCATATTCTGATGGAACAAGGAAAAAAAGGAAAAGCAAGCTTCAACAAAATGATTCAAGAACACTGAGTTTTTCCTCAGGAGTCAAGGGTTCTGTTTTCTCTCATATGTGGAAGCTAGAGAGGAAAAAAGAAAAGAAAGGTGGTGGGTGAAAATCAAAAGGAGATCAGTAGGAAAGAATCAGAGGTGGGAGGGGGAAGTGCTGAGGAGTGATTTGGCTGAATTATGTTGTTATGTGTATATACGAATATGTAACAACAAATCCCATCATTATGCACAACTACACTGCACCAATAAAAAGTGTGGAAAGAGAAAAAAAAGAGCGCTGAGTTTTCATGTTGCAAGATCTCACATATTATTCAGAAAAATAATTGAAAGTAGATCATCACAAGATACATCATTGTGACATTTCAGAACATTCAGGTTGAAAGATGTTAAAAATTTTGTAAAGAAAAAGTGGCTTTCATATAAAGGGCCAAAATAATATTGGCATTAGGCTTTTCAACAGAAATATTAGAAGATAAAGGGGCTGTTCCTCCACAATTCTGAGACATTGTCACAGAAACAACACAAATATTTTCTGGGTACAGCACATATGCAGAAAAACTATGTTGACTTGTTTCAGTGTTGGGTATGTTAACCTTGATGGCCTGGTCAAATTGTTATCTGCTAGTTTTCTCAACTATAAAAAAAAATCACCATTTCCCCTTTGTTTTTGACTACTATTTTACAGGAAAATATTCTGATAATATACCAACATTCCGTCTTCATTCTCAAACTTCTACCCACCAGCTTGGGATCCATTGGCAATTTCTCTAAATATAAACTACCTTGAACTGGGTATGTACTCAATGGTAGAATGCCTGCCTTGCATGAACAAAGCTCTAGGCTTGATTTCCAGTACCATAAAAAGCAAATGAACAAACATAAAACTATCTTTATGATGTTTTCCAAATGATGCTACTATTAGCAAATATTCTGCTAATTGGAGAAGCTTCTTTCTCCTCCAACTGTGTATTTTTTGCTTGTTTATTATTTATTTGTTATACCAATATGAACTCATAATTTCTATTTTATTCAAATGGTTGTAACTCATTGTTTAATGTTCATATTGTCCTAAATTTGTCCTGTGGCAGCCACTAAGTTGACCCCTGTGTCCTTTCCACATGGCCCCTTAATTCTTTGAGTGCTATCACACTTCTAAAATTATAAGCTTCGAAGCTTATCTTCTTCTTTCCTTGCTGTATCTTGGATTCAGCCATTTCCCCAAGGAGATATAGATCTTAATTATCTATATATTTGACTGGAGATTACACACACACACACACACACACACACACACACGAACACACGAGTCTCCGGTGATATCCAACATCCCCGAGTTCTTTTAGTTTCCCACATTCCATACTTAAAAATCCCTCATTTCCATTTCTTCCCGTTTATCTGCTTTTTTTCCCATCATTTTTCTTTCTCTGTTTTAACTTTCTCTACTTCTCCAATCTATATGATATAAAACATGAGTGCCAACAGTTCCCTAAATTTCATATTACAGCTTTAATCAGAAGGAAATAGCTCCCTGTTTTTGTAATTTAAAAATTCCCATGAAAGAGCAAATGGCCTAGTCATGGTCAGGTGTCTAAAAGTGGTCTGGAGGCAAGTCCTGGGATATAGAGGTGGCTGCATGGGTGCAGTAGAGAGGGGTCAGCTCCAAGAGGAGGGCTGTACAGTTTCTAAAAGAAATGGTGTGGAAAGGGGTGCTAGGAAGGAGAGACAATAGATGACCATCACAGGCTGACAAATAAGCACATCAACAGTAGACCTGAAGAAGTTCCAGGATTTGCTAGGATCAATTTTCAAAATCTGTTGGTAAGCTCTGAATCCACACAGTTCTTACAGAGATTCCAGAGTAAAGAAAAACAGACCCATATGAGGTCTGTGAGAAAATACAGCAAAATGAAAGGAAAGGAAACTTGATCCAAAGATTTAAAAACAGAACATACTTCTGAAAATTATTTCAAGCAATGTTCAGGAAACAAATTCATAAAACTTTTTGGTATTCTCTAAAGAATGCAAAAATAAAGGCAAGTATTCTTTAAAAACTTAAAAAATGAAAAGGATAGAAAGGCAAGGAAAAAAATATGGAGGAGATAAGAAACTAAATGTTTATCAGCAAATCAAGCCAGAAGACAAAGGGAAAAATCTAAGAGCAGAAATTTATGATAGATATAACATATGATAGATATTACAAGCCTGATGAAGAATAAGCCATAAAATATCTATAATACAAATGAATAATCAAGACTACTGATTAAAATTAATTCTCATGAAAAATGAAAACAAACTGAACAGTTTTTATATAGCCATTCTTCACTTCCCAGTGGAGGTACATTCTGAGAAATGTGTTGTTGGGCAATTTCATCATAGTGTATAGTTCACAAACTAAGAGGCTACCATGTCACCAGACAATATAATTTCATTCAACCTCCATTGTGTATGTGGCATATCATTGCCTAAAATATTGTTATGTGGGACATGACTGGATATGGAAGATACATAAGGGGCTGAGGTTGTGTCTCAGCGGTAGAGCGCTTGCCTAGCACATTTGAGGACCTGGGTTCGATCCTTGGCACTACATAAATATAAATAAAATAAAGGTATTGTGTCCAACTGCAAATAAAAATTAAATATATATTAAACAAAGATATATGTAAGTAAAATACATAAAAAAGAAAAAAGATAGATGTGGGAATGCACATTGAAAGAATAAATTACATTCAAGGCAAAAATCAACAAGCAGCCACCTAAGTCTAAAAGGATCCTAGATTTTATCCAAATTATACAAATTATCCAATGCAGAAAAAAATCCTCTAAAGATTTAGGGATAGTACTTTTTTTTTTCAGAAACAGATTATCTGAGAAGGAATAAACATTAGACTGCATTAGAAGTTTGTGCTGCACTACTAAATACCAGAAGAAAAGTCTGCATGGTTTTGAGACGTTGTGACTCAAGAATTATTTCCAGGAGAATTATCACTTCTGTATAAAGAAAAGATATGGTCACATGAGTAAGGGATCTGAATATATATAATGGTTTTTGATTTTTGTTTTTGTTTGGTTTTGTTACTGGGATTGAACTCAGGGCACTCAGCCACTGAGTCCCTCCCATCCTCAGCTCTATTTTGTATTTTATTTAGAGACAGGGTCTCACTCAATTGCACCTCACTTTTGCTGAGGCTGTCGTGATCCTCCTGGTTCAGCCTCCTGAGCCACTGGGATTACATGCGTGCACCACCGCACCTGGCTATGGTCTTCTCTTAAGAGTTGTCAAGTATTATTTAAATGAAAGTTTAAGGATGGAGGAATGGTAGTATAAAATGAAGACAGTGAGAAATTACACCAGTCAAAGGGTTAAGCATGAATAACTGCTACAAGTCTGATTAAACAACTAATTGCAAATATTAAAAATCACTTTTGAAACAGAAGATGCATAATGTAAAACATAAGAATTAGAAACAATCGTCTTTTGGTTTCACAGATGAATTCTTTCAAACTTTCAAGAACAGATAATTCTCACGCTATTTAAACTTTCTCAAAGCATATGAAAAGATGGAAAGCTTTCCACTTAATTTTACAAAGTCTGCATAACCATCAAATGAAAACCTAAGAAAGCACAAAAGGAAAACTATAAATCAATATCACTTGTTATTTTAATCTAAAATATTAGCAATGGAATCTAGCAGTATATTAAAAGAATAATATTCCATGACCATATATGGTTTATTCCAAGAATGAAGGATGATTCAATTTTATTAAAACAATATACATTAACACAATAATAAATCAAAACATATGAATATCTTGAGGGAAGCAGAAAGGCATTTAAAAGAATTTGGCAGTAATTTCCAATTTGCTATAAAGACTGTAAACTGGAAGTAGAAGTACACTCCTTTAACCTAATCAAGAATATTTATTTTGGATAGATGATTAAACCTTAGATAAATTTTCAAAGTCAAGAACAAAATTTAAATATTAGTTGTCACCACTGCTAACAAATTGTGAAGTTCTAACTCACACAATAAACTTGGAAAAGAAAATTATACAAATCTTGTCTGAACAAAGAAAGATAAAATATTTTCAAGCTATTTTTGTCTTGTACCTACAAAATCAGTTTTAACAATGAAAGAGCTAATTAGAAAGGAAAGCATGTACTACAAATATGTGTACAAAAATTATTATATTTTCTACATGCCATGAATGCAAAACTAGAGATTATATAGTTTTAAAAGATACTACAGATGCAACAAAACAATAATAAAATATTTGAGATTCCACTTTAACAAAATTGTTGATTTCTGGCCAGAATGGTTATATCAGTTCATGCTTTGACATGCATTGTTAATGATAGAAAAATGCAAAGTAGAATACTAGAAATGGTGGTTAGCTCAAAAATAAAATAAGGCTCACCATAGATCAGCAGCTAAAGAGAAATGCAAAGCAATGAGTGAAACTGAAGCTCTGGGCCAGCTCACATTCTATCCAGAGGCAGGCAGATGACTCCTGAAGGCAGTTCTTAAAGTAAAGAGCATTAACTGTATTCTACTAGAGACAGGGACAGAAGCCAGGCCTACTGCCTGAAGGCAAGAGAGAGACATGGAGTCACAACTTTAAAACCCAAAGTGAAAATGATTGTCAACATAGGATTCTAACCAGCTCAACCATTATTCAATAATGAGGACAAAATAGGGCACTTCAGACCTACAAAGATTTACAAGCCTGTCTCATACTAAAAGAAGGCAAATGATGTGTTTCAGCAAAAAAGCAAAGCAAACCCAGGAGGAAAACAAGAGATTTAAAAGAAAATAATGAGCATGAAAAAGATAGGTTGTTAATAAATTTAAACGTATGCGATATATTCAGTAATTGTTATTTATAATTGCTAATTATTGGTCATTTTTGTGTTTAACATAGGTAAAAATGAAACTGTAGACCGGAGCTACCCAACATGTTAGCTACTAGCTCTACATAGCTACCAAGTGCTTTGAAATGTGGCTGGTTTGAATGGCGGTATGATGAAGTAGAAAATACACTTTGGATTTTGGAAACAGTATGAAAAAAGAATGCAAAGTATTTCAATAATTTTTATGCTAGATATACTTCACATATAAGCTAAGGAAAAACGTTATTAAAATTGTTTTCCCTATTTTTTTTCACTCTTTTAATTGGCTACTACAAAATTTAAAATTACCCATGAAAGGTTGGGGGTTGAGCTCAGTGGCAGAGTATTTGCCTAGTATGGGCGAGACCCTGGGTTCCATCCCTAGAACCCAAAAATTAATTAATTAATTAAATTTAATTCTATATGTGGTTCAATAACACTGCTCTAGATAACAAGTATGATGACAGAGGGGAAAGGCAGGAGGAAAGAGTTCAGTGATTGTCAATGCTGGGTAAGTTTTCTCTCATGTTGGAGAAGATGTTAGACACATGGAATGAAAAAAAAAATTGGTTTGCAAACAAATTTATACTTAACTATATGAGTGTTTCTAAAATATCACTCAAAATTTCCAAATATGCTGAGAATGGAAAAGGGAGAATGTGGTATGAAAGGAAATATGGAGTGCAAAAACATAAGGAAAATAAGTATTAAATAAAATAAATATCATAAAGGAAATAAGCCCTCCTCTCTCTCTCTCTCTCTCTCTCTCTCTCTCTCTCTCTCTCTCTCTCTCTCTCATACACACACACACACACACACACACAAAATAAGAAGATAGATGAATTTGACACCAAAGTTAAAATTTAGTATCTTGACACATAAAAGTAACAAAGAATTGAAATCAACATTTATAAAGTTGGCTTACAAACCAACTTAAGGGGAACAAGTGACAGTGGAAAATGGTTAAAGCATCTGAGCAGACAATATACAGAAGAGGAAAGATAAATGATCAGTAAAAGAAAAATGTTCCATCTCCCCAGTAACCAGGGGATTCTAAAGTAGAACAAGAGGGAGAAACTATTTCACATCATTTTACAAAAATTTGAAAACACATATTGGCAAGAATGAATGGTGGGAGCTCTCATATGGCAAGAGAGCAGTTTGAAAATTATAAAGTTAAAAATGTAGGTCTTCAACTTAGAAATTCCACTTATACCATTTAAGAAAACTCAAACACACATATTGTACACAGATACATGTAAAAATATATTACTTGTATTAATGTTTATAATTTTAAAAATCAATTTCCATCAACCATATAAGTGGAAAAATAAATTTGTGATAATTCACTGAATAAATTCCTATTATACAACAGTTAAATTAACTAGAGCTACATGTAACAACATTAGTAATTTACAAAAACAATAATTACCAAAATGATGAAATTTTAGAATGATAATTACAAAATAATACATACAAAAAATTTGGAAAAATACCGAACAATACATTTTATTGATACATTTGTACATTACAATAGAATTTTAAAATGCTTGGCAATTCCTTTTATACAGCAGTTAAATTAACTGGAGCTACATGCATGAGCATTAATAATTTTCAAAAATATAATGTTCAATACTAAAAAAGTACATTGCAAAATGATAATTAGAAATAATATATGCATAAATTTGGAAAGATAAAAAAACAATATTTTTATTGGCATATTCACATGTTATAATAAATCAAAGGATGCTTTTGTTATGAACAAAATTAAGGGGCATAATCCTCTGGGAGAGGGGGAGAATGAAATCAGGGAACAGTACCCTAGAACCCACAACTGTATCAGAAATGTTTGTTTTGTTTTTTTAATATTTTATTTATTCTTTTTAGTTATACATGACAGTAGAATGAATTTAGACATATAATACATACATGGAGTATAAGTTCCCATTTTTGTGGTTGTACATGATGTGGAGTTACACTGGTTGTGTTTCATATATGAACATAGGAAAGTTATATCTGATTCATTCTACTGTCTTTCCTATTCCCATCCCTCCCTCCCTTTCCCCACTCTTCCTGTCCATTTGGGTGAACCTCCACTCCTCTCTCCCCTCCACCTATTGTGAGCCAAAAGGTTTTTTATTATTATTATTATTTTGAAATCCAAAATAAAATGTTAAGGCTTGATGAGGCTAAGGTGTTGGATAAATGGATGTTTGTGTAATAGCCTTTGTGAGAATGACTTCAGTCTCTGTATCAGTAAAGAGCTATCAAAGTGTGGCCAGGTCATACAGAAGGATCTGGAAAAAATTCAGAGTATAATCAGGCAGGAAATAGGTTTAAACATGTGAAGCAAACTGAGCAGAAGCCTGCAAACTTCATATCAGACAGTAGGGTTAAGTAATGGTAAATTTTAAATCCAGAAAGTAGTAATCCCTCCCAACGGATATGGACTTGGAGTCCCTGTTCTTAGTGACTTGGAAAAACTGAATCAACATGTCACCGAGTGGCTCTTGGAGAATCAGATCAAGTGTCTGGCCAAAAATTTGTGGCCCATGAACAGCTTTATTCTGCTAAAATCTCTCCCCTAATTTGATAGGGGGAATAATTCTTGTTGGCTCTGGATGGTAAAATCATTTTCCTCATGGGTGTCTTTTAACCCTATGAAGTTTCAAATCAATACAGAGAGGAGAAAATAAATCAAACTTTTATATTAATGTTTTTGTGCCACACTCAGGTATAACTATTAGTAATTGTTGGAACAATCTGTGTGTATTTCATACAGCTTCAGAGTTTGGGCGTATATAAGAAAATCTAAAAGATTAGAACTGTGATTCCATTTTAAAACATGCAATTAAGTAACTGATTTTATAGTTTCAAGGTGAAAATTATAGAAGACTTTAGCTAAGTTTTTAAATGCACTGGAATTTTTTTAAAGATTTGCCATATTTATCAGTTTGTTCTATCAGACTTTATAGACTTGTTCAAGAATTTGGAAGGCCACACTTTTTAGATGCATTTGAAATGTTGAAAAAAAATCAATTATGTTAAACTTGTAAATACAGTTTTAGGAATTAAATAAGTTTAATTAACTAAGTTGTAAATGGGGCTGATTGTTTAGGGGAATATGCTCTGTTCATCTTGTATTAATTAAACTTTAATCAAAGAAAATTTAAATTTTTGTTTGCATTTCAATAATTTTATAACTAGGTTTGTAACTTGAACTTAAAAGATTAAGGAAAATCTAGTTTTATAATTTATAATTTTGATAAATGAAATGCTAGTATTAACATCTTAAAAATAATCTTTCTTTTACACAAAAGCTACCCTTAGGAATAATCAAACACTTCACTTATATTCTGGAAGTGTGCTTATAATGAAAAAAAAATTCCTTTGAAGTTCTTTTTTTTAATAAAAAGAATGTTTGTGTTATCTATAAATAAAAACTACAAAATTTGTTGAAAACTTTTTATAAGCTTGAATATCAAGAAGTTTGTCTGGCAGGTATAAGGCCCTGGGTTTGATCCCGACTGATGCAAAAAAAAAAAAAAATTTTTTTTTTTCAAGGAAAGAAACAAAGAAACAGTATCCTATATGAGAAATTCTGTATTAAAAATATGTCAGTTCTCCTCAGATTACTATAACAAACTTCAATAAACAACCTAGCAAGATTTTTTAAAATATTTGTTTTTTAGTTGTAGGTAGACACAAGAACCTTTATTTTATTTTTATGTGGAGCTGAGGATTGAACCCAGTGCTTTGAATGTGCTAGATGAGCACTCTTACTGCTGAGCCATAACCCCAGCCCAAGATTTTTTTTGTTTTGTTTTGTTTTGTTTTGTGTTTGGGTTTTTTTTTTTTTTTTTGTTTTGTTTTGTACTGGGGAATGAACTCAGGGGCACTCAACTACTGAGCCACATCCCAAGCCCTATTTTGTATTTTATTTAGAGACAGAGTCTCACTGAGTTAATCATCAAAATTATTCTAAGATAGATCTCAAAAAATAGAATCAAAAATTACTAAAATTGTTTGAAAAAGAAAAATAGTAACAATGGCTTGCTCTGACAAATATTAACAAGTATAATAAAGCTCTAATACTTTAAAAAAATGGTTTTAGCACAATAATAGATAAACCAACAAAACCTCCAAAGAAGCTCAGAAACAAATCAGTATGTGTCTATGCCTGAAAGCACCTTTATCTGAGACTATAGAATAAAATAAAAATGTGTTTGTGGAATGCTTCCTCCCTGTTTCTTTATGTAGAAGAGCCTGGCTGTGAAAAACCTCACATTTTTACCACAGGCTCCCTGCGGTGACATTCTGCTTCACCACAGGTCTGCAACAATGGGGCCAAGTGGCCATGGACTGAAACCTCTGAAACTGTGAGCCAAAATAAATCTTTCCTCCTTCAAGGTAGTTTTCTCAGGTATTTTCTCACAGTGAGGAAAATCTGGCTAACACAGCTGCGTACCAGAACAAAAAAAAAAACCTCAGAAGAGTATAATAGAGTCTATAATCACTACATCATTTATTTTTACACTATTCAGTTTGCAACCCAGAATTACTAGATGCACAAAGAAATAGAAAAGTGAGGCAGTCAATAAAAATTGCTGAGTGATTCATGATGTTTGATTTGGCAAACATTTCAAACCATTTTTACAGATATTCTTTAAATATTAAAGGGAAATAAATATAAATTAGTAAAAGAAAGTATAGTCCTAATGAGTGAAGAAAGAATTTCAATGGACAAATGGAAACCATTACAAATTATAGAAACTGAAAATTAAAATAATTGAATTGAAAAGTTGATGAGTTCAACAATAGAATGAAGATGAGCTTGTAAGTAAATCAGTAGAAGTCATGCAACCCAAATAATAGAAATATTAAAAATTGAAGAAAACAGCCTAAGAGATATGTGGGAAAATATTAAACAGTCCAACAGATGTGTAACCAGAATTCTAGGAGAAGAACATGAAAATATTCTAAAAAATAGTGTAATAGTTTTTTGACTAAAGAGAAGTATTAATTTACAAATAAATCTCAAAGAACCACAAGCAAGATAAATATAAGGAAAAAGCATATCAAGGGGTATCACTGGCAATGGCTAAAAGCTAAAGAGAAAGGAAAATCTAAATGGTTCAAACACTTTGGAAAACAGTTTGCTAGTTTCTTAAAAAGAGAAACATACAAGCCTGCACCTAACACATGACCCAGCAATTCTGTTCCCAGGTATTTACCTAAGAGAAATAAAGATTAAATATGGATATCCATGCAGCTTTATTCATGGTAACCCAAAACTGGAAATAACCCAAATGGTCATCAATGGGTAAATAGAAAAATAAATTATATCCATACAATGTAAAATTGCTCAGCAATAAAACTGAACCAATGCAACAACATGAATATATATGACAATGTGGATAAATAACACACAAAAAAAATAAATAATACATTATTTAAAAATTTGAAAAGGAAAATAAACTTATAATAACGAATTGACCTCCCAACCTGATGGTGGGTTGGGAGAAGCTGACTGCAAAGGGTCAGAGTTATGTTAATTAGTTATTATTTTATAACAAATTATCCCCGAAATGTCACGGCTGAATACATTTATCATGTCTCAGTTTCTGTGGATCAGAAATCTGGCATGATTTAAATCACTCATAAGGTGTGCCAGTGGGGGCCTCAGTCATATTAAAAGCTATTCCTCAGCTCACTCAAGTGGTTGTTAGCAGGCTTCAATTCTTTACAGGTTGTTGAACTGAGGGTCTCATTTCCCCATCAACTGTTGGCCAGAGGACATCTTCAGTTTCTTGACATGTTGGTCTCTTTGTAGGAAATTTCACAATATTGAAGCTAGCTTTATCAGAATTTGCAAGCAAGAGAGCAAGGGAACGCCGGGCAACATAGAAATCACAATCTCTGCTCTCAGAATTAACCTTTACCAATATTTTATTCATTAGAATCAAGTCATTGTATGTGTAGCTCACATTTAAGAGGAGATTACATAGGAATTGAATACCAGGTGATGGGGATTATTAAAGACCATTTCAGAAGCTGCCCACCAGAGGAGGGAAACATGGGTTGATGGAAATGTTGTATATCTTAATTAGGGATCAAAACTCATCAGAATACTCTTAAGATGAGTACATTTTATTTTATGAAAAGGGTTGTTTTTTTTTGCCAAGTCAAATGATGAGAAAAACAATGGAGATTAAAGAGTAATCCCAACATTTCTGTTAAAAATGAAAGAAGCCTCTTCCTCCCAAACTCAACTAAATAGTCATTAAAGGAACATCAATCTTCAAGTACAAAGAAGACAGAAAGCCAGACAATAATAGTGCTTTAAAGAGTTCAGGAGAATTTTAAAAAACAAGAAGCAGATAGAGATGTATTACCTGTTTTAGCAGAGCAGAAGGTACAATTCTAGGGAGTATTAAGTTTGAGACATAAACCAATTTATTTTTTCATTTCTAGAAGACCATGAGGGGGCTGGGGATGTGGCTCAAGCGGTGGCGCGCTCGCCTGGCATGCGTGCGGCCCGGGTTCGATCCTCAGCACCACATACCAACAAGGATGTTGTGTCCGCTGAGAACTAAAAAATAAATATTAAAAATTCTCTCTCTCTCTCCTCTCTCACTCTCTCTTTAAAAAAAAAAAAAAAAAAAAAAAAGAAGACCATGAGGTGTGAGGATGAGAGAAAGGGTATTGATAAATACATACTATTGAGTCCCTTGATCTTACCCCTACCAAACAGTATCCACCCTCGCTCCATTAATAAACCAGAGGTTTATTTTCTGTAGAAGGTCCAGATTGGGTAAAATAATGCCCAAATGGTGGGATGAGGCACAATGGCAGGATGAGGCTGACATTGAGATTCACAGCAGCAATCTTCCTAAGTGCTTCTAGAACACTAGCTGCCAGGCATATGACTCAAGACAAGAGACAGGAAGATATTTCTTTGGGGCGGGGAGGGCAGGGGGAGTTGCTTCAGCCAAAAGATTCCAAAAATGCAAATGTGGCCATTACAATCCCTGCCCAGAGCTCTTCATACCAGCACTTCTCAAAATCTGAAGTGTACAAGAATCCCCTGGGAGTCTGTTAAAATACAACTTCTAATTCAATAAATCTGAAATGGAGTCCAAGATTTTGCATTTGTAACAGGTCCCCAGGTGATGGAAGTGTTTTGGTCCCTGAGTCATACAAATTAAACTTATTTGCATGGCATTTCTTTCTTTTTTGGCAGGAGTCCCCCATCTTAACCTATCCTGGCATTATCACCCCACACCACACTCCCAACCCTACTCTATTTCAGTAAATGCCCCCTCTCTCAGCCTGAAATGCACCATTTTCTTCCCTTACTAGGATAAATACTTTCACCTTTAAGAACTAGCTAGATTTCATCATCTTCATCTAAAGTTGTCCCTGACTCCCTTAGGCAGACTTAATTCTGCTACTTCTTTGTTTCATAATAAGATCCTGAACCATCATCAGTTTTTATTTAAATTAAATATATATACATATTAAAGATACAACAATCAATATACAATGGAATAGAATAGAAAACACACAGACAAACCCACATAAATACAATTACCTCATACTAGACAAAGGCACCAAAAACATACACTGGAGAAAAGATAGCCTCTTCAATGAATGGTGCAGGGGAAACTGGAAATCCATGTGTAAAAGAATGAAAGTTAACCCCTATTTCTCACCCTGCACAAAAATCAACTCAAAGTGAATTAAAGAATGAGAAATTAGACCATAAACCCTCCACATACTGGAAGAAAACAGAGGCCCAATTCTTCAACATATTGGCTCAAGAACTGACTCTCTTAACGAGAGTCCTAAAGTACAAGAAATAAAATAGAAAATCAATAAATAGGATGACATTAAGCTAAAAAGCTTCTTTACAGCAAAAGAAAAAAAAATCAAAAACATGAAGAGAGAGCCTACAGAATAGGAGAAATTCTTTGCCACCTGCACCTCAGATAGGGCATTAATTTCCAGGATATACAAAGAACTCAAAAAACTTAACACCAAGAAAACAAATAACCCAACCAATAAATGGGCAAAGGAGTTAAACAGACCTTTCCAGAAGAAATACAAATGGTCAACAAGTATATGAAAAAATGTTCAACATCTCTAGTAATTAAAGAAATGCAAATTAAAACTATATTGAAATTTCATCTCACTCCAGTCAGAATGGCAACTATCAAGAACAAAAGTAACAATAAATATTGGCAAAGACTTGGTGGAAAGGGTATGCTCATACTTTGTTAGTGAGATTGCAAACTGATGTGATCCTTCTGGAAAGCAGTATGAAAATTCTTCAAAAAACTTGAAATGGAACCACCATTTGACAAAGTTATCCCACTCCTTGGTAGACAGCCAAAGGATTTAAAATTAGCATACTATGAGAACCCAGCCACATCAGGGTTTATAGCAGCATAATTCACAACAGCTAAGCTCTGGAGCCAACCTAGGTGCCTGTCAACAGATGAATGGATAAAGAAATTGTGGTGTATATACACAATGGAATATTACTTAGCAATAAATAAGAATGACTTTATGACATTTGCCAGTAAATAAATGGGATCTGGAAACTATCATGCTAAGAGAAATAAGTCAATCCCAAAAAACCAATTTGCTGATATGGGGAAGCTAAACCATAATAAAGGTGTGTGTGTAGGAGAAATTCAGTCAATTAGAAAGTGAGGAATTAAGAAAATGGAGGGAGGAAAGGAATAGGAAAGACAGTAAAATAAATCTAACATATGTATATATGAGAAAATACCTAGGTGAACCCCACTATCATGGACACCCACAATAATGGGGTCCTAATTAGAATAAGATCTATTTCATGCTGCATATTTGTGTCAGATGGATTCTATTGTCATGTATAACTAAAAAGAATTATCTCAATTTGATGAAAAGCATCAAGAGAAAACAAAGAAAATTAAGCTAATATCATACTTAATTGAGAGAACTAGAAACTTTCCTCCTAGTATCAAGAACAGGGCAAAAAATATAACTTCTTATCACTCCTATTCAACATTATGCTGGAAGTCCTAGTTAATGAAATGTTATCATTGCACTCACTAGTCAGCTTTTTCACTGCTGTGACTAAAAGACCTGACAAAAACAATTAGAGGAGGAAAAGTTGATTTGGGGCTCATGGTCTCAGTCCATAGACAGCCTGCTCCATTCCACTGGGCTTGAGGTAAGGCAGAACATCATGGTGGAAGAGTGTGGCAGAGGGAAACAGCTCACATGATTATCAGAAAGCAGAGAGAGAGACTCCACTTGTCAGGTACAAAATATATACTCACACCCCCAGTGCACATCTCTTCTAGCCATATACTACCTGTCTTCAGTTGCCACAAGGTTAATCCCTGTCAGGGGATTAATTCATTGATTGGGTTAAGGCTCTCATAACCCAATTATTTCACCTTTAAGTATTCTTTCACTGTCTCATACATGAGCTTTTGGGGGACACCTCACATCTAAACCATAACATGCAATAAGACAAGAAAAGGAAATAAAAGATTAATCAACCCAGAAGAAAAAAAAAATGGAACTGCATTTGTTAACATATGATGTAATTGTGTATATAGGAAAAAAATTTAATACATTATAAAAAAATCTGGAAACAATAAGTGATTCTAGCAAGGTCTTAAGATATAAAGTTAATATACAAAAGTCTACTGCCTTCCTACATATGGACAATGAATGATTAAAATTTGATCAAAAACTCAATATCATATAATGGCACCAAAAAATGAAATGGATGGATGTATAGGTATATAAATTAATATGTATATAGGAATATATATAAAATTATAAACTTAGAAACTTCTAATGAACAAGATCAAAGACCAATAAATTTCATATTCATTGATTAGAAGACTCAAAAGTGTTAAGATGTTAATTCTTCCCAACCTGATAGATTCAGAGCAACCTTAATCAAAATTTCAAAAATCTACTTTGTATATATTTTAAAACATCTTAAAATTGTACAGAAAGGCAAAAGATCCAACAAAATACCAAAAGAATTAAAAGTGGGAGGACCCAATTTCAAGATTTGCATTAAATGACTATAAATCAGGAAAATGTGGTATTGGTGAATAAGCAGACATATAAATTAATGAAACAGAATAGACTATCAAAAATAGATCCACAAAAATAAATTCAGTCAATCTTTAACAAAGGAGCATACCCCAAAATAAAGACAATTTTTTGGACAAAAGAAAGTCTTTCCAATATATATTCTCTTGTCAATTGAGCATCTCTATGTGAAAAAAAAAAAAATGTCCTCATACATTTCACAAAAACTTATTCAAAATGGATTATAGACTTAAAACACAAAACCATAAAGCTTCTGGGACAAAACATGGAGAAATCTAGATAACTATGGATTTGGAAATGAATTTAAAGTACAATACCAAAAGCATGATTTTAAAAAAAAACCTGTTAAATTGGAATTTATTAAAAATTTAAAATTCTGTCCTATGGAAGACACTATTAAGAGAATTAAAAGGTGAAAAGAAAATTCATAAATGGGGGAAGTATATGTCTGATAAAGAAATCCTATTCAAAATATGCAAAGAACTCTTAAAACTGAACAATAATAAACAGCTCAAATAACAGCTAAAAGATCTAACAGATATTTTACCAAAGATAAGTAAATGAGAAGATGCTCAACATCATTTGTCATTAGGGAAATGCAAATTAAAGTCATAATGAGATAGTACTACATATCTGCTAGAATGACTAAAAATCCCAAACTGATCAGATCAAATACTAACAAGGATGCAGAACAACGAGAACACTCATTACTGATGAGAATGCAAAATAGCACAGATACTTTGAAAGACATTTTGGCAATTTCTAACAAACATGTTATTCATAATTGCAAAAAGCTAGAAACAACCAAGATGTCTTTCAACAGGTGAAAAAAATGAATGAATGAATGTTGGTGGTATATCCATATAATGCAATATTATTTGTTGACTTGAAAAACAGAGCTATCAAACTAAAAAAAAAATGGGTAAAACTGAATGCATATTACTAAGTGGACAAAGATAATGAAAAGGCTACATATAGTATAATTCAACTATTGTCATTCTGTACAAAGCAAAACTGTGGAGACAGTAAAAAGACTAAAAGGAGTTCAGGAGGATGGGGAAAGAGTTGAATAGCTGAAATGCAGAGGATTCCTAGATCAATGAAACCATTACATAGGATACTGTATGTTGGGCACATGACCTCATGCATTTGTCAAAACTCATACAATTGTAATGCAAAAAGAGCAAGCCTTGGAGTACGCAAATTTAAAAAAAAATCAAATTGTTTAGGAGCAGGACACAACTTGCTGGGGAGAAGGGCAAGAAAGTTAGCACAGGACTTCTCCTTGAAACTCAGTACTCAGCCTGCTGTGATGAAACTCAGCACCAGGCAGAAAACAAAGGCCCTTATACCCGGTCAGAGTCTGAAGACAGAGTCTCTAGACCTGCCCTAGAGTCAGACAAAGACCTGAACCTTGATGAGATAAACTTGAGTTTTGGCCCGAGTTATTGCCTGCCACCCTTAGGCCAGAGACACCACCTTCCCACCACCACCAAGACTATGTACACCCCTGCAGCTGTGAGGATCAGGTGTGACTCAGCTTATTATCAGCCTTGTTGGCTAAAGGACAGTATCCACCACTCCTCCCAATCTTGGGCAACATAGTCAGTGTTCACTGATGGATCCTCTAGACCTACCCCAGTACCAGTCAGAGATCTATACCCTGGTGGGACAGACTCATATTTCATAGCCTCCATGGCTTGGGTCTATATTCATCCCTGATACTGTGCTGGTCCTTTCAGATATAAGACTCAGTCACAACCCTGCTTAACATCAGTCATGTTGGCTAAGGGGCTGCCTTCACCAACCTCAGGCTGCACAGTACAAAGCAAGATTCCATTCACTAAGGGTAAGCACAGGACTTTGTATTAGAATTCAGTGCCAGGCAGGGGAAATCCAGAGGCATATTCTAACAGCCCTTGATGAGACAAACTTGAGTTGTGGCCTGCGTTATTGCAACACTAGGAATGGGCCAGAGCACACCACCAGTGCCCATGGACAGAACTTCTAAACAGTTTCAGTGTCTGGTAGAAACACAGTCAGTTGGATTTCTACTCTAGCAAGCATCAGCTATGACTGATTGCAATGATAGGTCAGAAGTCTACCTTAGCAGTAAGCAGCGCACAGCAATGCGGGCCTTGGTCCTACCCCAGTGCTGTGCTGGTCTTGGTAGGCTGTGGGTTCACATTGCTGCTCAGCCCACAATGATTCTGTCCTGAGCCAGGCAGAATAATGTGGAGTCTCACCACAATCTGCTGACTGTGGGTGAGGCTTCTGGGTATAACCTTTCTGTTGGGAGTCTCCGGGCTCCAAAGACTAACTTCCCAATCCCCCGAGAAGAGCCGTCCAATGGTGAGCCCTGCTGGCTCACATGATCCTTACCCACCAATCAGACTAGCCCTGCTGACTCACATGATCCTTACCCACCAATCAGACTAGCCCTGCTGGCTCACATGATCCTTACCCACCAATCAGACTAGCCCTGATGACTCACATGATCCTTACCCACCAATCAGAAAGCACCCCATGCCAACTGTCAAACTGTTCAACCATTAAACTGTCATAACTGTCAAACCACCCCGGGCTCTATAAATATGCAGAGCTGTTCCTCAATAAACGGGCATTTTCTACGATGACGAGCCTTGTTCGTTCTTTCACTTTCCCCTGGGAGACAGTTATTAGGATATACAATCATCTTAAGATACTCTCTTGGTTCACATGAAGCAACTCACAAACTGAGGATTTGGGGCAAATGTGGGCTTGAATTGGCCTCTAGTGCTGAAACAGAGACAATAGACCAACAGTGCACTAATGGCAAGTGGACTTAGGCTGCCATCTAGTGCTAAAATAGTGAACATGACTGCAGAGAAAATAAATAATCTGCATAGAATTTCTGGGGAGAAAGGCACAAGACTGAAATAAATACCTAATCCTTCAATGTACAGATGATGTCTCACACCAAGTACTAAGAACTCTCAGGAAACCATGACCTCATCTAATGGTCAAAATAAAACAGCCGTAACCCATATGGGTAAACTCTTGGATGGGGAATTTAAAATAGCTATTTCAAAGAAGCTGAACCAGCTTCAACACAAAAGAGAAAAAAAATATTTGAATACTCTAACAGAAAAGGTTCATGAAGAGATGGAAACATCATAAAAAAAATCAAACAGAAATCCTTGAGCTGAAAAATCCACTAGGCAAAATAAAACATGATAGACACAGCAATAGTAGAAAAGATCAAACAAAAGAAAAAATGAGTAGACTTGAATATAAGTTATTTACAAATACACAGTTGGAAGAGAAAAAAAGAAGAAAGAATGAAAAGGAATGAAGGAAATTTGTAGGAATTTTGGGACAGCATAAAAAGAGAAAACACTTATGTTGTTGGAATTCAAGGACTTCAGAATGGCCAAGATGTATAAAGCTTATTAAAAGACATAATGAACCTAGATGCAAAAATCCTCAATAAAATTCTGGCGAATCGAATACAAAAACACATCAAAAAAATAGTGCACCATGATCAAGTAGGATTCATCCCTGTGATGCAAGGATGGTTCAACATACGGAAATCAATAAATGTTATTCACCACATCAATAGACTTAAAGATAAGAACCATATGATCATCTCGATAGATGCAGAGAAAGCATTTGACAAAGTACAGCATGCCTTTATGTTCAAAACATTAGAAAAACTAGGGATAACAGGAACTTACCTTGACATTGTAAAAGCTATCTATGCTAAGCCTCAGGCTAGCATCATTCTGAATGGACAAAAGTTGAAGGCATTCCCTCTAAAATCCGGAACAAGACAAGGATGCCCTCTATCTCCACTTCTATTCAATATAGTTCTCGAAACACTGGCCAGAGCAATTAGACAGACGAAAGAAATTAAAGGCATAAAAATTGGAAAAGAAGAACTTAAATTATCACTATTTGCAGATGACATGATTCTATACCTAGAAGACCCAAAAGGGTCTACAAAGAAACTACTAGAACTAATAAATGAATTCAGCAAAGTGGCAGGATATAAAATCAACACGCATAAATCAAAGGCATTTCTGTATATCAGCGACAAAACTTCTGAAATGGAAATGAGGAAAAACACTCCATTCACAATATCCTCAAAACAAATAAAATACTTGGGAATCAACCTAACAAAAGAGGTGAAAGATTTATACAATGAAAACTACAGAACCCTAAAGAGAGAAGTAGAAGAAGATCTTAGAAGATGGAAAAATATACCCTGTTCATGGATAGGCAGAACTAACATCATCAAAATGGCGATATTACCAAAAGTTCTCTATAGATTTAATGCAATGCCAATCAAAATCCCAACGGCATTTCTTGTAGAAATAGATAAAGCAATCATGAAATTCATATGGAAAAATAAAAGACCCAGAATAGCAAAAGCAATTCTAAGCAGAAAGTGTGAATCAGGCGGTATAGCGATACCAGATTTCAAACTATATTACAGAGCAATAGTGACAAAAACAGCATGGTACTGGTACCAAAACAGGCGGGTGGACCAATGGTATAAAATAGAGGACACAGAGACTAATCCACAAAGTTACAACTATCTAATATTTGATAAAGGGGCTATAAGCATGCAATGGAGGAAAGATAGCATCTTCAACAAATGGTGTTGGGAAAACTGGAAATCCATATGCAACAAAATGAAACTGAATCCCTTTCTCTCGCCATGCAC
This sequence comes from Spermophilus citellus, assembly GCF_964194105.1. Lineage (NCBI taxonomy): Eukaryota > Metazoa > Chordata > Mammalia > Rodentia > Sciuridae > Spermophilus > Spermophilus citellus. The sequence continues at coordinate 36,729,669 of NC_138196.1, forward strand.
AAAAGTTAACTCAAAATGGATCAAGGAGCTTGATATCAAATCAGAAACTCTGCGTCTGATAGAAGAAAAAGTTGGCTCCGATCTACAGATTGTGGGGTCGGGCTCCAAATTCCTTAATAGGACACCCATAGCACAAGAGTTAACAACTAGAATCAACAAATGGGACTTAATTAAACTTAAAAGTTTTTTCTCAGCAAAAGAAACAATAAGAGAGGTAAATAGGAAGCCTACATCCTGGGAACAAATTTTTACGCCTCACACTTCAGATAGAGCCCTAATATCCAGAGTAGACAAAGAACTCAAAAAATTAGACAATAAGATAACAAATAACCCAATCAACAAATGGGCCAAGGACCTGAACAGACACTTCTCAGAGGAGGATATACAATCAATCAACAAGTACATGAAAAAATGCTCTCCATCTCTAGCAGTCAGAGAAATGCAAATCAAAACCACCCTAAGATACCATCTCACTCCAGTAAGATTGGCAGCCACTATGAAGTCAAACAACAACAAGTGCTGGTGAGGATGTGGAGAAAAGGGTACACTTGTACATTGCTGGTGGGACTGCAAATTGGTGCGGCCAATTTGGAAAGCAGTTTGGAGATTCCTGGGAAAGCTGGGAATGGAACCACCATTTGACCCTGCTATTGCCCTTCTCGGACTATTCCCTGAAGACCTTAAAAGAGCATGCTACAGGGATACTGCCACATCGATGTTCATAGCAGCACAATTCACAATAGCTAGACTGTGGAACCAACCCAGATGCCCTTCAATAGATGAATGGATAAAAAAAATGTGGCATCTATACACAATGGAGTACTATGCAGCAATAAAAAATGACAAAATCATAGAATTTTCAGGGAAATGGATGGCACTAGAGCAGATTATGCTTAGTGAAGCTAGCCAATCCCTAAAAAACAAATACCAAATGTCTTCTTTGATATAATGAGAGCAACTATGAACAGAGCAGGGAGGAAGAGTAGGAAGAAAAGATTAACATTAAACAGAGACATGAGATGGGAGGGAAAGGGAGAGAAAAGGGAAATTGCATGGAAATGAAGGGAGACCCTCATTGCTAAACAAAATTACATATAAGAGGTTGTGAGGGGAATGGGAAAATAAACAAGGAGAGAAATGAATTACAGTAGATGGGGTAGAGAGAGAAGTTGGGAGGGGAGGGGAGGGGGGATAGTAGGGGATAGGAAAGGTAGCAGAATACAACAATTACTAATATGGCATTATGTAAATTGTGGATGTGTAACCGACGTAATTCTGCAATCTGCATTTGGGGTAAAATTGGGGGTTCATAACCCACTTCAATCTAATGTATGAAATATGATATGTCAAGAGCTTTGTAATGTTGTGAACAACCAATAAAAAATTTAAAAAAAAATAAAGTAGAATGAAATTAAAAAAAATAAAATAAAATAAAAAAATAAAAGACATACTAGCACAAAACTTCCAAACTTAGAAAAGATACAACTATCCAGGAACAGGAAGGTCAAAGATCACCAAGCAGATTTAACCTAACCAACTCTACCCTAAGATATATAAGCAAGTTCTTAAGGGTTAAAGATAAAGAGATGAGCCTCAAGGCAACAAGAGACAAGAAACAAATAATACATAAAGATGTTCAAAATTTCCTGGGAGAGAATCCTTAGCAGAAATATTACAGACCAGGAGAGAGTAGCATAGGATGATCATGGTACTGAAGACAGGAAACTGTCAACTGAGAACACTCCACTGAGAAAAGCTGGTCCTTAGAAATAAAAAAGAGATAAAGGCATAATCAAACAAAAGTTGAGAGAATATAGCTCCAATAAACCTGTCCTACAAGAAAGGCTAAAACGAGTTCTTCAAACTGAAAGAGACATTAATGAATAAGAAGAAAACATTAGGAGGTATAAAATTCACTGGTAACAGCAACTATACAGACAAATGTAGAATGTTTTAATATCGTAAATATGCTGCATAAACCATTCATTACCTTTTTTTATTTGTTCTTTTTAGATACACATGAAAGTAGAGTGTATTTTGACATACTAATGTACATGGAGTATAACTTCCCATTCTTGTGATTATACATGATGTGGAGTTACACAGTCATGTATTTATATACAAACATAGGAAATTTATGCCCAAATCATTCTATTGTCTTTCCTATTCCCATCTTTCCTCCCTTCCCTTCATTCCTCTATGTCTAATCCAATGAACTTCTATTCTTCCCTCCCCCTCCTTTTTATGTGTTAGCATCCGCATATCAGAGAGAACATATGGCCTTTGGTTTTGGGGGAATGGCTTATTTCATTTAGCATGATAGTCTCCAGTTCCATGTATTTACCAGCAAATGTCATAATTTCATTCTACTTTATGACTGAGTAACATTTATATATATATATATATATATATATATATATATATATATATATATATATATATGAAGTTTGTGTGTATACACACACACACATACACACACACCACAATTTCTTTATCTGTTTAAAGGCACCTAGGCTGCAACCTGTACAATCAGAAAAATGAGAAATTATACCCCATTTGATTCAAATGTATGAATTGTCAAGATCATTGTACTGTCATGTGTATCTAAAAAAGAAAAAAAAAAGCACCTTGGTTGGCTCCACAGCTTAGCTATTGTGAATGGAGCTGCTATAAATGTTGAGGTGGCCACATCACTGTAATATGCTAATTTTAAGTCCTTTGGGTATATACCAAGGATAGAAATAATGGGTAAAATGGTGGTTCCATTCCAAGTTTTCTGAGAAATATCCATTCTGCTTCCTAGAGTGGTTGTAGTTCCACCAGAAACCATTAATTATCTTCAGTATGAAATTTATAAAAACAGTTAAAAATGAAAATAACCACATTTATATGTTAAGAGTTAGCAATAGAGAAAAATGTAAAATAAAACATTACAACTGACACCACAAAACTACAAAAGATCAGTAGAATTTATTGTTAACAATTATGCACCAACAAATTTGATAATCTAGAAGAACTTAACAACTTCCTGGATATGCACAATTTACCAAGATTGAATCATGAAGAAATATAAAGACTGACTAGAACAAGGAAAAGTTATGAGATTGAATTAGTAATAAAAAAAGTCTCTCATCAAAAAAAATTCCAAAATAAGATGACTTTACTGCTGAAATCTCCCAAACATTTTAAAACATTTTAAAAATATATCAATTCTTAAATTGTTCCAAAATATGAGGAGGGGGAAATCTTTCAAAGATTATTCACAATGAAACTAAGTGGGATTCATCCTAGGGATATAAACATGGCTCAACATACAAATAAATAAACAAGATAAACCACATTGACAGAATGAAGGACAAAAACCTTATGATCATCTCAACAGGTGCAGAAAAGGCATATGAAAAATTCAACTTTCTTTCATGATTAAAAACTCTGAAAAAATTAGGTATAGACAGAATGTATCTCAACACAATAAAGGCTATATATAATAAGGCAGCAGGTAGCATGATACTGAATGAAGAAAAACTTAAGGCCTAAGATACAGAACAAAACAAAGATGCAGGCAAGCACCAAGGCTCATGCCTATAATCCCAGCAGTTCAGAAGGCTGAGACAGGAGGATCACAGGTTCAAAGCCAGCCTCCATAACAGCGAGGCACTAAGCAACTCAGTGACACCAATCTAAATAAAATGCAAAAAAAAAAAAAAAAAAAGGTTGGGGATGTAACTCCGTGGTTAATTAAAGGGCATCCAAATTGGAAAAGAAAAAGACAAATTGTCACTGTTTGCAAATAAAATAATCTTATATTTAGAAACTACAAAAACAAATTCAGCAAAGTTGAAGGATACAAAATAAAAGCAAAAATCAGCAGTGTTGCTATATGCCAATATATGAAATAGAAATCAAGAAATTCTGTTTATAATTGCTACCAAAAAAGAAATTAGTTCAACCAAAGAAGTGAAAAGAACTCTACAATGAAGAGTACAAAATATAGATGAAAGAAGTTGGAAGCGAACAGGAAAGAAAGGAAGGAAGGAAGGAAGGAAGGAAGGAAGGAAGGAAGGAAGGAAGGAAGGAAGGAAGAACAGATGGAGAAAGGAAGGATAAACATCCAATGTTCATGGATTGGTAAAATTAATATTGCTAAAATACCCATGCAACACAAAGAAATCTACAGATTTAATGCAATCTCTATGAAAATACCAATGGTATTCTTTCTTTATTTTTATTTGTTAGTTGTAGTTGGACACAATACGTTTATTTTATTTATTTTTATGTGGTGCTGAAGGTTGAACCCAGGCCTTGCATGTGCTAGGCAAGTGCTCTACCACTGAGCCACACCCCCAGTCTCCCAATGGTATTCTTCATAGAACTAGAAAAAAATCCTAAAATTCCTAAGAAAATATTTTTTACAAAACACTGAATAGCCAAAGCAATCTTGAGGAGAAAAAAAAAAAGCAAGAGGCATTATACTACCTGATTTCAAAATATACTACAAAGATGTAGTAATTTAAATTGCATGGTTTGGGCATAAAAACAGATAAATAGACCAATGGAACAGAATAGAAAGTCTAGAAAACCATGCATTTACCACCAAATGGATTAAACACTTAAATTTCAGACCTGAAACCAAGGCACTAATGAAAGAAACTTGGAGGAAATGCTTCAGTGCCGCAGTCTGGCTGGGCACAAATAACCGAGCAGCCACGAAGCACTTGTAGGTTCAAAACAGCAACTCTTTATTGCCGAACTCCATAAGCACTCCACACACACTCCATGGGAACTCTCCCGAACACCACCCACACGGCTCTCTCAGGCACACCACACTCACAGGAACTCCCTCCCCCGGAACTTCACCGACTAACTTGAACTCCCCAGGAAATCCCCAGGAGAACTCCAAAGTAGTGGGTGCCTGAGGCGGACAGCAGGGGTCTATATACAATTGAATCAATCCAGCATCATCTTAATGGCTCGCCTCTCAACCATTACTTCTGGCAAAATGCCAGGGGCCATTCCGACTCAGCTGTGGCCCTCAACACTTCAGGATATTAGAATGGGCAAGAATCTTTTTGGAAAAGATAACCTTCCCCTCAAAACAAAAGAAACAAAAGCAAAAATAGAAAAATGAGATTATATCAAATTAAAAAGACTGTACATCTAAATAAACTTTTAACAGGGTGAAGAGACAACCTACAGAACAGGATAAAATATTTATAACTATACATTTGGCAAGGGATTAATATGGAGAATACATAAAAACTCAAAAAAGCCAATTGCAAAAATAATAATAATCTGATTGAAAAATGGGCAATAGACATAGACATTTCTCAAAATAAGAAATACAAATATGACCAAATATAACATTACAAATCATCAGGAGAACGCAAATCAAAACCACAATTAGATAGTGCCTCATAAGTATACACAATTGCAACAAGATGTAGTGACAGCAGAAAGAGGAGCTAACCTTCATAGCTTGGTCCATCAAAACTGGTTCTGAGGCTTGAATCTGATACACTCTGGAGATCTCCACAGGAGAGATCAAGTAAGCATTTGGATTTATGAGTCTGAAGCTCCAAAGAGATGTCAGGGTAGGATAGATCAATCTGCTTATATACATCATTTGTGTGAAAGAGATTGCCTAGTGGAAAAGTATATGTCAAGTAGAGGAGCAAGCCAAAATGTAAAACTGATGAAATTAAGAACAATGTAGAGGGCATTACGCCCGTGAAGAGAGAGAGGGATGTTAACAATTCCAATTGCTGTTAAGAAAATGTGCCAAATGAAGATTAGAAAATATTGAATGGATTTGACAAATAGAGATCATTATGAAAACTCAAGTCATTCATTACCTTCTCACTCTTAATTTCCCAACCTACCCTCATCTTCCCCCTTTTTCTTGAACTATTCTCTTAAAATTAAGAGCCACATTTTAGGCCTCCATTCAAGCCCCCAAAATTATAGAAGTACTTTCTGGTTGTAGTTTTGTAGAATTTCTACAAAACTAAAAACAGATTTTTTTTTCATGAGGTAAAGATAAAGTAGAAAGGAATCAGTTATGTTTCAAAAATGGCCAAAATCTTCGTATATTTGATTCTGTTCTAGAACTCCCCTAAGTCCACAACCTCTGACACATAGCAGATGATGAATAAATTAAGAGTATTAGATTTAATTGTTTTTGTATCACTTACTAAGTGAAGAAATCACCTAACCATTTACTCCAATCTTTGAGAGCCTATAATATTTAGGGGATTATGCAAGCTCCCCATTGACTATAAAGATGAATAGGAAATGAGCTTCTCAGTTCTCAGGAACTTGGAACCTTGTATCATGGATTATCCTCTCTGATGGAGGATCAGTCTATCTCTCAGGCATCCCCTGTAAAGAAAAATTGTAGTTCCTCTTGCCAAGCTACAGCAACGAGGAAGATCCACTGCCTTCTTTTATCTCAGTCTAATGAATGCTAAATATCCACTGTTTTTCTAAGTTTTCAACCCATGCTCTGCTATCCATTTCTGTATTACAATAGCCCCACATCTTCCCACCCATCCTTTGAAAAAAAAATTACTTTAATTTTTAGTTCACTGAGAAAACTAACCAGAAGAGAACTTCCATATGTTCTGCTACCAAATTAACCAAAAGATCACCCCTCCAGTTGTACACAGGATCTTGTTGCCTTTTATCAAAGACTTGCTTCTTGTAGTTTTCTCTCTTTTCTAAATCATTTCCTTCTTCCTGATGGAAAATACTCAATAATATGCAAATTTCCATGACTCTCAGCTTTAAAACTAAATCCTTTCTTGGGGCTGGGGTTGTGGCTCAGCGGAAGAGCGCTCGCCTAGTATGTGCAAGGCCCTGGGTTCAATCCTCAGCACCACATAAAAATAAACAAAATAAAGGTATTGTGTACAACTAAAAAATAAATATTTAAATAAATAAATAAACAAATAAATAAATAAATCCTTTCTTGACCTCACATATTTCCATAATTACTTCTCCATTTTACTATTTCCCTTTTACAGCAAAATGCCTCAGAGAGTTGCCTCTGCTATCTGTTTTTCCTTCTTTTCCTCCCACTCTCTCCTGAGCCTACTCTAATTAAGGTCTTCATCCCCAGTATTCTGTCTAACCTCCTTATAGGGAGGGACAGCCAGCATCTCATGAGGGGGTGGGAGGTGTCTTCTTCCTGCAGAGGAGGGTGAAAGCCTATCTAAAATATTAGTAAAAAACAAAAGACAAAGAGTCATAAATATATTTACAAAAGCGGAGCCCCTGATAGATGCAGTCCATACAAGAGTTAGAGTTAGACAAAGGAAAGATGGCTCCAATGGTTTGTTTAAGGGAGCACATCAAAGGCAGGGGTAAGGATTCAAGGGCAGAGTCTTGCAATCAGCAGTTTGATTGGCATCTCAGCAGGTCATGCCCATGTAGGCGCTGTGTGGAACATGGTGGACTGGGATAGGAATTCACAATGTGTCAGGGCAGTTAACCAGAGGAAATGTCCACTGGTCATTCCCAGACACCAGGTGTCCTATTCACTAGGCTCCATTCGTGGTGGCTCACACACAGCCCAAGATTGGCTCTCGACACCTCCTATTGTAAAGGTGTGGTAGTTAACTTCACGCATCAATTTTACTGAGCCACAGTGCCCCAGTATTTGGTCAAACATTATCCTGGATGTTTTTGTGAAAATGATTTCAGATGAGACTAATATTTAAATCAAAGAACTTTGAGTAAAGTTTATTGCCCTCCACAATGTGGGCTTATTCTCATCAGTTAAAAACCTCAATAGAACAAAAGCCTGACTTCCCCTGAGCCACAAGAAATTCTCCAGCAAGTGCTCTTCAGACTTGACCTGTACTATTGGCTCTTACCTGGGTCTCCAGGCTGCTGGCCCACTGTGCAGATTTTTATAATTGCTTCAGAGGAGGTTGAGGTGAGATGTCTTCAGAATTTCAAAAGAAAGTTCAGCCTGGTCAATTTTTTCAATCAATATCTGCCCTAGAAGAAGCAGATAGAATTGGGACATGTCAGCAATTGGGATCTAAAAATATTCCACGGGTTACTGTATAAACTGACTCACTCATATATTTTTCCTTTAAAGTATCATCTAAATACATATTTCTAAGCTTATCATTCATATATACCAGAAGTCATCATAAGTGATTTAGAAAACACTGTGCAAGCACAGGCTGTATTTAAGACCTCCTTTCCTGGTTGTCCTTTCTTTCAGCTGATCAGGTTCCAGCACAATGAGTCATCGAGGAGGCAACCTGTTCCCTTGAGGAAGACCTTCTTATCTGATAAATTGACTTCCAATCACAAATGTTGCCATAATGGCCTTTCATGGTATCAAAAACCACAACAAAATTCTGTTTTTAAGGCTTTCCTATGGAGTGTTGGAGGAAAGGGAGCAGGGATTACTAGCAATTTGAGTTGCTAGGATTATATCTGTCTGAAAGATAATAGAATGTGGGCAAGAACAACAAGCATCATTAGTGCTATCAAAGCCTTTCCATTAGGCACAACATCCACCAAACACACTGTATGAATCTCCACACCGTGCCTCTATGTGTGCTCTCCCATTAGTGGCTCATACTGGAGCCAGGATCATTAAATATACAGGAATTTTGTGAGCTATTTAATAAACCTAGCCATCATTAAAAATTGTTTTTTAAACTCGCAATTATATAAATTATACTAAAAGCAAAGGTAATATATGCTCAAAACTCATCAGTTACTAATATTTTGCTATATTTTATTCATATCTCTTTTATTGTATTTGTATGGCAAAAAAAATGCTACTTAATGGTGCACTACTACATTTCTTGTCCTTTTGTATGTCTGTAACAGAATATCTCATATTGGGTAATTTATAATGAACAAACATATATTGGCTCACAGTTCTAGAGAGTAGGAAGTCCAAAGAGGCAGCATGTGGTAAGGCTGAGAAAGTGACTAGAAAGGGCTGAACTTATCCTTTTAGAAGGAACCCGCTCCCCTGATAACAAGCCCACTCCTCTGGTAACAGCATTAATCCAGTCATGGGGGTAGCTCCCCTATGACCTAAACACCTCCCACTACGCCCCAACTCCCTACAACATAGCACTGGGGATCGAGTTTCCAACACATAAATTTGGGGGAACACCTTCAGCCCCTAGCACATTGCCTTTCTCCCCCTTCTCATGAATTCATGTCCTTCTCACACATAAAGTACATGTGAAATTCACTCCATCCCAGTAGCCCCAAAGTCTTAACCCCTTTCAGTACCAATCCAAAAGTCCAAAGTCCAGAATCTCATCTAGATCAGATATGGGTAAGACTCCAGGCACAATTCATACTGAGGAAACTCCCCTTCAGCTTTAAGCCTGAGTAATTATACAAATTACATGCTTCCAGTAGACAAGAATAGGATAAATATTCCTATACTGAAAGGAAGCCTTAGGAAAGAAGAAAGGAGTAACAGTTCCCAAGTATGTCTAGGAACCTACAGGACAAAACCATATTAAGTCTTAGGAGTCCAAAATAAATTTGACTCCAGGTGCTACCACCCTCTGGACACACTGGGAAAGGAGTTGGCCACAAAGGCCTCAGGTATTCTGCCCGCAGAGGGTTTGCTGGGCTCAGCTCCTGCAGCAGCTCTCACAGGTTGAAGTCTCATAATTCTCATAAAAGCTCTCCAAGGCAGAAGCTGAACACTGGTAGCTGTAAAGTTCTTCAGTGTAAGGAGTGGCCCTATTTCCACAGCCACTCTAGGTATTGCCCTACTGCAGACACCAATGTAGCTCCAACCCTACAACTTTGGTGGGCATTGCCCTAGTGAGAGCTCCCTGCATTGGTTCTGACCCTGCAACAAAGTCTCTTCCTGAACCCCTCGGGTTATGAATGGCATCCCTTGTATGCCTATGGAAAAGCCATGACCCCACAACTTTTGCATTTTGTACAGCTGCAGAATTAGCTCCATGTGGACATGACCACTATTTACAGCTTGTATCTTCTGCAGCACCCAGTTGAATCACACCTTGGCCCTCTTGACCTGTGGCTGTGGCAGTCAAGGAATTCTGCAAGAATAAAAGACTAGAGGCAGCAGAGGGCAAAGACACTGAGGGTCCTGCCGGAGCTCTCTGGAATCCTTGCCTCTTGAAAACAGGCCCTGCTCTAGACCTATGATAAGAAGGGGGCAGCCTTGAAGACCTCTGATATGCCTTCACTGTCTTTTTCCCATTGTCTTAGTGAATGGTACCTGGCTTTCTTCTATACTGATCACTTTATGGAAGGGTAGCCCAACCAAAACCCTTGGAATTCTCTCCCAAACACGTCTCTATTCTTTACATGGCCAGGATAGGGATGTCCCAAAATTTCACATTATGCTTTCCTTTTAATTGCAAATTCCATCTTTAAATAGTTCTCCCTCCTCTCATTTTGCTTCATACAGTTAAGTCAACCAGCTCCTTCAACATATTGCTTACAAATTTCTTCCACCAGATACCCTCGTTCATTACTTCTATAAAACCTTCTATAAAGCTTTCTATAAAGCCCACAGGCATAGACACAATTCCTCCAAGTTTACTGCTACTTCATAACAAAAATGGTCTCCAGTTTCCCATACCTTGCTTCCCATTTCTGAGACCTCATCAAAATTGCCTTTACTATCCATATTTCTACCAACATTCTGATCATGACCACCTGAATAATCTCTTAAGAGATTTCAGACTTTCCCTACAGTTACTCTCTTTTAACCCTCACCAGAATCAACCTTAATGCACTGCTTATGCCAAAGTAGGCTTTTACTTGCCTACGCCTCCAAATTCTTTAGCCTCTCTCATTCCAATTCCAAAGCTTCTTCCACATTTTCAGGTATTTCTTATAGCAAAATCTATGCTTCCTGATGACCAAGTTTGTGCCTTAGTTCAGTTTGTACTGCTACAACTGAATACTGTGGATGAGGTAATTTATAATAAATAGAGATTTATTGGCTCATAGTTCAATAGGTTGAAAGTAAAGATCAAGGGGCAGGCATCTGGAGAGGGTTGTCTTACTGCACCACATGGTAGACGGGCAAAGAAAAGACAAGAAGGGGTTGAACTCACCCTTTAATACGGAACCTAGTTGCTGGAGAGATGTCTTTATAGAAGTGACTTATATCTAAGTAACTTACTTATCATAGACCTATGTACCTGGGGACCCCTGCTTAATAGTCTCCTGGTTCCATTTTATCAGAGTTTGACTTAATGATTCCCTTTTGTCACTGGAAACTTCACAATAACATCTTGCCGCAGTCCGGCTGCAGCAAAATAACCAGGGTGGGGGGGGTGATGAGCAACTTGTATACATTGATACAGCAGGAGTGGGAGCCGTTTATTGTAGGACAGGAGAGGTATATATACATTCCACACAGCTTATCTTAATTAACATAAACTAGATACAGCAGTCAACCAATAAGAAATCTCTACACTTAATGGCTCACTGGCATTACTTCATAAACCACTCCCTCTGGCAAAATGCCAGGCGCCATCCTGACTTGTTTATAGACTCTAACAACATCTCTTCCCGACTCCTGACACAGTAATTTCACATTGATACCTTGAAACTGACCATGAAATGACATGATGGGTGTATTTGTGTCATAGAAATTAATTTGCCAACACTATAACTTTATGTGACCAACACAAGTGTCATTAATTAGGTCTTTTTTTGTAGGGTAGAGTGGAGTTAATTGAACTTTTACCAACAAGCCCCCAGTTTTCTACATCCCCTTTATTGTCAACTCTGGGCCACTTCTTCAAGTCTTAGCTCAAGTTGTGCCTCCACCAGGAAGGCACAACTAATCACCCCCAGGCTTCTGAACTTTCCTGCACTGCACGTCAATAGTACTGTCTTCCTGTAAATGTTAACTTGTTTTTGACTACTAGTACAAGGGAATATAACAAATCTTCATACATGGCTATATGCTTTTCTTCTACCCTCTTCTAAGTACTCTGTGTGATCTTCAAAGGCAAAGAGGAAGTAGATAGTAGATGTTCAACAGATGCTCCCTAGATGAAAATTTTGCTTATGAAACTTCCTAGGTGAGATGACCCTGTGCCAGTTAGTTTCCAAGGAACTTCCATCCAAAGAAGATGTCTCTCTCTCTCTCTCTCTCTCTCTCTCTCTCTCTCTCTCTCTTCTCTCTTTAAAAAAAAAAGAAGATGTATACTGACCAATTTAAATGCAAGTTTCATAACTATTTAAATGTTAGAAATCTGAAATATAGTTGTCTTTAAATATGTATAGGAGTCACTCTGATGCTCCTTCTAATCAGCAGTAAATTGGATCAAGCATTACTTGTTTTAATTCCCAGCATGACTCTTTATTTAGAACTTCATAGAGATGAACTTCTAGATGATTTCTTTAAAAAAAAAAAAGAGGGAAAATGCCATAGTCCTACTGGGTTAAATAACCGAGTGGTGACAAGCAACTTGAAGGTTGAATCGGGAACTACTTTATTGCGAGTGAACTCAGCAGGAACTGAGAACTCAAAGTAGCGGGGGGGGGGGGGGGGGGGGGGGGGGGCGGGGGGGCACCCAAGGTAGCAGGAGCCGCCTCTCTGCCGGACTGCAGGGGTACATATACCCAACTAATTACACACAGCTTAACTGAATTGACATAATCTAGACACAGCAGTCAGTCATTAAGGAATCTCCATCATCTTAATGGCTCGCTGGCGTTGGCTCAGAAACCACTCTTCCTAGCATACTGCCAGGTGCCATCTTAACTTGGTTGTGGCCCTCATCAGGAAAAGAAAGACTCTGGGAGGGACTAATCTAGCCTGGTCTAGTAAACCATCCACAGCCAGCTGAGCAGCCTTCCAGAAGGGACTGTGGCTTCTGGGCTGGAGTGTTCTCCTCAGGGGCCAGGCTGGGATGGTGCACAGGCTGACCCAGCAAACTGACACCTTGCAGAGGAACAGCTGGCAGGGAAGACACACAGGAGGAAAGCCGGCTGGATGAGGGGAAAACAACCCTCTGGGAAGAAAAGTGGATCCAACCACAAATGTCATTTGGCATTTGCAAAGGAAGCAGCCATATATAGGAGATCACAGCTGGTTTAACTTACCAATAACAAATTCAATCCTGTTTCTTGCAGCTTGTCTTCTATCTATAAACACAGACGAAGCCATCCACAGATGCAGGTTCAAATTACCCTAGTGTTCCAGAAATCTGCATGGGAGCCTTGGGGGTGGGCTTCAGAGGAGTTACTGGATGGAGTGAGAGAGAGGAGTGGAAGATGACCCTATTATTGTCTCACTGGCTTTTCTCTGCAAACAGCAGGGTGATGCAGTAAGAGGAAGACCCAGATGGGGGTGATGGCTAGAAGGACCTAGTTAGGGGACACTCACTCTGATCAAGAGAGTAAGAAAGACCATTAAGAGTTAGGAGCTTTCCTCTTTCTGAACATTTTGGAAAAACAATTCTGGCAAATTGTTCTGGCTTGCTGCTCTATAAACAGGCTTGTTTTGACAGCTTCTTGAGATGCTGGTCACTGCCAAATGCATCCTGTAAATCCACTTACTGCATTTGTTTGGCTTTTCCTTTTTTCCCCCTCTAGTGGGGTACAAAGAAGAATGGGACTGGCCTTTTGCCAAAAGGACCCCATTCCAGGTAGGAGAAGGGAATCAGAAAACCAAATGCCACAAGTAGCCAGGTCTTGTTTCAGAAAATGACTAAGCTAACAAATATGGACTATATGTCCCTGCTTCTAGAGAGAAGATTCACATTTCCACCAAGTTTTTGCAAAAGACAGCTGAAGACTACACATGTCCAGCTTCAAAGAGGAATTCTCCCCATTTTTCTTCCTCCCCCCCCCCCACCACTGGCCACATAACTCTCAAGACCAGGTGGAGTAATTTCACTGACATTTAGTATATTGTGTCAACTCATTGGGAGTGCTCTTTGATTCCTGATGGGGAAGCTGAAAAATGGGTCATTCTCTCAAAGGGAATAAGCCCACCTCCCACACAGGGTCAGTCCTTTCAATTCTTGTGCTTCCACAAAAACAGGCTGGAACAGAGCTTGTTCATTTTATGTCTTCCTTGTCCACCTCCCACCTGTTCCCAAAGCCATGGACTGGCCTTGCTAATGTCCTTCAAGCCCTGTAACTCTGGGGGAGGTTGGATGGGGCCCAGGGATCCTCCTGCATTGTCTGGAGCACCATCTGGTTGGAAAGTTTATCACCCAAGTTATCTGAGTGTTCTCCATGCAGCTTAAATCTATTAATTCTTTATCTTGTCATCACAGGCTAAATGAAAGCATCCTCCACTACACTTCCTCCCTTTGCAACAAAAATATTTTACCTCTTGCTCACCCCCATGTAGTCGGCCTCTATATTCTTTCAAGAACTTCTTTTCAAACTTTCCACGAAGTACTTGGTCTAATGAGCCCCCAGGGAACCTGGGAGATGGAAAGGCCTTAAGAAAATGAAAACTAGATGGCTCTCCCCATGGGATGTGCTTGGAGGCCTAAGGCGTGAATCCCTCGCCTCCAAAATGAATCTCCTGGGGGCCCCCTTAAAGCCTAAAATCTTCCCTTCTAATCTCAATATTGGGAGCCAGGATCACTTTTCCAACTTTAGAAATCCCCTTCTTATACTATAAAGAGGTTGGGAGGGACAACCCTAAAGTGGCAGGAAGCAAGAGTCTATTGGTGACATAGAACAAGATGAGTGCTGAGATTAGAGGAGAATAGAAGGGGAGAGAGCAGAAAGTAGGTTGAGTTTTGCTGAAGAGGTTTGAATGCCACAGTATCCAAAGCCTAAGAGACAAAAGAGTCCTGGATCATCTGCTTCTTTCGCCTCCTTCCTTGCAGTTGACAGGGAGAAAGAGAAGGGAGCCTGGTAGACCTCTCTCAGTCGGCAAAGGAACCCTCTGCAGGGCTGCATTCAGCTCACCCAGATGTCATCTTCAGAAACCAAAAGGAAGCAGAGCATATCAATTCCAGCTTTTCCTTTCTGGGCCTGAGGACACATTTTCTCTCACCCCGTCAGTCAGTTCCCCTTCAGCCTCAATGCCCAACATTGGGTCACATATTCTTAAGAGCTGCCGCTGGGGCGAGTGGAGTGAGATTGCTGATGTCTGGATCCACCTCCAGCATGGGAAGAGGTGGGTTCTGCCACAGCTTTCTCCCACCTACCCAGAATTCTGGCAGGGTAGTCATTCAATCATGTTTTTCTCCTCATCACTCCACCAAAACTTCTGTCAAGGTCACCAGGGTCTCCCATTGTCCTAAGGCTTCCTCACTTTTGACCAACCAGCCAATTTTTAAAATTTATGGGGTACAAAGGAATGTCATGATTTTAAATACAACATAGAATGATTAAATCCAGTTAATTAGCATACCCATCACCTCAAGTACTTAACAGTTTTTGTGATGAGAACATGAAATTTGCTCAAATATATTGAAATGTACGGTACTTGGTTATTAGCAATAATCTCCACTCTGGGCAACTGATGTTTTTAAAAAATCAAATTTATTTCTCCTATCCATCAGCCAACTTTGACACAGTGGATCACTCCCTTCATTTTGAACCTCTTCTCCATATGGTTCTTTAGTCAGCTTTTTCGCTGCTGTGATCAAAAGACCTGACAAGAACAATATAGAGGATGAAAAGTTTATTTGGGGGCTCACGGTTTCAGACGTCTCCATCTGCAGGTGACCAACTCCATTCCTTGGGGCCTCAAGTGTGGTAGAACATCATGGCAGAAGAATGTGTTGCAGGAAAGCAGCTCAAGACATGACCAGGAAGCAGAGAGAGCTCTGGACAAAGTATAACCCCAAAGCCACACCCCCAGGGACCCACCTCCTTCAGCCACATCTACCTGCCTTCGGTCACCACCAAGTTAATTACTCTCAAGGGACTAATGCACTGATTAGATTAAACTTCTAACCCAATCATTTCACCTCTATAGCTTTTTGCATTATCGTACACACAAGCTTTGGGAAGACACCTAATAGGGAAACCATAACCCATGTCTTCCAGGACACCACTTTCTCTTGTTCTCTTTCTCTCACACTGGTCATTAATCACAGTTTCCTTTGCTGTATCTTCCTCATCTTTCCAACCTCTAAATGAGGCAGAGCCTAGGACACGGTCCTCAAGCCTCTTTTTTTCCTTTATATTCATTCCACTCCTCTGGTGATCTCATTTGGTTATATGACTTTAAATTTTATCAAACTGCTATGATTTCCAAATATTTATCTCCAATATGGACCTCTCCCCTTAATTACAGAATTATAAGCCTGACCAACTATGTCTATTGGGCATCTCTAATTAGAATAGCCAAAACTCTAGCTCTGCCTTCCAAATATATTCAGAAATGTAGGCATTTCCACCACTTTCAACCCTGAGCATCTTTCTCCTGATAGACTGCAAAAGTGACCCACATCTTGCTCCCTCCCTCCCCACCCCACTCTTTTTCTCATTTTGGCATTGGGGACTGAACCCAGGGCTTTGTGCATGCAGGGCAAGCACTTTGCCACTGAGCTACATCTTAGTCCCACACTCTTTTTTTTACTCTGTCTTCCTACAGCCAATTTTCTATATGGAAACCAGAGTAAATCTCATAAAACACAAATCAGATCATGTGAGTCTTTCACTAAAATCCTCTAAAGGCTTCTCATGTCACATAGAATAAAAGCCAAAATTACTACAAATGGCCTATAAGAACATTTGAAGGAAGTGAGACCCAGACATCTGGAGGAAGAAGATCCAGTCCTGAAGTCATGAGGAAAGAACATGACTCCATGGAGGAGGAGGAGGAGCTAGGACCCTGGTTTTCTGTCTTCCTCCTACCACTCCCTCATAGTCAGTTCCCCTAAATCACCTCAAAAGGTGATCTGACTTGGAAATGGGCCGGTAAAAGTAGTTAGTTAAGGATCAAAATGAAACCATACTGGATTGGGGGGATCCCTATATACAATGTCTGGTGTCCTTATAAGAAGAGGCAGGGACCCACAGAAAGGTATAAAAAGAAGGTCATATGTAAACAGAACTAGGAAGAAGTTGAGGCTGGCTGCCTTGGCCAAGGAATACTGGAAGAGGAGGCAAGAAAGGATTCTTCCGTAATCTAAGGGAGTGTGGGCCTGTGGACGCCTTGATTTCAGACTTCTTGAGAATCAATTTCAATTATTTTAGGGTAATTTGCCATAGCAACCATAAGCAGCCCCATCTACCCACCCTCCCTCCTTTGACTCCAGCCATTTGGGCCTCCTCAAATTCCCCACATGAAAGAAGCCAACAGTTTTATATGAGAACAACAGGGTCCTGACCCAAAAGCCTGTGTGACTTTTCCCAAGTCTCTTGACCTCTCTGGGACTCCCATATTTTCTTTTTATGTAACAATGCAATCTCTTTGTTTCCTCCAATTCTGAGAGCCAGAAATTCCCCTAATCAATGATAGAGTCTCAACTCAGTACAGTGAAAGCAATTCTCACTAGACAACCTCAGGTTTCCTCAGAGCTACAAGACCTGCCCCAGATGTGTGCAATGGAAAAATTCTGTCCTCATAAGGCACCTGAATGCCACAGGGAATCTGCTGGAGCTGGACCAGTCCCTGGAAAGAAATCCGGTCCACATTTACTTCACAAAATTATTCTTTACAATCCTGTTCGTGCTCTCATTCTGGTATCAAGAGCAATTCCTAATCAACATCTCTTAATGGAAATAGGCTGTTCATGTTCTGAACTACTTACACATGGAACTAGAAAATAGAGGATGCCTGTTACGCAACTTTACTTCCCAAGAACCAAGTCTTCTGATTGGAGACTCAGTTCCAGATTCCTTTGATTTAATGGACAACACCTCCCTCCACAGATGCTGCTGATGGTGTCTCATCTGTTATGTTCCAACAGCCTGTAATTAGTGCTGGTGGGTGGACAGTAATCATATAGTTGTAGAGCTAGAACACAGATCTCAGACCTAACTCCCTCTTTTTTTTTCCCCCAGAAGAAAGGGTCAAGGCCAAAATTGCTAACTTATTTGCCCAGAATCAATGCAACTAAGACTGAAAAGAGCTCATCTGCATTCCCATCCCCAAGTGCAAGCTTTTGCAAGTTCTGCCGACCTCACAGCAGCATGCTGCAAAAGGATGCTAATGTGGGCTTTTTGCTATGGAGTTGTTTTTTTTGCCCCACTAATGGGGAAGCTGCCTGATTTTGCAGGGAGCCACCTTATGTCTTCTAAACCACAGAAGTTAAGTTTCTGTGCAAGATTCTTTTCCTTATTTATTTTACTTTTTTTTTTTTAACAGTTCTTCAAAGACAAAAAGCAACAACCATTTTCAATCTGATCCAAGACCACAGGATTGTTTTCAATTCCATTCATCAGTATCTCATTCACCCCAAGAGACTATGGGATGTTTCCATATTTACATAACGGGGCTCATCATTTTAAGCTGCATAGGGCCCTCTTTGACATGGTGGCAATTGTTTCCCCTGCAAGCTTCCAAGTTTACTGTAAAGGCCAACAGGGTCTCAGACACCCAGAAAACATACTTTTTATGTTTTTATAAACTCTATAAAATTGTAATTGGATCAAACTTTGCATTCAAAAGCACATTCTTCTGGAATATTTTATATGCACATAAAACAGAGAAAATGTTAACGTTATGATCTTAACTGTTTGCACATTGGAACCAGCTAAAAGTTAGGAAAATGCAATCCATCTGTTCTCTTCTTTGAAACTAGATTATTCTGTGAGCACAAAAGAATGCCTCAGGGGAGTTTGACACTGCCCTCTCCAACTCCTGTTATCAGGTGACATGAGGTTGGGGGTGGAAGGAGGATGGTGGGAGGAGACAGCTGCTTCTCTGCCCCCCCCCTTCTCCTTTCTCTCTCTCTCTCTCCAAACTAAGGTGTGTCCCATCCAAGAGCCTTGACTGCAATGGCTAATCCTCTAGCAGACTGGGAAAAGAAAAGGATGGTCATCTGGTCCCCACTGCCCAGGCCCTAGGAACTTCTAAAGGTCGTTTCACCTGTCCTGGCTCCTAGCAGGTCTCATTCCCTAGGGAGATTTGCTAAAGCCCATAAGGCTCTCTAGAGTCTAGGTTTGCTTTAGTCCATATGTCTTGTTTGTTCAAGACCATCCATTAGGCATTTATTAGCCTTCATTATGAAGTGCTACCAGCCTAATTAGTTCAAGCTGAGTTAGGGGTAGCAGACTAAGGGGGAAATGAGGGAAGAATATGAACAACAGCTGACATTTGCTTGTCTAGGGAGCCTGGCTGCTCAGCTCCCTTGTTTTATCTGTTAGCACAGCAAATTAGACCCCTCATTATCACATTTGCAAAGTGCCTGGCACAAACAGGGAAAGAAAACCTGGAGAGGGAAAGAGCCAAAGACACTGGGAGAAGAGGCTAGCCTCTACCAAGGAGTAGCTTTCCAGAGAACAAAGCCATATCCCACCCTTGATGGGATATGCCCCATCAGGTCTAGGCCAAATGCAAAGAGGAGATTCCCTTGGAGGACGGGGATCTTAGGTGGGGAGGATTAGACAGCATTAAAAATGGTCCTGGAAAGGTCACCATATCCAGTTCAGCCTCCTCAGAAGGCAATTACATAGTCTGAGAAATTGTTGGACAGAAGTTTTGTTCATAGTCCATAGGAACACAAAACCCAAAAGGATTTTATCCATCACTGATAAAAGTAGAGCAGTTCTCACATTCAATATGCCTAAGAATGACCTAGGAGATCTGCTAAAATGCAGAGTCTTGGGCCATACTCCAGATCCAGCAGAATCTCTGGGATTAGTGCCCAGGGACATGTATTGTATCCTTTAGAGTCCTCGTTATCACATGAATGCTGCAAAACAAATTGTTTGGTAAGTATTTCATTCACCAAATAGTTCTACTGAGTTCCTATCTTGAAGAAGGTACAAAGCAAAGAGCCATAAGAAACATACATGGGAGTAAGAAATATGAAACAGCATTGGAGGAGAGATCAGAGACCAGAGGGCCAGAGTGTCCTGGTGTTTGACCAAGTGGGCAGTCAAAGAAGCACATAATGATCACACACTCACCCAAATGCCATGCCAGGACAAGGCAGGGAAGTGGTAACATGTGAGAAGAGTTTGTAATCCCATTTTAGGGACAGGGGAAAGTTCCCAGAAAATATAACATCTAAACCAGGAGCTTAAGAAAAAGGAGAAGTTAGCACAGAGAATCCAGAGGAAAGAGAATCAGGGCAGAAAGTATGATTTGTGCATAAATCTCAACTTGAGAAAACAGGTGTTGGCTCTTGAAGAGGGCTCAGAATTATGGAATCATAACAAGTGAAGATGGGGTTTGAGAAATGAGCTGGAAATGTTTATAAGCAGACATTCTAGTGTGGGTTTTTTCCTAAGGAAAGGTGGGAAGTAGTTGCTAAAGTAGACAATGATCATTCTGGCAATGGTATGGAGAATGAGTTTCAGAAGAGCAGGACTAGAGATAGACCAGTTTGAAGGTGGATGTATTCATTTCTTTTCAAACCCCAGTGAGATATGAGTCTGAAGCCCCTGTCAGATTCCTGGCATTCACGAAACTGTGCCTGATATTCATAAGGCTGCTCCCCTTTGGGTCTTGGGCATATCAACCCCTAGACAATTTGCCAACTGGCCGGAGCTCCCTCTACTGGTCTGGAGCTTCATTTGCCAAAGAACAGGGAAAAGGACACATTCTCTCCTCTCTAGGGATGGGGGGAGTCTCAATGAAGTTTAAGTAATGGATCCTTGGCAAACTGAGAGTAAATACACCATTCCCCTGATGCAAGATGCCTCTGAGAAGTTCCCAGAGATGACTGATCCGCAGGAAGATTCTCACACCTGCTGCTTGTTTGGGGTTTCTGGGATTATGTAGGAATAACAGGTTGACAGGATCTCAGACCCACCTGCACTTCATTTCATGAATACTCAGATTTCCCCATTATCATCTCATTGTTAGTGCTAAGTCTCTCCATTGAGTCTTTTACTCTAGAACTATGGACATTCCCACCATTATTAGCACCCAAAAAAGAAACAGAAAAAAAACATTGTGGAGAATGTATACTGTGTCAAAGTGAGTGTGGTGAAATCCCCTAAGTCATTTACTCCTTGTGAACCTCAGATTCCTCATTCAAGAGATGGAGAAACATATCTACTTCTGGACTGCTGGGGGTTGAACCCAGGGCCTCACATATGGTAGGCAAGCTCTCTACCACTGACCTATGCTCTCAGCCCTTCTCAGTTTTGAGACAGGGTTTGCCAAGTTGTCCAGGTTGGCCTCAAATTGGGATCCTCCTGCCTCAACCTCCCAAGTAGCTGGAATCGCAGGCATGTACCACTATGCCTGGCTTCTATTTCCTAGGGTATCAACTGTAAGCAATCTGTATTGAGATGACCTTATGAAGCATATTGACAAGGAATCTTGTGTTCATTTACCCTCATCCTTTCCTATCATCTCCCAGTGTTTAATATGTAGGTTATTATTTGTATTCCTTTTGGTTTCCTTTCTATCTTTCAATAATAAAAACGTCTAGTTTTTGTTCCATGACTTTCAGCAAACTTTCCAGCCTTGATGCTCACTTAAAGAGTGTCCACATTCACCACTCTCCGGAATTGTCTCCATGGCACTCCGGTCAGGTGATTCTGACATGTCTGACAGCAGAGCTTCCCAGGCAGACACACCTACCACTCCCATGCATCAATACCTGGAATATCTGAAAAGCAACCAGCAGCCTTTACCTGAGGAGCACTACCCATGCATTACTCAACTCTAGGGAGAAATACAAAGAAGCAGAAGGAAAAATCCTGCATTCAAGGTCACCACAATCTGGTGATGAGGACTGAGCCTTCTTATTTCATCATTAAACCCTGAGCCAGAAGAAGATATACATCACAATATCTATTAAGAAACTCAAGATATTGTTAGCTAAATGTGTTCCTTTCCCTAGATACCTATTGGAATCTAGTCATATGCATTCATGTAATGAATATTTTATTAAGTACTTATTATAAGTCAGGCACTATACCAGGTACTGGGGCCAAGAGATGAAAACAAAACCAAACATGGCCCTGGTCTTACTTAGTGTGAGAAACATACATAAATTATCACACAAACAAATTCATAAAAGAAAAAATAAATTATGCATAACATGAAATAGAGACATTTTATATAAATGTTACAAGCTGTGATAAAGAATGGGACAGAAAAGAACAGGTCTTACTTAACAAAAGGCTCCTGAATGGGAGCTTCATAAACAGGTAAATAAATTTCCCATCACTTTCTATGTTCTAGGATTAAATATCATAGGGACTTTCTGTTCCTTTAAAGTTTGAAAGAACTCACTCTTCAAAAGTGTTGAATTGGATCAGCCTCACACAATCCAAATAACTGTAAATTTTATTTTTTAAGATAACTATTTAAAATTTTCTAAGTTGTTGATATATCTTTATTTTATTCATTTATTTATATGCAGTGCTGAGAATCCAACCCAGTGCTTTACACGTGCTAGGCAAGTGCTCTACCACTGAGCTGCAACCCCAGCCCTTAAGGTAATGTTTTAAAATATTTTTATTTGTTCTAATTAGTTATACATCACAGTTGAATACATTTTGAACATCATACATAAATGGAGTACAACTTCTCACTCTTCTAATTGTACATGATGTAGAATCACACCAGTTCAATAATCATATATGTACATAGGATAATAATGTCCTTCCTACTCCTATATTCCCTCCCTCCCTTCACTTACTTCTGTCTAACCCAAAGTACCTCTACTATATCCCTAGCCCCCACCCCCTCGTGGTGAATTAGCATCCACATATCAAAGAAAATGTTTGGCCCTTGGTTCTTTGGGATTGGCTTATTTCATTTAGCTTTTACCTTCAAATGCCATAACTTCATTCTTCCATTGTATATATGTACCACATTTTCTTTATCCCTGCATCTGTTGAAGGGCATCTAGGTTGGTTCCATAGTTTAGCTAATGTGAACTGAGCTGCTATAATCATTGATATAGCTGCATCACTGTAGTATGCTGATGTTAAGTCCTTGGATATAAACTAAGGAGTGGGATAACTGGGTCAAATGGTTCCATTCCAAGTTTTCTGAAGAATTTCCATACTGTTTTACATAATGGTTGCACCAATTTGCAGTCTCACCAGCAATGTTCCTTACATCCTCGCCAACATTTATTATTGTTTGTATTTTTGATAACTGCCATTTTGACTAGAGTGAGATAAAATCTTACAGTAGTTTTGATTTGCATTTCTCTAACTCCTAGAGATGTTGAACATGTTTTCATATAGTTGTTGATCAAATGCAAATACTGTCAATTTTAAATTGTTACCAACTGCAGAGGCAAAGGTTATGGTAATCGTAATTTTGTGGTTTTTGTTTAATTCAACAACATTCATTCCACAAGTATTGAATATCAATATCATGCTACACAATGAAGATAAAATGATCACCAAAATCAACATGGTACCCCTGCCTCCATGGACTATACAGGCTAGTGGGTCTTTTTTTTTTTTAATAGTTACAACATTTTCTTCATAGGTTTATTGGCTATTTGTTGCATTTTATTTGGAGAGAAAGTATTTCCTTTATTTTTTCACTTATACATATATGAAACTTGTATATCAGAACAGTGTTCTTACTTTGGTCTGTTGCCATGGAAGCATATAAAGGACTGCCTATATAATTTTACATATATGATAAAACAACATATATGCCATTTTTCCTTCTCCATTCCTGCCTTCTTAGGAGCACCTCCTGTCCCATTCCCCACATTATAGAAAAGTCAGATTTTAAAATTTATTGAGCTAGGGATATTGCTCAGTGGTAGATCTTGTGCTTAGCATGCATGAAGCCCTGGGTTCAAGCTCCAGCACCAAAAAAAAAAAAGTAAAATATAAAATAAATAATGATAAAAATTTGTGAGTGTCCTTCCATATTTTCCTTCATAATCAGATAATCCTATACACACATATCTACCTTTTTATCTACTTGTATCTATTTTTTTATAGATCCTTTGTTCTGGTTTGCATGTGGGTATTCCCCAAAAGCTCATGTGTGAGACAATGCAAGAAAGTTCAGAGGAGAAGTGACTGGGTTATGAGAGTATTAACACAATCAGTGAATTAATCCCTGATGGGATTAGCTCGGTAGTGACTGAAGGCAGGTGGGATGTGGCTGAAGAAGGTGGGGCATTGAGGGTGTAACTTTGGGGTATATATTTGTATCTTGCAAGTAGAGAGCTCTCTCTGCTTTCTGACCATCATGTGAGCTGCTTGCCTTTACCAATCTCTTTCTCCATGATGTTCAGCTTCACTTTGAGCCCTGAGGAATGGAGTTTGCTGTCTATGGATTGAGACACTCAAACCATGAGCCCCTAAATAAACTTTTCCTCCCCTAAAATTGTTCTGGTCAGATCTTTTAGTTGCAGCAATCAAAATACTGACTAAAACATTCTTGTACACTCTTTTTATAACACATTTCTACATCTTATATTAATCTTTCAAACATTTCTCTGGGAAAACTGCTCCAAGTAATTTGGTATTAATCCAGATCATTTTTTAATGATTGTACAATATTTTATGGCATAGTTATATCATTATTTGTTCAGCTATTTCCCTATTGACAAGGAATTTTTTCCCAGTTCTTAGTCACTCTGAACAATACTGCCACAAACATATATTCCCTCGTGAATTGGATACATTTGTTTTTATGCAATAAATTTCTGGAAATACCATGCTCATTGCTATAGTCTGGATCAGTGTCTCCCAAAGGTGACAGTCTCGGTCCCCAGCTAATGGTCCTATTGGAAATGATGGAATCTTGAGGAGAAAGGTCACTGGGAGCATGCCCTCAAAGGGGATAGTTTCTTGTCTTTGTTTCCAGGTCATTATGAGGTGAGAAGTTTCCTTCATCACATGTTCCTGCCTCACCACAGGCTCAAAAACAATGCAACTAACCACCTATGGGCTGAAACCTCCAAAACTATGAGTCTAAATAATTTTTTTCTCTTTCTAAGTTGATTATCTTGAGTATTTTGTTACAATGATGGAAAACTGACCCACTCATTTTGTATATGATTTTAAGTTTTAACAGATGTTCCAAGTTGCTTTCCAAGAAGGATGTAATGATTTGCATTCCCATAAGCAGTTATTAAAGTGTCTTCACTCACACCCTTGAGAAAAATGAGTTTGAGTTCTTTTTAGTTTTGCTAGTCTAATAGGAACAAGCTGATATTTTATTATATGTTATGTTTATATATGTTACTTTCTTTGCATTTCTCTGATTAATAGTGTTTTTTAGCATCTTTTCTTATAGTTTAGCTCTTCATTCTGAAAACTGTATATCAAACACACTACCTAATTTCCTATTGCTTTGTATGTCTTTTGTCAATTTCTAAGAACATTTTGCATATACCCAAAATTAACTCCTTGACATCTAAATTACAAATATTTTCCCAGATCCTTTGATTATCCATAGATCTTGTTTTTTGTGAATTTTTTTTTTACACAGAAACCATAAACTTTAATGATCAACTAAATCTCACTTTTCTTTTATTGCTTCCTGATTTCCAGTCTTGAATATAGGGATCTCCCTAATGCCTATATCTAAATTTTCTTGAAATGTTTTAATTATTTTATTTTAAATTAGAGTCTAATCCATCTGGGATTTATTTTTGTGTTTGATATAAGAATGAGGTTTATTCTTTCTTCCAAATGAAGATCCACTTATACCAGGATCATTGAAGTCTCTATTTTCCCTCTGACTTGACTCATCACATTTGTCTTAAGTAAATTCACATTTACTCTGATATCTAATTCCAGACTTCCAATTCTACTCCACTAACCTACTTATCTGTTTTTATATAAATAACCATTTTGTTCTCTTGTTGTTGTACCAGGGATTGAATCCAGGATTTCAGATTTGCTAGGCAAATGCTCTAACACTGAGCTACATCCCCAAATCTTTTTTATCTTTTTATTTTGAGACAGGGTTGGTCTCACTAAATTGTTCAGGCTGATTAAACTTGCAATCCTCCTACCTCAGCATCCAAAGTAGTAGGGATTGTGGGCATGTACCACCATATCCAGCACCATACATTGTTATATATATATATATATATATATATATATATATATATATATATATATATATATATCTTATGTAAAGCAAGTTATCCCTGGTTATTCTCCTTTCATGTGATTTTCTTAGTTGTACTTAGACTTCTATCAGATGACATTTAAGATCTTTTCATTCAGTTCCAGGGGAAAAAAACATCAAAATTGAAATTGTAAAAACAAACCAATTTGAAAGATTGTCATTTTATTATATTATCCTCCCATCCTAAAATATAAATGACTCTCCATTTATACAGATCTTACTTGTCTTTTAGTAAGCTATTTTAAGTCTCTTTATATAGATTCTTAATCTTCAATGTGAAATAATTTTGTCATTATTTTAAATGACACAATTTTTAATTTTCATTACTATGTTTATTACTAACATAGTGAAAATATTGATTTTTATAACATTTTCTTGTACCCAAATGCATTTATTAAAACTAGTAGGGTTATATTTTTCTAAAATTCCTTGGGGTTTTTTTTTAGCACACAGTCTCCTTAGTAGCAAAAAGAGATGATTTTGTATATTCTTTCCTATGTTGATGCCTATTATTTAATTTCTTGCCTTATTATATTTGCCAAAATCTCCAAGATTTTGTTAAATAACAATGATGATTGTAGACATCCCTCTTTCTAGTTTTCTATTGTAATTGAAATTGATTCAGTATCTTTCACTGAAAAATCATATTTTCTTTTGGTTCTTGGTAGTTTTTGTATTCATGAGATTACTTCTTTTTATTCCTGTTTATTAAGAATAACTGGTAAATTTAATTACTTATTCCATTTTTTTTACATTGACTGTTCTGACCAAGCAGTTTTTCTCTTTTCAGTTATTAATGGGTTTATTTTCTGTTCTACTTTTTTCCTTTTTGGTTGGGTTCCTATTTCAATACTTCTCCTTTTTTTATTTCTAGATAATTTCCTTTTAAATTCCCCCTTTGATCATCATGTTGAATATGGGACTGTGTTTCTCATATTCAAATAAGTAAGAGTTGTTCAATCTCTTTGTATTATTTAATTCTACTTTTTTAAGCTAATGACTAGAAAATATGCCCTATGAAAGGTCTGCTTTTTGTTTGTTTGTTTGTTTTGGTCAATTTTTTATAAAAGTTATATGAAAACAATGTATGCTCTCTATTTAAAGGACTTATGATTATTTACGAATTCTATCAAGGTAATTGGCATTATTATTCAATTCCTCTATGATCTAACTTTGAAAATGTGCTATCTAGATTTAAACTGATGAAAGAAAGACCAACCTGGGCACCCTGGAGGCTTATTTCCTTCTCCCTCTTTGTAGCCTAGCAGACACCTGACTCAGCTGGTTTGAGCCAACCTGTTGAGAGACAGTTACCATTCTTGGCAACTGTTCCCAGGGCCATCCCCCTGCAGACTCCTAGCACGGATCTTGTTTACAGATAATCCTAAAACACATTTATAGTTAGTTGGAGAAATCAGATTCCTTAGCCTCTCTTGTGTTAACCCAGAAGTATGTACTGTAATGTGACGGATGACTTTTTCTTTCCTGGAGCTCTCTGGGTGGCACATCTAGCCATCTGGCCATCAGGCACCCTGAACATTGGGACCCATCCTATGTTACAGAACAATGACAGTTTCAAGGCAGCCACCAAGTACGTTTTTTCTGCTTCTAAGTTTTCTTTCAATAAACCCCATGTTATAACTGCAGTAGGTAGCAGTAGTGATGAGTGCTCATGGTTCTTGTATAACACAAATCCAAAGAGGGGTAATTTAATATCACACTAAATTTTGTATCAACTTCTCTATTTCATTATGGACTTATTATAATAAATGTCATGCATTTTAGTACTTATAAATTAATGTCTATTTTCATCAATTGTATATTTTCTCATTGCAGAGTGCCTTTTTATATTCTGTTAGTGTTTTAATTCCAAATTCCACTTTTTTACATTAATATCGCTTCTATTTTTATCTTTTGGTTTGCATTCATGGCATTTGCCTATTCCTTTTATTATCCCTATTGCTATCTTTAATTTCATTTCCTCTAAATAGTATATATTTGAGTTTTTAACTTATTATAATATATATTTAATAGATGATTTCAAATTATTACATTTAATGTGATGATTAACACAACTCATTTCCATATACATTGCATATGTATATACATTAAATGTGTCACTCTATATTATTTACTTTAGATTGATGTTTCTTTTTTTTTTTCAGCTTTTCTTTCCTGGTTTGATGAAGTTACTACTTTTTTCGTGATAGTTTGGAGGTTCTGCTGTATATTTCCTTTCCATTGCTAGTAACTGTCCTTTGCTCTTTTAATTACATGCTATAGTTATTTAGATGCAAGATATCTACTGTTTCCTCCATTGGGATATAGTATTTCCCACAGTTACACTGTAATCCCTCCCAACCTCCTACCTTCTCCCTTTCTTTTCCTGTCCCTTTGAGTTTTTCTTTTTGGTGGTGCTGGGGATTGAACCCTGGGCCTTATGCATGCAAGGCAAGCACTCTACCAACTGAGCTATACCCCCAGCTCCTCCCTATGAGTTTCTGAAAGTTTTAAAATTCCCCCCAACTCAAATGTACCCCTACAATACTCTATTTGACTAAAATCACCTAGAATTTCTTTTTCAGTTTTTTCTTCTGTTCCAAAATGTCTCACTACCTCTCATGATACATATTCTCAGAACTAGAGACCATTTAAGGGGATTCCATGGAATCAGAGAATGTCATAGGATGGTATGGATAGTTTGGATCTTAAGTTCCCCAAAGACCACATATTGGAAGCTTGTTCTCCAGCACAGCACTAACAGGAAGTGATGCAGACTTTAAGAGGTGGGGCACAGTGGGAAGCTTCGGGTCACTGAGGACATGCCTTCCAAAGAGATCGTGGGAGCCTGTCTCTTCTTTGCTGTCTCTTTTCTTCACTTTCCAGCCCTGAGGTGAGCAGTTCAGTTCCACTCTGTGCTCCAACCATGATGTGCTGCCACAGGCCCAAAGCAACGGGGCAAGTCAATCATGAACCAAAATCTCTACAACTATGAACCAAAATCAACCTTTCTCTTCATAAGTTGATCATTTCAAATATTTGTTACAGTAACAGGAGGCTAACATAGCTGGAAGCTCACAAAATGCATCATGAAGGAGTTAATGTTTGCTTTTGAAACCTCTAGACAGTCTAAATACATTACTTCAAAAAAAGTGGTCTGTGACCATGTAATTTAATAGAAAATCAGAGAAATAGATTAGACTGCAAAAGAGTGGAGTGGTATTTCCAAACCATTGATATAAATACAAGGGCATGAAGGTAAGAAGGAAAGAAAAAGGTATGAAGGGAAGGAAAAAATAACCAATATTTTCCCCCCGGGATGGTGGGGGAGGGCGATGGAAAGGGAAACTGGTAGGGAAATTTTACATTTCTGTTTCCATATCTATCCATTTAAAAACATAAATATTTGTGATGGTCTGTAATAAGCTAATAGCCTTTCAAATGCATTCTGCTAGACCCAGGATGTGTAACTCCCTTCATGTAGAACAGAAAATAAAGTCAGCAATACACACAAGAGCAGGTGTTAGAAGGGTGCTGAGCAGGAACATCATGCCTGGCCATACATGAGTTTGGAAGCCCAAAGCATTCTTGGAAGAAGTGTCATTGAAGTGACAACTGTAAGAGAAAAACACATTAGTCAGGTGAAGAAAGGTGTGAGAATACAGACCATCATTTTTTCAGACAGGTACAAAAATCCAGAATGAGGAGAATTTGGGGGACATCCAAGGATCTTAACTGATGTTTACCTATTGATTTCTCAATAGATTTTCTACTATTGAATTAGCCTACTTTTTCTCTCCATATTATTTTTTAATATTGGTTGTGGCTGAACTTACCAAGTTCAACCACAAGTGGATCCAAGCACAAGTGGATCCTAAATGCTGTTAATACATGGTGACAAGATGGGCCCTAAAGGAGGTCCCCTGTCTCACAACCAGCTGGGATTCAGTGTCAGCCCTCTCCCTCCAAACAGGGTTATATGTGTGATTTTGCCAGGATCACATATTCCTGATCCTATGAACACCTCATGGTTGTTCCAGGAATTAAATTATGAGTCAATGGCTGTGTTTTATCCTATCTTGTCCGATCTTTATGAAGTCTAGCAGAATTTTCAACTTTGAAGCTATTGTACATTTCTCTCTAATTCTACATTCAGTTGTGGTTTGGTATGAAGTATCCCCCAAAGACTCATGTGTTGAAGCCTTAGTCCCTCATGCGCAATGTTCAGAAGTGGCTTTAGGAAACTGACTGGATCATGGGGGCTATAATCTCACCAGCGGATTAATCCATTGATGAGTTCATAACTGAAATGGGCTATTGGAAGTGGGGCCCAGTCAGAGAAAGTAGGTCAGTGGAGACATGCCTTTGAAGGGCATCTCTTGTCCTATTCCTTTCTATTCCTCTTGCTCTCCCTCTCACTTTAACACACTCTCTCTCTCTCTCTCTCTCTCTCTCTCTCTCTCTCTCTCTCTCTCTCCCCAATCCTCTGCCTCCTCTTTCCCACACCTCTCTCTATTGCTGCCACATGCTGAGCAGCTTTACTTCATCATTCCCTTCCTCCATGATGTTTCTGCCTTGGAGCAAGCCAACCTTGGACTGAAATCTCTAAAACCCTAAAACTCTAATCCAAAATGAACCTTTTCTGTAAGTTGTTTCATTCTCTCTCCTCCCTACCCCCTCTTTTTTTTGGTCACAAAAAGTTGGCAAAAACCCATTCCTCTGGTCAATTTAGTTAAGGGCAGATAAGGGGGAGCTTTAGCAAACTTTCCCAAAAAGTCTTCACAACAAGAAATTACTTTCATAGTAAAGCAGCAATTTCTCAGTGTCTGCCCATTGACACTGAGCATCTCAGTGAAAGATTCATTTATGCCTGTAGAGGCCAAAATGTAGCTTAATTTATAATTATATAAAAGGCAAATAACTGGATTAATAAAGAGAACAAAATGACTAGGTGGTGATGCATTTTTTGGGGTCCAAGAAATTGTTTATATATTCAAAAATGCCCATGAAAAAAAACAAGAATTTGGTGTTGGAGAACTACTGGAATTGAGAACAGCTCCATGTGAGTGACCTGAGGGGACATAAATGGCCTCCATGCATCATAGACTCTGCCTTTCTTCTTTACCACCACTTCACCTGCTTCATGTTTCTCTAACATCTGCATGTGTGAAATAAACTTGTCTAAATTTACAATTCTCATAGATAACCTGGGACTAAAGACAAATAATCTAGGATAAATAGAAAATCAAAATTTGGACCAAAAGATTACTAGTGGAATTTAAAAAACAAAATAAGCTCCAGGGAAGAGAAAGATCTTGTCTGATCTTTATGAAGATCAGGGAAGAAAGACTGTTGATAATGACCCTTCAGAAATGTGACACATTAGACAAAAGTTGAACTCAATGATACAAAAAAATTGCAAGAAAATCTTTTATTCTCAGTTCCCTTTCTGAATGTGAAAGATTTCCAAATCTACTTGATATTATGAGAAATGCTAGGTACCCCCAAAGTATAAGTAGTTTTAAAATCTTTAGGAAAATATTTAAAAGCCAGAAAAAGATAAATAATCCACCTTACTTAAACAGTTAAAAAATATACAAGAAAGTCTAGCTTATTCTAGTGGGAGGCAACTCAGTATTGAAGAGTGTTTACTTAGTATGTGCAAGGCTCTGGGTTCAATCCAAAACACCACAAAAAATAAATAAAGTTAAATGTTTTAAATAAAATTAAATCTATGTCATGACTTCTGAAAATATTGCAATTTTGAAAACCATAGAATAAGTCTGTGGTAATTCTAGTGAAAACAACTTCATTTTCCGAAGATTGCACATCCTCGTACATAATGGTAAAAGAGTTTTGGGGCTGGGGATAGAGCCTAGCATCCCAACTCCAAGATTAATCTGTTTTCCCTATTTTAAAACTTAAATGTAAAATTTTTAGAATTTTTATGAAATGTTCCATTTATTTGTGAAAGTACTTATTCATGTAAGTAAATAATATGATTGCTTAACTTGGCAAAGAAGTTATTAATCATATTACAACACCCTGGCCTTTGACCTCCAAACTTGGGTGTCCTGAGGACCTCCTTCCAAGACCCTTGTGGTATTTCACCAAAGCCTGAAGTCAGCTGGTTTGGAAATGTAGCAGCAATTTCCCTAACATCTGCCTTTTTCTGGACCAAAGCCTCCAATTTAGATAAGAGATGAAAGAGATTTTCTCTAGCAACTTTATAGCCTTCTGCAGAGACAAGGAAAGGAAGGAAGGGTGTTCACCAAACCAGAATTACTTTAGGTCCATACTTCCTGTATGACCACTGTGCTGGCTCCAGGATGGCTCTGGGCACAAGGTGATAAGTTCTTTGGCCTTTGAGCTACTCTCATCCCCAAGTCCCTGAGGTTCCTAGAGCAATCCCTGCTCATCCAGGTACCCTCTCCCTGGGGTCTCTACCTAGGCTAGTTCCCTGATGGGACATCATGCTCTGGATTAGACTGTCAAAATTAGGGATCTCATTTCTACAGTTTGGATCTTGAATGTCCTCCAGAGGCCCATGTGTTGAAGGCTTTGTTCCCAACCTATAGCACTATTGGGAGATGGTAGAACCTTTAGGAGGTGGGGCCTAGTCAAAGGAAGTTCATGGGAGGTGTAGCCTTGAAAGAGATATTAGAACCCTGGCCCCTGATGTCTCTTTGCTTCCTGGTCAACATGAGGTGAGCTGCTTCTTCTGCTGCATGCTTCTGTGGCAGAAAAACCATGTAAACTGTGAGCCAAAATAAACTGTTCTTCCTTTTAAGTTGATTATCTCAAGTATTTTGTCACAGCAATAGAAAACTAACACACTCATAGACCAGTAAATTCTTTCAAGATAAATAAAAGCAAAAAAAATGGACTTTAAGTGCCAACTTTCTAAATTGTCATCTAAGGATATATTTTAAAATCTACTAGCTACTTTCATTGTTCCATCTTTTGAAATCTTTTGAAATGTCTATACCCAAAGAGTTAAGAATAAAATCTCAAAATCAGTACAAGTGTTTAAATTCCTCACTTCTCATATCATGAGTAACTCATTCCATTGCTCTTATTTTCCTCATTTTCTCAGAATATGAGAAAACATCATTACAATCCAGCCCTGACCTTCCCAACCATGTTTGGAAGCCACTGCTTTTGATGTATACTGGTTTTCTTCTCCATACACAAATTTTCCTACTGATTGCTAACCACTGTAACCTACAGCAACCATTGTAAATCTTGTGGTAGAAACTGCAAGCATTGAAGAAAGCCAGTGCAAAATAACCAACATATTATCTTGAATCTACAAGGAATTAAAATAATGAAATGAGTATTGAGAAGACAAAATGTATCCTCACATCCTCTTGACCCACTTTATCCTCAGACTTTGCTTCACATATGGATAATCCAATAACATCCTTGCTCTGCTGAAATTTCTATTGGAGTCTCCTGTCCGAACTCCTCTAAGCCACACAGGGAAGTCTTGTGGAAACTCAGTGAGTACTTGTACATGTGCAAACCTGAGGTTCAAAGCAGATAACCTCCCATGATGCAATGCTGGATTTAGTAGGAGTTGGTGGAACGGGAGCTGCTAATAAGGACTCCTGAACTTGGCCCTTGGAGGACAATTCTAAGGCAATTTCTATAGAGATCCACACACAGTCTCAGTTGTATAGAGGTGATATCTTGACAATGCACTCTGAGATTGGTTTTCCCTTTTTCCATAGTTTACTCTTCCATGACCCCCACTTCTATCCTCTGATTTCACTTGCCTAAACAAACAACTTGCATAAAACCCTTAAGTCTCTCTGCTTTCTGGCTAAAGAGAATTTAAGCTATGACAATTCATACCCAGCCTGGAGTGGCTAACCCCCCTGGCATGCAGTAACACCACAATTACTAACACTTTCATCACTGATAGATCAAAATGAAATACAGATGAAAGTGATGCTCACTGCTGTGACTAAAAGACCTGACAAAAATAATTTTAAGGAAAAAATTTATTTGGGGGCTCATGGTTTCAGAGATCTCAATCCATAGAAGGCTGGCTCCATTGCTTGTGTCTCAAGTTGAGGCAGAACATCATGGCAGAAGGGTGTGGGAGAGAAAAGCAGCAGGGAATAAGGCATCGGGAAGCAGAAAGAGAGCTCTCCTCACCAGGACAAAATATATAAACCCCAAAGTCATACCTCCAATCACTCACCTCCTCCAGCCATGTCCTATCTGCTTTCAGTTACCACTCAGTTAATCCCTATCAGGAGATTAATTCACTGATTGGGTTCTGAGCATCTTAACCTAATACTAAGATGCTCATAACCCAATCATTTCTCCTTTAAATCTTGTTTCATTGTCTCACAGATGAGCCTTTGAGGGACATCTCACATCTAAACCATAATAAGAGGCAAGAACTTGTCTAGGGAAATGATTCGTATAATCATTGTGGAATTGACTGGATGTTGGACACGGTTTTTGAAGTTAAGCTCAGGTTAGCCAATTCAAGGCCTGCTGTGAAAATCATACAGCTCTATGGCAATGTTTAAATAGTCCCTTATATCTTCTATGGCTGCAGACCAGACCACAAGCCCTGAATTTTACTGTCAAGATAACAGAGCTACAAAGGATAAGGAAGTGAAGACTTAACAGATCTTTTAGGCAAAAGTAATTGTCCAGAGAGGAAAAGAGTCAGGCCCTGAAACTAGGAAATGCCACATTTGGATGGAGAATCTTATACCCAAGCTAACCTGAACTCTCCAGGTCAACAGAATTGGCTTCTTCTTTCTTTCTACAAAAGATCAACTCCTCCTTGCCAGATGCTATGGTTTGGACATTGAATGTCCTCAAGGCCCATGTGTTAAAGACTTGGTCCACAGCTTGGCACTACTGGGAAGTGGAGGAGATTTTAAGAGGTGGAGCCCAGTGGGAGGTGTTTAGGTGCTCCGGAGCAGGCCCTTAAAGAGAATAGTAGGACCCCAATTCATTCCTTCCTTATCTCTCTCTCTCTCTCTCTCTCTCCCTCGCTCTCTCTCCCTTT
Source organism: Spermophilus citellus (assembly GCF_964194105.1). Taxonomy (NCBI): domain Eukaryota; kingdom Metazoa; phylum Chordata; class Mammalia; order Rodentia; family Sciuridae; genus Spermophilus; species Spermophilus citellus. The sequence goes on from NC_138196.1 coordinate 36,764,873, forward strand.
CTCTCTCTCTCCCTTTCTTCTTCCTGGTGTGATATCTTGAGCCACTTCTCTCTGCCATACTCTTCTACCCTAATGTTCAGCCTCACTCCATCCCAGAGGAAGGAAGCCAGCTGTCTACGGGCTGAGATCTCTGAAACCATGAGCCCCAAAATAAAATTTTCCTCCTTAAAATTGTTTTTGTCAGGTCTTGTTGTTATAGCAGCAAAAAATCTGACTAAAATAGAAAAGTTGAGTGTTACTTGGCTTATATGAAAATCAGGACCAACACCAGAACCACAGTGTAAAGTTGCAATCCCATGCCAGTTTTTTACTTAGCTGACACAGAATATTGAGTTAAGAACATGCCCTGCCATGGCACTGCAAGCAATGGTCAAAAGTCTTGTGACCACTTATCAAAGTATCTGAATAGTGAAGAAAGGAAAACAGCCAAATCTTTAGAAGGCTGATAAATACAGGATGTAAGCCAACATATATACCAGGAGACCCAAAATACCACTGTGACCTGTCTTTCAGAATGGGGGCATATGCAGGCCAGGTGATAAATGAGAGCCCTAACCCAGACCATCTCAGTTCCCTAACTTATGGTTAGGGTCTTGGCCACTGGGTACATAAATGTGAAGAATATATTCAAAATTGTCAAAAACCTTCACATTGCTTCCCTGTCCAATGAATAACAGCCATTGTGGTAAGAAGAATCAACTAGAAGATCTTCAAACTGTCCCCACTCCCAAGAGGCGGAACTTCACATTAGGAAGAATTTCAGAGATTGGCATTAATTCAAAGTGTTAACAGATGCAAAGTGTTGTCATCATGTCCCTATTTAATTTACTTATATGGTCCCCAAAGAAATCAGATGAATCATGGCAGGTACACTGCTATAAACCTAACCAAGTAGTAAACTCATTTAAAACTGCTAGTGTGGTAGTATCTTTGCTGGAAAAAATTAACACAGCCTCTGGCACTTGGCTTAGTAAATGCAATTTTTTAAAACCTAACAGCAAGGAAGATCAGAAGCAATTTGCCTTAGGAACAGTAGCAACACACATTCTTGTCACCCAAAGTGTCATTAACTCTCCTACTTACTGTCAGTAATGTTGCAGAGCAGGGCTGAATAAGCCTAAATACATGACAACATTTTATCCTTAAGTATCCCTCAGAAAAGAGGAAATTTCTTTATATTCAACTCCTCACAAAATCCCTGAGATTATGGAGTGTTCCCTCAATTTCTTTATTTTTGAATAACCAAGTACTACATGGGGAAGACACATGAGCCAGAAGTAAACAAATTTATGCTGGCTTTATATGCCTAGAAGTCACCTGATATGATCAGTTTAAAAGAAAGCATTTATTATATTTAATAGTTGCATTTATTATATTTTTTGCATTTATTATATTTAATAGTTGTATAAATGAATGCATTTGATTTGCCATTCTTCACCAGAATGTGAATTCCAAGAGGGCAATAACTTTACTCACCTTTATGTTCCTCTGCCTAGAATAGTGCCTGACACATAGAAAATAATAAATATTTGCTAAATGAACAAATATATGAATTCATAGTTGCAAGTTGATGAGCTAAAGATTACTTTAAAATAGTATGGGCATTTTTCTCACAGAAATAAACTTATCTTCAAAAGCCTGTAAGTTCATAGCAACTCTTTTTAATAACAGCTAAAATGTAGAAACAACCAAAATGTCCTTCAGTGGATGAAGTTATACAAACTGCTACCTTCACTTCATAGACTATTACTCAATAGTGAAAAAGAATAAACTACTGGTTCATGTGATTTGGACTCTCTAGGGAATCATGTTAAGTGAAACGAACCAGTTCCAAAAGGTTGCCTACTCTGTGATTCCATTTATATAACATTCTTTTTTTTTAATATTTATTTTTTAGTTCTCGGCGGACCCAACATCTTTGTTTGTACGTGGTGCTGAGGATCGAACCCGGGCCGCACGCATGCCAGGCGAGTGCGCTACCGCTTGAGCCACATCCCCAGCCCACATAACATTCTTGAAATGACAAGAAAATAAACAAATTAATGGTCACCAGGGATTAGGATCAGTGAGTATAAGGTGGGGCGGTAGGTGTGGTTATGAAGGAGCAAAGGAGGATCCTTGTAATGACAGAACTGTTCTGTCTCTTGACTTTGTGGTCACAAATATGTGATGAACCTTCAAGAACTCAAGCATATACATGCACACACAAATGAGTACATGTGCAAAACTGGGGAAATTTGGTGCTTAATTGTCATGTATGTAAAAAATAAATAGAAAAATTTTTTTCTTAAAATGTGAGAATTAAATAAAGTACTATTTCTGAATTTCATGTTATCTGAATATATGAGATTTAAAATGTGTAACACTGTTAGTCAGCTTCTCATCACTGGGACCAAAGTATCTGACCAGAACAACTTAAAGAAAAGGTATATTTGGGGTTCATAGTTTCAGAGGTTCACACCATGGTGGGCCAACTCCACATCCTCTGAGCCCAAGATGAGGCAGAACATCATGACCCAAGTGCATGGTAAAGGAGCACAGCTCCATTTAAGGAGGCCAAGAAGCAGAGAAAAGGACAGGGGAAGGGGCCACAGGAGAGATAGACCTTCCAGGCCACTCCTCCAGTGACCACCTCCTCCAGCCACTTGCCTACAGTTGCCACTCATTCAAACTAGAATGGAATGATTAGATTAGAGCTCTCAAAAATCATTTTACCTCCAAACATTCCTACAAAAACACAGGAGCTTTGGGGAGACACCTCAATCCAAATCACAATAAACACTAAATCAGCAAACTAAACTATTACAGGTAGATATTTGACAATTGCACTACTTTCTTAAAAATATACCTAAGTTTTAAAAAATATGTTCATTAGGAAAACAAGAAAATCATCATATATCAGTATAGCCTATGTGTTTAAGCATGTCAAGAATAACTGATGTGAAAAATAAGGCTCAAAGAAGTTGTGTGTTTGATACCATCAGGTATCAGAGGCAGGAATAGAACCCAGGTCAACTGAACTCAAAACATGAAAATATTCTCATGGGCTTTCAAGTTTTTAACCTTTAAAATCTGATGATGATATTGTCAGATAATGATATCATCCCTCAAATCATACCCACCCCTCCTCTTCATTTGTTGAACAGTAGTACACTGATTTCAATTTTCTTAGTGGATTTGGTGGGGGTTTAGCTATGTTTCCATTGTGCTATACTTAACTCTTTCATGTGTCCCATGCATGTTTCATACTGAATTATAGAACCTTTGGATGTAGGTCAACATTTTAAAATACATGTGAATTTTGCATATGCAACCACATGTAGAAATTTTAGAACTATCGTCATATCTGGTGAGACTCTAAGCCAAACCAATCTCAAACTGAGCGCCTGCCACAAAGTCTGCCCCCTCCCTAGAAGCCAAATGAAAAACGTGATGTTTTGACTTCATTGAGAGAAAAAGCATGTGATACAAAAACTATCAATTTTCCCATAATAAGCCAAATTGTAAACATTTTCGGAGTTATGGAGTTATTACAATTTCTGTAATAATTACTATTTCTGCCATTTTAGTACAAAATTAGCCACGGCAAATAAATGAATGTGAGTTTGTTCCAATTAGGCTTTATTTATGGACACTGAAATAGAAATTTAATATAATTTTTACATATAATGAAAAATCACCACTCTTTTGATCTTTTCTACCTGTTCAAATATGAAAACCCTGTTTTTTTCCCTTACAGGTCATGTAAAGATATGCAGCAAATCAAACAGCCTCCTGGCCTTCATTTGTTAACTTTTGATATAGGACGAATACTGAGTTTAGAGTCAGATTTCTAGGCCGGAGAACTTCTGTTTTCACTATACAATGTGAAGCATGAGGCAAATCAGATAAATTCAAATAAGCTCTTAGTGTCTTGGTTTACTGATTTATAAAATAAATGCTTTGGATTAATCTTAAAATCCCTTTCTATGCTAAAAACTCCACAGTGGCTTATTTCCAGCCATATGGCAGATTATGTGAACTAAAACATCTTCCAATGCAAAATACATAAAAATGCTGAGAAAATGAAATAGCTTTTTAAAAACTATTGCTGAGTTGGCAAGAGCTTAAGAGAATTCCTCAGAGACCTAAAAAGGACCCCAAAGCACAAATCCAAAGAACCCACAAAAAGCCCCGATGTTCATGACCTTCTGGGTGCACCTGCCAATCCCTGGAACTCTGGAAGTCCAGTGATACTAGAGCTCACAGAAAAATAGGAATTAAGGCATATACTCAATGATAAGTCAAACATGAGACCTTCAGATAAAACAAGAACCCCAAATATCAGTACTTTCACAGCAGCACCAAGCATGGAAAATAATCCAACCATCGTTAAATTAGGAAAGAAGGGGACTTCCTCAAACTCATCAAGAGCATACACAAAAATCCCACAGCTAACATTATAGTTAATGGTACATTTCTCCCTAGATCAGAAAGAATGCCAATTTTCATCACCTCTACATGCCATGGTACTAGAGGTCCTAGCTAGGCCAATCAGCCAAGAAAAAGAAAGAGAGAGAAAAAAAACAAAGGGGTGGGGGGAGAAGGGAGGGAGGGAGGGAAATCCTAAGAAATCTACAAAAGAAAAACTACTAGAACCAGTAAGTAAATTAAGTAATGTCATAATGTGTTATTACAATCAATCTATAGCCTCTCAGCTCCAAATTCATCCTCTTAGCCTGCTTTGTGAAAACAGATCAGAGCATTTTGAATATGATTTTCCAGGAAAGGATCCTGGACAGATATTATGGAAAGTTTTTCTTCATAGTTCCAGCATGCTTGCTGGGCAGCTTCCCAGCCCCAGGCTTCTGAGGCTATGGTGGATTCTCTAGTGCTTTCCTCCTAGGGCACAGGTTGAGAGCAGTGGCACTTCACCTGGCACTCCACCTCACCCTTCTCCTGATGGTTTTACAGCACAATGCCTCTAGCTCCTGCAGGGCTCACAGCTTCTCCAAGACCCTTAGCAGTTTTGTAGTATCAGTGAGACACCTCCACATCAACAGTTTCCCTGGCACCTTAGAGAGTGGATTTTTAGCAAGTTCTGAGCCTCAGCAACTTCTCTGCCTTCCAGGGAGCCACAGCTATGCCCTACCCAGTAAGACCCAACTCTCTGGCCTAAATTTCAATGTCATTAGTCATTTGGTAAAAGCAAAATAAAACCACAATGAGAGCCCACTCCATGCTAAAATTAAATGTTAAAATTTTAAAGACTGACAACACTAAAGGCTGGAGATAATAATATGGAGCAACTGGAATTCTTACATAGGCAATGGGAATGTAAAATGGTAAAACCACTTGAAAAAAAAAAAGTCTGGCTATTTCTTACGAAACTAAACATGCACCTACACTGTGACTCAGCAATGAGAAATGAAAGCATGTTTGTGCAAACACATATATAAGAATGTCAAAGCAGGGTTCCTCACAGTTAAACCCTGGAAATAGCTCAGATTTCTGTTAATAGCAGAATGCAGATAAACAAATTGGGCTTTTTTTCAACCCATATAAAACTTGAAGGGTTATGGAAAATAATACTGCTACAAGCCTCCAGGAAAAAACAGAAAGACTGGTATGGCACAGGAAAAGGCATGGAAATTAGCAAACATTAAACCTCTCCCAGTAAATCCTTTCCCAGTAACAATGGGCCCTGACAGGAAAAAGCAAACTTTCATCCCTTCCTGGGTTCATCCCCAGCACCTCCACCAAAAGCAAACATTCATTCCTTCCCAACCAGGGGTCCTACATGGACAGGCAGAAACTGAAATGCTGGACCCTGGACTTTAACCCTTTCCTGGAAGGAGAAAAGCAAATAGCGAAGCTCTGGGTAACAGTGGGTCCCAGAGGAAGAAAATAAGCAGTGAACACCAAATTATGAACTTTTCCCAGTGACACTGAGTTCTGGGCTTTTTACAACTTCTTTTCTGACTGTCCAAAGCAACCATACTGCTTCTGTCTCCAATAATTAAACCACCCTCCTTGTAAACTATGAAAAACTCAGAGCCCCTCTGTAACCAGTGGCCATTTTTGTACCCAGAAAATAAGCCCCTCCAGTGCCTACCTGAATGACTCCACTGCAGAATAAAGGAAATCTTGCTGATTCCTTGAGGTCTGCTTCCATCCTGATTATTTGTGTTTTCACAATGATGCCGAAACTATGCTGGGTATTTTTGCTCACAAAACTAACCAACACTAAAAAGAAATGGACTACTGATACATGCAATAGTATGGATGGATCAAAACTATTCTAAAAATTGAAAGAAACTTTGCTCACAATAGTAGATACTACATGACTCCATGTATATAAATTCTACAACAGACAAACCTAATCTGCAAGGAAGAAATGAGAGCAGTTGTTACCTCTGGGAGGGTAAAATCAAGAACTGACTAGAACCAGAGAAATGAAAAGTTGCACTCCATTTGTGTACAATGAATCAAAATGCTATGGGGATATACTATCTCTTTTTTATGTACTCTCCTCATCCCTGATTTCTATCTCCTCTCATGCCTACCATGCAGTGCATAGAAGAGGTACAGAAGGAGCCAGCCGGACTGCACTACAGAGAGGAACATATTTGTCAAAATGGACACTTGGTGATTTGCTCATTTTATTGTATCTAAAGTTTATATTAAGAGAAAAACTATAAAAATTGAACTCAAGTAATATGAATACTGATATACATAAGGGGGGCATCCTGGTGTCTTTATTGTATTTTAAAAATGGATGGATAGAAAGATGTATATTACAATAAGTGTGGTAATATGCTTATGGTTAAAAAAAAAGCTTTTGTGTTGGGTGTATAAGTCTTTATTGAGAAATGCTTTAAATTTTTCTGCATTTTATCAAAATAAGATAAGAAAAAACATGAAAAACTAACAATGTGACTTTGAATGATGGAAAATTTCTGAAGTCAAAAATATTCACTGTTTTCATCACAAAGAAAGTAAAAATGCTAAAAAAAAATTTTAAAAAAGAAAGTAAAAATGTTGGAAGATATGTTTAACTTGATTTAAACATTACATAATGTATCAAAACATCACAATACCTCCCATTAACATGTACAGTTTTATATTGTTATGTATTGGTCAAAATGTATATTTAAAACTTCAAGAATATTTTCCAGAATTAAAAGACATTTTTAAGTGTGTAAAGAATAGGTACATTTTACTATGTGAAAACAAAGAAAGCGCCTTGGGTTTGATCTCCAGCACCAAAAGAAAGGAAGGAGGGGAGGGAAGAAAAAAGGAAGGAGGAAAGGAAGGACAAAAGGAATGCTGGTCAATGAAAGACATTGTGAAGAAAATGAAGACAAAAACACAAGCAAAAATCCAAGGAATTTATCCGCCACACAAAATTGATAGAATCCTCCAGTACATAAGGAACTTGTATAAATCAATTTTTTTTAAAGAAAAAACAACCAATGCATAAATGGGGAAAAGACAAAAACAAGCATTTCAAATAGTAGAAAATGTCATGATCAATAAATGCTAGTTATTGAGGAGCTGTAAATTAACATAAAAATTAAACCACTAGTTTGAGGCCGAGGCAGGAGGATCGCAAGTTCAAAGCCAGCCTCAGCTACAGTGAGGCACTAAGCAACTCAGTGAGACCCTGTCTCTAAGTAAAATACAAAAAACAGTGATCAGGGCCCCTGAATTCAAATTCCAGCATCAAAAAAAAAAAAAAAAAGTTAGATGATACCAAGTTAGATGTAGACTGAATAACAGCCCCTAAGATGTCTACATCCCAGTCCCCAGCCCCTGTGGATGTTACCTCATGTAGCAAAAGCGACTCTGCATGAAAGTATGATTAAATTAAAGATCCTTAGATGGAGAAGTGATCCTGAATTTTCTAGGTGAGCCCAGTCAATATCATCACATGTATCCTTGTAAGAGGGAACCGAAGGGGATGTACATCTACAGAAGTAAAGGTAATGTGATGGAAGAAGATACTGGAGTGATATCCTTCAAGGAATCCAGCCATTAAAAGCTGAAGAAAACAGATTCTAGCTCAGTGCCTCTGAAAGGAGTCAGCCCTGCCAACACCTTGCCATTAGCCCAGGGCAGACTTCTCTCTTCCAGAACTGTCAGAGATTCAATTTGTGTTGTTTTAAACCACTATGTTTGTGGTGATTTGTTACAGCAGCAACAGGGATCTAATACAGTGAGACATGGCTCTTAAAATGTGCACACTATTGCTCATTTAATCTTTTTAGAAAAACAGTTTGTAATTGTCTAGACAAGCTGAAGATGTGCATTCTCTATGACTCCATAATTCCATCCTGAGACAAATACGCTGGAGAAGTGATTGCACATATGTGCCAGGAACCATGCATAACAATGTTCATATTGTAGCATCATTACTTATTTTTTTAAAAAAAGATACCACTTAAATGCCATAAATGGGCAAATTTATATATAAATTGTAGCAAAATCATATAATGGAATAATTTACAGAAGCAATAATTAGTGAAATACATAATTAGTACTGATGAATGACAAAAACATACCAGGAAAGGAAAATTTTTAAAAGTATATATATTATTAAGATATATAGTACATATAATGTTTATAAATATATTTACAAAAACAGGCAAAATTAAACACTGTTACTTTGATACATATACAGACAAAAGGAACAATAATAAAATTCAAGAGTAGTAACCTCAGAGGAAGACAGGAAAAAATTATAATTCTGTTCTATTTTCCCTACTGAGGTACTCTTTTTCACTTTTATCCTTCAACTTACCAACCCCATTTTAAAAGAATAAAAAGAAACTTTAAAATTCATTCCCTTCCCTTCCCAACTCCTATTGAAACATTCAGAATGCTTTTCTTTCCAATACCAATCTATGTGTTATGATAAGGTCATTGAGTGTTTTCAAGATTCTTTACCTTGTAATTATATTACACACTTTCAGACAATGTACTTGTCCTTATTCACTTGTTTAAATTATATAGAGAGAATCTAATAATTTTTTCTCACTTTTCTCCACCTTGAGATTTCCCCCTATTGTTTGATCTAGATTTTTTCTCAATATTTTTTCTCAAATAGGATATATGGGCGACATACTCTATGAATTCCTGTCTAAACACAAACAGCTTTTCCCTGCAGGTAAATGATATCTTGGCTAGGTGTGGAATTCTTGCTCGAAAGGTCTTTCTTTCAATGGCATATGCAAGTTCTTCCACTGTTTTCTTTCCAAAACTCATGGATCACACAAAAAAACCAGAAATGTATAATCTGAAATACTCTCATTTTTTATACTTGTTAGTTTTTATTTATTCTTTTCAGTTATACATGACAGTAGAATCCATTTTGACGTAATTTTAAAAACAGGGGATATATATTGTTCTAATTCTGTCCCCAATGCCTCTCTTTCCTCTTCCCTCCTCACCTATTTCCTCCCCTCTATTGATCTTTCTGCCATTTACCCGTAGTTGTTGTTTTGTTTTGTTTTTCATTAATTTCTTGTAGATGTACAGATGGTGAGTAACCCACAAAAGGGGGTTTGGGGGCTAGAAGTTCAGTGAAGTAGGCCAAGGACAGAGAGGGGGATGGGGAAAGGAAAGACAGTGGAATGAATCTGAAATACGCTCATTATTAAAAGAGAAGTATGAAAAAAAAACAAAGTAATTAATCAGGTGGATTCACTGGGGTTCTTATGATATGTCAAGATCTTCATTTACACAGACCCCTATACTTAATTTTTATTATTATTCTTAGTGTGTGGAATTTTGCTATGGCAGCCCAAATAGACTAAAGAGGGACAAAATAAAACAGAAATATATTTTTATACTTTTAATGTACTCTAGAAATAAGCACTAAAAAGAAGAAATAAGATTCCATTTACAATAACCACAAAAACTATAAAATTATTCCAAAGTATACTTAGGAACAATAAAACACACAGAATAAGCTTATTAAGAAAGACACAGGATTTACATATGAAGACTATAAAATCTTCATTATTAGACATAAACAGATCAAAACTAATAGAAAGGTAAACCATGTTTTTTCATCAAAAGAGATAATATAAAAAGTTATTTCTCTCCAATTAATACAGGAACTTAATGCAATTCCCAACAGAAATTGCATTAAAGAAAGAAAACAGTAGGAAATTGATGTTGGGGTGTTTGGGGGGTTTTGTTGTTGTTTATATTTTAGAAATAGAAGATCAAACCTCAAAGAATGAGATGCATGCCTGATAATATATCCAAAGTAGAAAAGAAGTCAGGAGATAGGCTAGGAAGGCAAAGTGTTGAGAAATAATCAGGAGAATAGATAAGTCACTGTATTTAAATCAGTAAGGTCTTAGTGAAGAAGAGAAATGGATAAAGAAAGGAATAGAGAATTCAGAAAGGATCATAGTAGTTTTTAATTTTTATTGGAATTCACTGAAAAAGAATGAATTATTTAATAACTTTTGATGGTGCAATTTGCTATCCACGTGGGGTTGGGCGGGGGAATAGAATTCCTATCTGAAGCCATATTCAAAAATGCCAATGGATTAACAATTTTAATTTAAAAATAAATAATTAAAAGTTCTCATGTGGAACTAGTCTAATGTATTAGAAGTCTGAATAAAGGCTGCCATGGAGGAAAGGCAGTGATCAGGAAGGAGCATGAGATGGACCTTGGAGTCATTTCTTGATCTGAGTTACATGTGTTCTCTTTGTACATTTAGGTATGTGCAATTCAAAAACTATTTTTAAATGAAAAAAAAAAAAACTTACAAGAAAATCTAAATTATTTCAAGGGTAGTATAAGCGAGGGACAACTTCATAACCCAAAAGCTACAAGAGAAGAAAAATCTACATTTAATTTCATAAAAATTTTAAACATTCATATTGTGAATAATATAATAATCGATAGAAAAGTGATAGCTCTTATGCATTCTACTATTGTCATGTATATAAGAAATAAAATAAAATAAAATAAAAAAATAAATTGAACCTTCTCAAAAAAAGTGATAGCTCTTTAAAAATATTTATTGTATGTATGACAAAAAAATTTAGTGTATATCCTATATAAAGAGCTCTTACAAATTGAAGAGAGTAAGACAAATAACTCAATTTAAAAACTTGACAAAAGTTAAAGGGTACTTTCATATATTGTTGAATGTAATGTGAGGTGTCACGCACAGTCTTTTTGAAAAGGGATTTGACAATTTAAAAGTGTTCTGTTTTGGAATTTAAAATATTATTTCTAGGGCTGCGATTGTGGCTCAGACATAGAGCGCTTGTCTAGCATGCCTGAGGCCTGAGTTCAATCCTCAGCACCACATAAAATAAAAAATAAAGATATTGTGTCTATCTGTAACTAAAAAATAAAAAATAAATAAATAAAATACTTATTTCTTTAACCCAGCAGTCCTGCCTATGAGGATAGATCCTATAGAAATATAATCTCTAATGTGAAAAATGTGAATTCAGCATGCTCATAATGTGGGAAAAATTTGAAATCAAGTGACCACCCTTCATTAAGGGGATGGCACATACTCACCAGAGAATAATGTGCAGAATTATGTTCTCTGATAAGAACATAAGGGATGACAGTAGGTGTTTCTCAATTTTGTTCTTAATCTATCACCCCTAATCCCAGGAGTTTTTTTCATGTATCACCCCCTATCCCAGAAACCTTCTTAGGCAATTTTCCCTAATTGCTCTTGCACAAAATCTTGATGCCACAGATACACAGTATATCTGTTTGTGTAGTGTGTGTACCTGCTTTATTCATAAAGAGGGTACCTTTTTTTTGCACATCCTTTGAGACCCAATTATCACCTCCTGATGAATACTATCATTCCCATCGAGAATGTACACACTATACCCATTGATTTGAATTCTCACAAAGAATCTTTAAGTGAGGAAAAACAAGATGCAAGGAAAAAAGTACATATTAAGAAAACTGTATATGATTCCAATTATAAAGTAATGATCAAAAAAGCTTATGCAACCGGGACATGGTGGCACATGCCTGTAATCCCAGCAGCTCAGGAGGCTGAGGCAAGTTCAAAGCCAGCTTCAGCAAAAGCAACTCAGTGAGACCCTGTCTCTAAATAAAATACAGAATAGGACTGGGAGTGTGGCTTGGTGTCAAGTGCACCTGAGTTCAATCCCTGGTACCAAAAGTTTTATGTATTTACATATGATTAAATGACCAAAGAAAAATATGAAAGGACACGTACTACACTGTTAATAAGGACTAATTTGGGACTAGGGAGAACTGATGTGATGGGAGTTTGGGGGTAGAGAAGGGAGCCAAGCAAAAGAAGAAGTGGGGAGCACTTCACCAAAAATAAAAAGTACCATATAATCATATTCATACCCAACGATACATATAAAAAAAACTGCTTTGTCTCCATGCTAGATGTTCCAAGCCCCTAGCCTCCTGGTAATGGACAGGAAGTGAGAAGAGTCTCAGTCAACACAGAAATAGGGAGCTAAGTGCCACCCACACCTCCTGCAGAACAGCAGCAGAATAGTAGTCCTGGATGTGCTAGTCGCCAACATCAATCTACTAGTTATCAATTAAAAGAAGTTTTAGTCAATTTTTCATTGCTTGAACAAAATATGTGAGTAGAATAACTTACAGGAGGAAAAGTTCATTTTGACTCAGTTTCAGAGGTTTAATTCATGGTAGGCTGACTCAATTGCTCTAGGCCCAAAGTAAGGTAGAACATCATGGCAGAAAGGCATAGTGAAGGAATGCTGCTCTAATTGTGGAGGCCAGGAAGCAGAGAGAAAAATGGGAAGGGACTACAGGGAAGATGAACCCCTGACCTCTCTCTTCTAATCATGCACCACCTACTTATAGTTACCACCCACTTAGTCCATTCAAACTAGATGGACTGGTCAGGTTAGAGCCCTCATGATCTAATCATTTTACCTCTGAATATTCCAGCACTAACACAGGAGCTTTTGGGAGATACCTCCTATCCAAACCGTAACTACAGAAAACAGGAAAAAGCTCTTTTGACATTGACTCTTCCAAATCTTTCCGATATACTAAATTAAGTTTTGGACATGGAAATTCTCACCTAAGAGAGGACATTTTCCCTGGCTTATGGAAGAGGCAGGACAAGTCATATTAGTACTTTCCAGATCTTCCCTTTCCCAAAACTTTATGCTCTGCTGGCCTAGTGGTCTTAGTTCTAGAGGCAGAAATTTTTTCACCAGGGGACACAACAATGATCCCATTGAATTGAAACTTTAATTCTGTCATCACTCACTGTGGGATCCTTATGCCTCTGAGTCAACAGGCCAAGAAGTGATTTATGGTGGGAGCTCAGATGGTTGATTCAGAGTTCAAGGGGAAATTGGACTACAACTCCTCAAGGAGGTAAGGAAGAACATGCCAGGAATATAGGATGCCCTTTAGGACATCTCTTAGTATTACCACACCCTGTGATTAAGGTCAATGGAAAACTACAGCAACCCAATCCAAGCCAGACTACTAATGGCCCAGATACTTCACAAATGAAGATGTGAGACACCCCATCAGGTAAAAACAATCATGACCCAGTGAGGTGCTTGCTGAATTCAAAAAGAATATTGAATGGACAGTGCAATAAGGTAATTATAATTACCAGCTATGACCATATTACCAGCTATAGAAACAAAGACCTTAATTGTCGTAAGAATTTCCTCCTTATTTTGTGACATTTGTATTTATATACACATGTTAAATAAGTACTTTGTGTTCTTTCTCTTTTATTCTATTAAAATATAACATAAGACATATTAACTTTATTTTAGCATTTAAGTATTAACTTAATAGACCTTGCTATTGTCTTCATTTGAGACCAAATATGGTTTAAGGAGATCATATAGGTGCCAAGCTGACAAGGGGTAGACACCAACGGTTAATTTTATGTATTAATCTCACTGTGTTAAGGGACACCCAGATAGCTGGTAAAACATTATAGCCTTATTTGTCTATGCAGGTGTTTCTGGAAGAGATTAGCATTTCAACTGATGAACTGGGTAAAGCAAATTTGTTCCTATCAAATTTGTTCCTATAGGCACCATCCAATCCACTGAGGGCCAAAACCAAAAAAACAACAAACAAACAAACAAACAAAAAAAAACACAGAAAGGGTGAATCCTCTCTTTCTCCTTGAACTGAAACAAATACTCTCTTTCTCCTTGAACTGAAGCATCTACTTTGGGCTGCCCTCAGACATTGATGCTCCTGGTTTGGGGGCCTCTGGACTTGTAGAAGGCCTACTCTATCAGCTCGCCAGACTCTCAGGCCTCAGACTGGAACAGAATTACCCAGGTTTTCTTGGTTTTCTAGGTTGGAGATGGCAGTTTGTGGAATTTCTTGGCCTCCATCACCTATGAGTCAATTCCTATTTTATGTTTCCTATTGTTCTGCGTTGGAGAACCTTGACTAATACAACCCCTAAATGATTTCTAGTTGCAAATGATCAAAACATATGCTAAAATTGGTTGCCACTTGGTCAGTGTTCCTCAGTTGAGATACCTTCCTTCTCTGTAAGTGTTAGGGGCTGTCAAACTGCCATGTCCTTCTCTTGGGACATACAACAACATCTCCAGCCTTTATGACTCAGCTTAAGCTTTTTTAGTGGTGGCCATCTCTCTCACTTACACCCACTGTCATCTAACTCTAAAAGCAATCACATTTGGGGTAGCATCAGTTCGATTTAGAAACATTACTGAGTTCTCAGCACTAAGCTACGGACCATTAGGAATAATAACAAGAAGATTGATGCTGCCTACATAGAGATGACAGCTGGGCCAATAGCCTCAGAGCTCTGAGAAGAGCAGAGAAGAATCAGGATGAGTGTGAAGTAGAGATGGAGGTGAGAATTAATCAGAATAGGAAGTCTGACCCTTGCCAAGGTAGGGCTGTCGGCAGAATCACCAAATCCACAAAGTATTATCAACTCAAGTTAGATCTGAATCAAGTTGATATTCAGAAAGCAGAGCAGAGAGCTATGGCAGCATCTCCAAATCAGCAGCTTCTCAGCTCTAAGCAAGAATCAGAAGCTTGGAAGGGAAGGCCTATGGAGTCAGAGCAAAAGGGCCAGAAGGAGGATCCAGGGGCTTCAAGGAGCTAGCTGTGGTGAGCTTGTGGCCAGGCTAGGCACAAGGCCAGCCTAACCCAGTGGCTGAACCCCAGAAGCAAGATGGAGCCAGAAGGCAGCCTGGCCTTTCTTTCATGGAGTTCACTTGGGCTCCCGGGGCCTCTAAGACTCCCCAAACACCAGTTGGAAAGCCATAGACTTGGGTTCTCCTTGAACTCAGAGCAAAATGGGGCAGGTCTTCAGAAAGAAACCCAAAGCAACAATGCTGAAAGAAAAAGAACTGATACCAGGTTACTTGGGAAGACAAGACACTCAGATATAAAACAACTAAAGAATAAAACAGAGTGTAATTCAGTTCATGGTGCTGAAAACTGCTATCTGCAGTCAGGAAGAGGGAGAGTAGTGGGTGCCAGTTTGTCCAAGAAGAGTACAAATTGCTTCCTCCACCTCAAGGTTTCTATTGCTTATCTTAGAAAGAAGACATGGTTATAGAGCTTCCAGGATTATTGTGAATAACTTTGTTAAAACTACATTTCTTAGAGAATTTAGTATTTTTGGTTTTTGGTTTTGTTTTGAAAATCCACGTTTGTTACTGAACTCTATACAGTAAAAATCCCTATCTTCTGAGATTCTTTTACACCACCTCTATGACTTCCTCCCAAGGGAAGCTCTTTTTTGCTTTCTTAGAAAGCAGACTTGGTTGATTTGACAGGATCACAGGCAGCTTCCCTGGGGAGGACCAGACAGAAGAACTTCTTTCAAGGTTGTGGCCCTGGACTGGCAAGTGTCTGCTCTGTGCCCCAGCTGACAGGCACTGAAAGATCTACACAAATGAAGCACTGACTCAACTAGATCAGGCCAGCAGGCTGGAAACCTTTTCTCTCTGCAATGGTATGAATTAGAAGCCACAGTTCATAATCAGTACTTGAAATTTCAAATACTATTACAAGAGAGAACTGTGAAGGAATGTTCTTCCTTCTTTCTTTGAATACCATCATCTTTTAAATTAAAACAATTTAAGAATGCACTGAAAATTTAGTAACCTATTATCTCACAAGGAAGGAAACTGATTATAGCATGGGGAGCAGAATTTGAGGAAATCCACAGGGTACCCCAGTCAGTGGAAAACTAGGTGTTTTTTTTTTCAATTTAGCCCTCATAAATTAAGTACTTTCTGGAATATGATCAGATTATTTCTAAGTATAGATATGTAAATAGATACAACCATTTTGAATTTTGGATATATCCTTTTTATACAAATAACACATAATATGTGTATACATAAATTGATGGATAGTTGATAGATAAACAGATGATAGATACGTACATTTTCCCTACTCATAAGAGCCATGGGTACAATCTGAGATTTCAGGCTCAGTATCCAGCCAAAGAAGCCACAGGAACTTTCAAGCTGCTGCCAACAGCTTTCATTGCTGCTTCTTCTCCTGCTGCCTACCTCTTTGTCTACTACTATTAGGTCACACAGAGCTTTTCCAAGTGATAACATGTCTTTCTGCACACAGTCAGGCCATCCTCGTCTCTTCTACATTCCATTATGGACTTAAGAAACCCTCCAGGGATTGGTCTAATCCACCTGTGCCCCCCCCACGGCCAGCAAGTGTTCACCATGCTTTACTGCTCTTTCCATTCCATGATTTCTCAGGAACTTTTTCCTACCTGTCTACTTTCTCCCCACAAAAGCCCAGCAATGCCACATTTCCCTGTTTTTTTCAAAAGATTAGTACCCCATGGTCACACTGTCACTGCTGGACTCTCTCTAGGAGGTCCATGGGCCTTCATAAAAACTCAAGTCCTGGGAGCCTGAGGTGACATCCCAGGTTTACTGGCAAAGATCTGCAGACCTCCCCTACAACAAATGCTGACTGTTTCATGTGCACAGAGTGTGCACAGGTGCATGTTTATCTACTCACCAAGCCTTCATTAAAGGCTTACTACATGCTGGGTATACACATAAGAGAAAGAGATAATGCCCACAAAGCCACATAGAAAGGGTCTGAGACAGGGAGGGATCCTAACCAAGGCCAGCCAGGAAACAGAAAATAACCCTTCCAAGTCCCTGAGCTCCCATACTATAGCTGCTTCTTTACTTCTGAATTCAGAAAGGTCCATCCTCAGTGCCCTCTCACCTCACCCTTCAGCCCACTTTACCTCCACTGTCTGCCCAAAACACCTGCTCCTTCACCCCCTAGGGGCTCCCAACAATTTAAGGAAAGAGCTATTTTCATAAGACTTCAGAGGAACCGAAGACTCTTCTTCATCCAGGATGGCCTCTGTGCTCTTTTCTCCCTTGCTACATTCACAGGTTCTTTATCTGATTTCTCTCCTCCTTCTTCTTTGGCCACCCACCCATCACTTGAGGTTGCTGTCCCTGCCACTGGAATATAAATGGACACAACCTCTCTACCACCCTTGCCATCCTTGAATATAAACACTTCAAGGACCACATGCTAATCATTCCGGAAACACAAAAAAGATCAAAAGTAACAAGGCAGGGAGGCTTTTAAAGTTTTCAGAATGCACATGGTCCTCAGCCTGCAGTCACTGGTCAATTTTCCATCGCAAAGTGAAGACCCAAGGGCTGTTTCTGCCCTGACTCCATGATTTGTTTGGTTTTGCTGTTCAATGCTAATTTTTATTAGTTGCTAGCATTAGAATGTAGGGGATTTCACATTAAGAATGCAAATAGAGAGCATCTCTTGAAAAATTACAAGATCTGGACATATCTGGCCCATGTTCACACACTGCAATAATTGACAGCAGTGACTCTCCCTTTTGGAAATGGAACATATCACTTCCATGTCTCACCAACACTAAGGCTATCAGGGACCACTTAACCACCCACCTTATTTGCTCCAACATTTAAGGTTCCTCCCAGGCACTTGAGAGTATTTGAGCTCTTAGCTCCTCTCTTGGGAGACCCACTCATCCCCCATGAAAGAGTAATTTGAATTAAATTGGATGCCTCCAGCTGTCAGAGCAGAGACCAATGCATGAGACCCAGACAACTGCCACTCAACATGAGGAATAAGGCCTTAACAATTTGAGAGGTCTGCAATAGATGGCCTTCCTTGGGAGAATGTGAGTTCTTTTCTCAGTGGAGATTGCTAGGGCATTAAAGTCCTGGAAATGTCCATAGCTATAAGACAGTATTCCCATATTGTCTTATAAGCTTATAAGAATAAGCTCCAGGAGATCTCACTGGAGAGTTAAGGAAGACCCCACACAGCCAAGAGAATCCATGCTGGGTATAAAATATCAGATAATAATTTCTATACTATTGTAGAATAGATTAAGAAAGAGTTTGACATGACTGGATCTTCATGGCCTATATGCCCCCAAGTCAAAGCTGTTCCGTGAGGATGGACATTCCCCACTCAAGCAATGGAGGAATCCATCTGTTCTCACCCAGCCCCATATGGGCAGCAAATCAAGAGTTAACTCCCTTCTCCCCATAATAAATAACTCCTATTGCAACTGAGGAACTGGAAAAATTACAGTGCACTTTTGCTGGTTTCAACTTGTCCCCTACAGAAAGGAAATAGATTTTAATATAAGATCTAAGAGGCAACATGTTTAATAAACTGCAAAAAAAAATGTACTTTTGGCTGGATACTAGAATGATGAGCTTTAAGATAAAAGGAGATTTTTTTTCTTTTAAAAAAAATGTTAGACATGAATCCAAAAAGGGGCAGGAATCCACCTCCCACCATCCCACCAAAATGCTCTCTAAGCAGTTGGGAGTAATCACCCTAACCCCATCACAGATAGCACGTAAAAGGCAAGATTAAAGGCTTTTCCTGCGCCCTTTGCACCCAAATGGAAAAGCTTATTGCAAAAACTTTGTACAAGCCAAGCAATATACAGTCTCCTTGCCATGGGACATCACTTAGACACTGACAAATCCCATTCCCCAAATTTGTGGGGCCTCTAGCTGACTGTGCAGGGAGTCAGCCCCAGCGGTCAGCAATGAGAATATTTCAGTGTCCACCCCCACCCCCAAATGAAGAATATTTCATTCTCATTCTCTTTAGTCCAGTTGGAATCTAAAGTCTAGACAGTTTTCAGATAACAGCCACCAGAGACAGCAAAGGGAAATGTATATGCCTTCTAAAGATAAGCAGATGCTGGACTTCTCACATAAGCTTTCTGAAAAGCTCTCAGAAGGCCCCACTGAGGAGCACCCAAGGAAAGAGTGCCTGGAAATATATTCCAAGATGCTGGGGCACCTTTTATTCATCCCTGAGTTCCTAGAGACATGGCAAAAAAGAGACCCTCCTATTCCCAAGACTTATTCAGAAATAAATGTAAAGACAGTCCATAGAAAAGTAGGGAAAGGGGTGCATATCACTAACCACTCAGTCAACTGTAAATTCTTTCATTTAGGAAAATATTTAACAAGTGAAGTCTACTTCTCAGAAATGTCACTGATACAGAAGACACAACTGTGAATGATAAAGACACTGTTCTCATGAAACTGAAATTCCTGCCAGAAAGTCTGGCAAAACTTCATTCAGAAATATGGCAAAGTCTAGGGTGTGCCTGATGCTGGGATATAAGGAACCTCACTTTATTGCCTGCAAACTAATCCCCTACCCTCTTTCCCACATTCACGGTGGTCTAGAGTTCTTAAGAATGCCACATCTTTATTCCAGATTGCAGAGACTTGCCATTCCACTGAACCACAGGTCAATGACAGAGACACAATCCCCAAACCTTCTCAAGACCTCCTTAAAATGAGCACAGTGCTAGGCCAAAACAGATGCCCTGAAGATACTTGTCTAGTTATTGATAGAGTTAAGAATTATACAAACAAGGGGCTGGGGATGTGGCTCAAGTGGTAGCGCGCTCGCCTGGCATGAGTGTGGCCTGGGTTCGATCCTTAGCACCACATACAAACAAAGATGTTGTGTCCGCCGAAAGAACTAAAAAATAAATATTAAAATTCTCTCTCTCTCTCTCTCTCTCTCTCTCTCTCTCTCTCTCTCTCTCTCTCAAAAAAATTATACAAACAATAAAAGGGATATTTGAGGATTGTTATAAATGAAAATATCATCTTTCTGCCTTTGAGGACAGGCACATTCATGCTGATATAACTCACTTCCTTTTCAGATTTGCTATCTTCTATAATAATGACTCCTAAAAAGCAACCACAATTTGACTAGGTTAGACCAGATTCCAAGGCAGCATCTAAGTTAGTTACATTGCAGTCATTTTGCTCACATGAGGGGCCAGAAACTCTATCAGCCTCTGATCTGATATTGGAGTCCTGTCCAGTTCCTGGGTCATCAGCAAGGGCATTCATAAGTCCTGGGAAAAGGAAAGAATAGATTAGATGAGGTCCTGAGAGTAGAACTCCTGTGATGAGGACTATGTGTTTTTTCCAGGAATCTAGAGAGAATGCTGGCTCTTGATCACAGTGATTCTGTGCTGTGGGGAAGGCTCAGTCCTTGAGCCCAGTGTGATTACCTGGAGCAAGTGCTGAAGTAAAAGTTCACCTCTTGCCAAGATGGGCCTTTCTGGACTTCAGCTGCTAATGATAAAAAAATGTTAGTGTTGCTCAAATCAAGAAAATATTCATTCCACTAGCAAAGGGTGTCTGCTATACTTTGGATCTTAAATATCCCCCAAAGGCTCATGTGTTAAAAACATGGTCTCCAACTCAGTGTTATTGGAGGTGGTGTAAACTTTAAGAAGTGGGGCCTAGTGGGAGGTCTTTCTGTCACTACAGGCATGCCCTTGAAGGGGCACCTCACCCACTTCCACTTCCTCTTTTGAGCTGCACACCAAGTGAGTGGTTTTGCCATGTGCTGCTGCCATGATGTGCTGCCTCCAAAATCATGAACCAAAATGAACGTTTCCTCCTTTTAAATTGTGTCAGGTATTTGTTATAGTAATGGAAAGATGACAAACACAGCATCTAAATTGTGACAGATCAATAATGGTCTGAGGTGTCCTTCACTGGCAAAGGAAGAGAGCACCCTATCTTTCCCAGACTAAAAGGTCCAGTGTGGTTAGTAAATGTGCCGACTCCAGAAAGGAGAACTCAGTGGAAGCTGAGGCAGGTGGTATCCTACACCTCCCTTGATGATTCTAGGATCCCTTAGAAAAGGCTTGTTCCCACAATTCAAGCTTCTCCTGAAGAAATAGATTTTTGGGATCCAGGTTTCAAATCCAGCTGCCTCCCACAATCTTACCAGTCACTTACAAATTAAACTTTACCATGAGGGGTAACCAACTGGATAGATCCCAAACCCAAACATCAAAATGAGGGTAGAATTAACTAACAAGGGCTAATGTTCCCATGACTCTGAATAACTCTAAGCCCAAGAGTCACAAGTTAAAATATAAATGAATTATTTAGGGTTAAAGAACCAAATTGCCAGTTTTAAAAATTTTTATTAAAAACTGAAAATTTATAGTTAACTATATGTATTTATAATTAGTTGTACATCTATTAAGTATATGTTTATAATTATTTTATAATTTATATTAATTTTAAAAAGTGATGCTATGATTTATTAATACAATGTGCAATAATTCAATCAAGCTAATCAATATATCTATCACCTCAAATACTGCTATGGTTTGGATATAGTTAGCATGTGTCCCCAAGGAGTCATGTGTTGAAATGTAATCCCCATTGTGAGGTATTAAGAGGATGGAAACTTAATCTGACTATGGGGTTTAGAGGACAAACCTTTGGGAAGTGAATAGGATTAGATAAGGTCCTGAGAGTAGAGCTCCTGTGATTTAATCCTGGTGACTTTATAAGAAGAGGAAGAGAGAGCAGAAGACACACATACACATACATGCTCCCTGTCTCTGGCCATGTGATGCCCTGTACCACCTCAAGACTCTGCCAGCAAAAAGGCCATCATCACAAGATGCAGCCCCTTGATGTTGGACCACCAGAACTGTCAATCAGAATAAGCAAGTCTGTTTTCCCTATAAGTTACCCAGCCTCAAGTTTTTCATTCCAGTAATACAAAATGGACTAATACAGAGGCCTATCATTTGTGTGTGTGTGTGTGGTGAGAACATTTGATATTTACTCTTGGCAATTTTGAAATGTACAAAATACTATTATTAATTATATTCACCACACTGTAATAAGATCTAAAAAAAATTCTTCTTATCACCAAATCTTGAAAAGAATGATCACACAAGACTAGGATACTGAATGTGTTGAAATGGCTGAAGAAAGATTGGCTGTTTGTTGCAACTAAGGCATCCACTTGTTTTATTAACATTACTAGCTCTTATGGTTTAGATAGTAAAGTATCCTGCAAAAGTCCATGTGTGAATCAATGCAAGAGTTTGCAGAGATTAAATGATGAGATGAAATGGTCAGAAAATGTGTTATGGCCTAATCAGTGAGTTAATCCACTGATTAGGCAGGTAAGGTATGGCCGGAGGAGGTAGGTCACTGGGGACACGCCTGTGGGGTTTGTATTTTGTCCCTAGTGAGCGGCATTTTCTCTCTGCTTCCTGATTTCCATGTTCTGAGCTTCTCTCCTCTTCTACATCTCTCCACCATGGTGTTCTGCCTCACCTTGGGCCCAGAGCAACAGAGTCAGCCATCTATGGACCGACCCCTTTGAAACCATGAATGAAATTGTTCTCCTCTAAAATTGATTTTGTCATGTCTTTTGGTCATAGCAGTGAAAAAGCTGACTAAACCACTAGCCAAAGAGAAATAAGATGTGAAAATAGCAATGATACAATAACTGACTTTGCAGTGATTCTAGAAAAGGAGCATGCATTTGTTTTGAAAATAAATGCCTAGAAATTACTAAGTTCTTCCACAGAATCATAGACTCACCTAGTTGCATGGTTTCTAGAACAGGAATTCCTTAGAGATCTCATATTCTACCCACTTCCCTGCATTAACTGAAGCAACTCCACTTGCATCTATTGAATATGATTGGGGTTCTGAGTAAGAATTTATTTTGGACAAACGATTTTGCTGCTTGTGTCAGACAGTACTCCTTTAGTTGCAAAAGACAGAGACTGTTATTTAAACAAAAATTGAAAAGCTAAAGGTTATGGACTTCAACAGAGGTGGATACAGTGGCTTAGATGATATCAGCAGGACTGAGACACTATTTCCTACTCTGTCTCCTTCCAGGTTGGCTTTATTCAGTCTTCCTTTCTTGTTCCTTTGTTATCTGCCACAGGTGACTTCTAATTTATAGTCCAACAAAGCTCCTTGAGCCTCAGCCATTTTGTCTGTATTCCAACCAGAATAAAAGAGGAAAGAAGAAAAAGAGCGTACCTGTTTAGCTTTAAGCTTTCCATATACTTGAAGAAGTAATATGTAACACGTCCTTTTATCTCCAATTGGCCAAATTTAATCATATGCCCATCCCTACCTTTTAAGGGAGACTCAAAATATAATCTTTATTTCTGGTACATATAAGTCCAGTCCAGCTTAAAAAATCAGAAGTTCAACCACTAAAGAAGATGGATAAATGGACACTGAAGGAAAACTAAGAGCATCTGCCTAGTTGAAACTAACAATTTCAATAAAAATTCCAAAATTAAGGTTTATAGGTAAGATTTTAGTCATCCCTGATCCAATTTCTCTGGCCAGATAGAGGAAATACACTCGTCTTTCATGTTTAGTTCTTGTGGCCATGCCTGAATCCTACAGAGAGGAAATAGGAAAGCTAGGCAGAGAGAAACAACAGAATCCATTATGTGCACAAAATAAATTTTGACAAGAGCAGAACTCTAGTTTTCTAATGTAATATCTTAATTTTTTATTTTTCAGGTACAGAAGCTAAG
This sequence comes from Spermophilus citellus, assembly GCF_964194105.1. Classification (NCBI taxonomy): domain Eukaryota; kingdom Metazoa; phylum Chordata; class Mammalia; order Rodentia; family Sciuridae; genus Spermophilus; species Spermophilus citellus. Next base: position 36,788,770 of record NC_138196.1, read on the forward strand.
GTCCTAAGAAGTGAAATGACTTGCTATGGTGTATTAACCAGCTTTTCATTGCTGTAGCAAAATACCTGAGAAAAAACTACTTGAAGGGAGAAAGGTTATTTTGGCTCCCAGTTCAAAGGTTTCAGGCCATGGTCAGCTAGTTCCAAAACAGAAACATCATGGTAAAAGGGCATGGCAGAGTAAAGCTACTCACCTCATGGTGGCCAGGAAGCAGAGAGAGAGAGAGAAAAAAAAAAAGAGAAAAAGGAAGGGACCAAAACAAGATATATCTCCAAGAGCACACCCCACAGAACCTACTCCCCTCAACTACCTCCTACAGTTTCTACCACCCTCCAATAGTCCATTCAGCTATGAATCCATTGATGTATTAATTCACTAATAAGGTTACAGCCATCATGATCCAATTACTTCCCAAAATCCCCACCTCTGAACATTGCCACACTAGGGACCAAGCCTTCAACACATGAGCCTTTGGGAGACATTCCAAATCCAAACCATAACAAGACATATGCAGCAACTACTACTGATGCATGAGTTAAGGCTGTTATTGCTCTTCCTTCTTGCATGTCATTGCTCCTTCTTATCAGTCAGATACATTTCAAAGAAATGTGAAATTTAAGGAGCTGGGGATGTAGCTCAGTAGAGTGCTAGCCTTGCATGCATAAGGCCCTAGGTTCAATCCCCAGCACCACAAAAAAAAAAAATGTGAAATTTAAAATGAGAAGTCCATAGTTGATTCCACATTTGACTGGACACAGTGAGCTTCAGTAAATTACTCCTTAATTTTTAAAACTCTATGACCAAGATTGGAAAATTACCTCATGGGCACAGTTACATACTAGAGAGGAAAACAAGCTTTCTTGCTTTCTTCTTCTGATGTTTTCTAATCAGATTTACCTCTGTTTTCAACCACTCTGGGCAATCTGACTTTTCAACATCTCAGAATGCTTTCTCCATCTTCATCCATCCATCTATCCATCTATCCATCCATCCATTCATCTTTCCTTTCAAGAAGCTACTCACCAAACACTAGTAAACAAAGGTCAGAGAGGATTTTTCCCCTCAAGGACTCATATTCCTATGGGGAAAACAAGCAATTTTATAAACAATTAATTAGATAAAATGGGACAAATAGATATCTATGTATAGGGTGCCAAGAAGAAGAGAGAGAAGGGCCTCACTGTTGAATCTTCAAAAACAGTAAAGCTTGAGGAGCCAACGCAAGCAGGGAAGAGCTTTGGCACAGAGATCAGAAGGTTCAAATACACACACATAACAAGAAAGTACATGGAGCCCAGTATTACAAAGGACATGGAGAAAAAGTATCAGATCTTGAAGGTCCTTGGATGCCTTGTAAGAGATAAGTAAGATAGATTATTTACTTAAACCTGAGAAGAGAGACTGGTTTAAATTATTCATCAATTTAAAATTAAAATCAGTAACAAATCACATCATTATGTACAACTATAATGCACCAATAAAAAGTATAGAAAAATTATATTAAATTTAAAGATAAAATTAAAGTTGAGTTAGATAAATGCTAAGTCACCAGCCAGTTCCCAAGGTAAAAGAATCCAGTCTATCCTAGAATTGTATTCCTTAAACCCTGGTTCTGCCAAAAAGCATTAGGAGTTGTAGGGTAGAGATAAGGCAGGAATAAAAGTACAATCAGTCCTCATTATTTAAAGATCCCATACTTATGAATGCTCCTACTCAATAAAGTGTATTTGTAACCCCAAATTGACACTCACGTTGCTTCCATGGTCATTCATGGACAAATGCACTATGGTGAAAAATTTGAGTTGCCCAATTTCAACATTGCCAGGTGAATGAGGCAATTCAAGGATGAATAAGATGATGCTCTTACTTCTTATTTCAGCTCTTAAACTACAAACAATGTCCTTTTAGTGGTGAATTTAGTGAAACATGTTTGCATTCTTGTGCTTTTTGATTTACTGTGGCTCCCAAATGTAGGGCTGAATGTGCTGTTTGTGTTTCTAAGACTAAAAAAGCTATGATTTGCCTATGGAGAAAATGTGGGTTAGATAAGCTTTCTTCAGGCCTAGCACTATATATTTGATAAGGTGTCTTTAAACAGCAATTCATTAATTGATGAAAACTTTGTGGCCAGAAGTTTGCAGGCACCTATCCCTATATTTCTTCCAGGAGCAAGGTTCAGAATTCTCTAATTCATTGTTCACTATGGCTGTATACAACATTATTTTTCAAATAATGAGCATCAAATATCATTTCACTCTCTTTGATGTGTTTGATTTAGGAAGACAAGTTATTCAATAAAATAAGTATAAGGAAAAAAAGAATCAGTTTTTAAAGCTCCAGTCACAAACAGACACACGGAGTAACTTCTAACTCCTTGTTCACAACTGATGGTGATCCCAACTTTTCTCTGTAGCCCACCCACATGTACCCATACCACAGGACATTCTAGGTGTCCCTTCACTATGCTGGAGAAGGACACACAGCAGCAGACAGTGATACTATCTGAGCCTGGGACCCCCACCCTCACAGCTTTTGCAATTACCATGTCCAGAGTTCCAAAGTTTACAAGGGAAATAAGCAGACACTGTGTCTTGGTAATCTTGTCAAAGGGTCACCTCCAGTTCAAATAGAGCTATCAGATGCTATAAAATAGAAAGAGCAGACGGCAGGAATGAAGTAAGCACACAAAGGAGAGGGAGGCTGGCTCTGAGCATTTGGTATATTGGGTCATTTAATCCTTGCCTGGAGATAATCATCACTGTATTTATAAGGAAACTGAGACTTAGAAGAGGTAATATCTTACCTAAGACACAAAAATTCAGTCCAAAAGGAAGATTCAAACCCACATTCATTCAAGTGTCAATCCATGGGCTAATTTCTACATCATCATATTGCCTCTGCCCTGCACCCACCTAAAAGTCAAGGCCAGTAACTCAGTAAGGACTCAGTGATAGGTGCCGCAGTCTGGCTGGGCACAAATCACTAGCCACTCAAGCAGGAACAAACTTTATTTCCGAACTCCCCCGAACGCCACCCACATGGCCTTCTCAGGGACACACCACACACCAACCAGAACTCCCTCCACTGGAACTTCATCAACTAACGCCACCTCTGTTGGCCCCCAAATTTGGCCTTTGCACCAATGGGGGGATGAGGTTCTTTGCCTCACCTCTGTTAGCCCCCAAATTTGGCCTAGGCATCAGTGGGGGGGTGGGGTTCTTTGCCTCTGTCACAGAGGTGAGGCAAAGAACCTCACCCCCCCCACACACACTGGTGCAAAGGCCTATCCACAAGTATGGCTGTATGCTGGACCGGTAGTCAAAGATGGGTAAGATCCAATTGCAATGGTACCAACCTAAGACAGGAGGCTGATGCCTTGAGGTCAGCTCATCTGATGACGGGTAAGAACCATATGTAGTATTGGACCACCTAAGACAGGCACGGTCCCTAAGCCACATGCTTGGTGTTTAATTAAACAGGAGGGGGGAGATGCTGAGAGCCACAGCCAGTAGGAATGGCCCCTGGCATTTTGCCAGAAGTAATGGTTGAGAGGCGAGCCATTAAGATGATGAAAATTAAGTTAAGCTGTCTATAATTGCTCTGACTGGATGATGCTGGATTGAAACAGGCTGTGTATTCAATTGTATATAGACCCCTGCTGTCCAACTCGGACACCCACTACTTTGGAGTTCTCGCAGGGATTCCTGGGGAGTTTGCGTTGGTTGGTGAAGTTCCGGTGGATGGAGTTCCGGTTGGTGTGTGGTGTGTCCCTGAGAAGGCCGCAAGGGTGGCGTTCGGGGGAGTTCGGAAATAAAGTTTGTTCCTGCTTGAGTGGCTCGTGATTTGTGCCCAGCCAGACTGCAGCAGATAGGATTGTGAAAGTGCTTTGAGAATTAAGTTCTGAAAAAGCATAAGAAATCCCAGGAGATGGGCCACATTTTCTCAGTGTCCTAGAATCTGGTCGTATCAAATTCTGCTACCTGGAGGGAGAAGGTTGGGCTTAACCTTGCGTTTGGTGTTCCAAGGATCCAAGTCTTATTTGAAGGCAGTATTGTGAAAATCCCCAGATATCAGGATCTGTCCTCTCCACCCTTGCTCAGTACAGGTTCCTAGGACATTCAAACTGGAGGCTTGACCTTACCCAGTCACCAGTTTTATTCCAACAAAGACCTCACTGGGCACACAGCCAAAGAGGACTGGTCTAGGTAGTCTTGGTCCCTGGTGCCTGGTCCTGGTCTGAGTTCTGGGAACCTGTGCTCCTTTTTTCCTAAATCCCCCAGAGTGCATACAACAAAAAAACTTGACCCAGTTTCCTGCTGTGGGCTCCAGTTCTCCTCATCAGTATAAAGTCCTGCTCTAATTTGTTTCAATTAAAAAGCTTGGAATTTAGCCAAGTACCCAAACAGATTAGTGGACCCAAGGATCCTCCAAGAGCAAACTGCCCCCTTGTTACTTGTCACAAAGATAAATGGAGGAGTCTGGTTTAAAAAAAAAAAAGTAGCCATCAGAGTGACTATGAGGATGCCTAAAAGCTAAAACCTGGGGCTAGGATTGTGGCTCAGCGGTAGAGCGCTCATCTAGCACATGCGAGGGCCTGGGTTCGATCCTCAGCACCACATAAAAATAAATAAAATAAAGGTATTGTGTTCAACTACTTCTAAAAAAAATAAATATTAAAAAAAAGATAAAACCTGTCCTCAAGCTTTAGAATGCAGTCAAGTTGCCAACTGACCACAGGCACAAGTATAACTATGCTGAATGTCATTTCTGTCATCTTGTGGATGCTATTGAATGGATTAAATGAAATCATGAATGTAAAATATCAGTTTCAATGCCTGGTACATAGTAGGCTCTCCAAAAAGTCACAGATATTGACTTACTTAAATGACTGAAGAATTGAAAGGAATTCTCATGACAACTGCCTTCATGAAGATATCTCTGACTCCTCTGGATAAAAAAGAAAAATCAGGCTCCTGCCTTTAACTTTCCTCAGCATCTTGTCAGTACCTCATTTCTGTCATTTGTCATATTCTGGCTTATATTTGAGCTATCTATAGAATTACTTAATAACGAAGCTCTTGCTTATTGATCTCCTTCACAGATCAAGTTTCCCTTATCTGGAATGCTTGGGATCAGAAGTATTTCAAACTTTGAAGTCTGTTGGATTTTGGGAATATTTGCATAGATTTTATCAGCTGAGCATCTCTAATCTCCTTACCTACAGTGGAGCAAAGACAAGAACTACATCTTACCCCTCAGAAACCACATAAGCAAAAAGAAAGTGGAGTGAAATATTTAAAGTACTGAGAAAAAGAACACATCAACATATAATTCTGTGCCCTACAAAATTATCCTTTAAAAGTGAAGCCAAAATAAAGACTCAAACAAAAATTGAGGGAATTTGTTGCCAGTGGACCTGCCTTGCAAGAAATATTAAAAGAAGTTCTTTGGAAAGAAGAAGGCATAGGTCAGAAACTTGGCTCTACATAAAAGAAGAGCATCAAAAAATGAATACATGAAGTAAAACTAAAAAATAAAAAGCTTACACTGATTCCAGAGTGCAGCACAAAGAATACACACCCTATATTTCAGAAACATTCTAAAAGGAAAGAAAAAGAGCCCAGCTAATGGAATAACTATGGGCTTTGGAATAAAACACTTGAGTATTTGAGAAGCTTTGTGTGTTACGGCAGGTTACTTAACTTCCCTGATTTTTTTCCTCAACTAAATATTAAAGGATTAGAAGTAATGTAAGAAAAACAATACAGACTAAATATCCCTAGTCAAAAAAATCTAAAATCTGAAATGCTCTGAAATATGGAATTTAACCATGTGCAAGGCTCAAAAAAAAATTATATAGAGTTTGAAGAATTTCAGTTTCTGGTTTCTTTGCAGATTTTTTTTTAAACCTTGATTTTCTGTAGTTTGAATACAATATACCTAGATTTTTGGCATTTATCCTGCTTGGTTTTCTTGAGATTCTCAGGTATTTATATTGGTATCTAACAATAATTTGGAAAATTTTTCAGTCATTTTTGCTTCAAATATTTCCTCTCTTCTTTTCTCTTTTTTCTTCTCCTTCTGGTATTCCCATTATGCACATGTTGTAACTTTTGTAGTTGGCGCACAATTCTTGGATATTCTATTGTAGGGTTTTCCCCCTACTTTTCATTGCAAAGTTTAAGGGATTTCTATGGAGAATCCTTAAGTTCAGAGATATTTTTTTTATCATCTGTTTCCAGTTCACCAATGAGTCTATCACAGGAATTTTGGTTACAGTGTTGGTTGTTGTTGTTGTTGTTTGTTTTGTTTTGTCTCTAGCAACTTCTTTCTTTCTTAGAATTTCCATATCTCTGCTTACATTGCTTATCTGTTCCTGCATTCTGTCAACCTTCTCCATTAGATTAGACACCCTTCAGAGACCTTAGCATAGGTGTTTCAATTTCCATTCTGATAATTTCAACATCCCTGCCATATATGAATCTGATTCTGATGTTTGCTCTGTCTCTTCAAAATATGTTTTTTGTTAGTTTTTGTTTGCTTTGAATTTTAGTGTGACTTCTAATGTGTTCTTGATAACCAGACATGAGGTACTGAATAAAAGTAATTAGACATTTAGTAATGTGAGAGTTGTAAGGTGTCTTATGATTAGTTCATAGTCTTTTATTGAGCTGATGTCACTGAACAATGAATTTAGCCTAACCCTCCCCAGCTTAGGTGGAACAGCTACAGTGACTGGAGTTGGGTATTTTCCTTCCCCTAGGTCAGTTAGGCTCTGATAAAATTCCAGAAGGTTAGGCTATAGTTAACTAGTTTCTTCTAGGTCAGGCCTTACAAAGAATAGAATGCTCTGATATATTTCAAACTACTTTTTTTCTTTATGTTTATCAGAAATATGATAGACTTTTTCCCCTAATATTCACTGTGAGAACTAACTCAAATACCCAGAGATAAAATTCATAAAAGTGTGGAGGCCCCTCTGTCACTGGGTCCCCTGGAGTTAACTTTCAGAGTTATTCTCACTGAGTTTCTAGCAATTTGTTAATTACTGGTTCCATTTCAGGTTTTTCTAACCCTACACTGAACCCTACAGAGGTTTCTGCTTGTGGTTTCTGCTCCAATAAGTTGTAATTCTTTGTGTTCACCTATCCCTCTCTCCCACCAGGGGAATAGAAGTTCAGGCTGTGATCTTACTTCTCTTACATGTTTAACAATAGTGTCAACTTTCCAGTTTGTTCAGCTTTTCACCTATTACGACAGAACAATGACTTTGATCTTATATGCCAGATCACAACCAGAAGTCTCCAGAGTGAGCTTTTGAAGAAGAGGAAGGAAAGAAGGCGGGCATCTCACTAAGAAGCTCAGAGTCCTTGGACACACTTTGTGGCTCCATATGATCCTTCTCATAGAAAACACACCCAGTCAATGTCTTGCAGTTGAGAGATATGGGAAAGAACCACAGTTCCCATTATTCTATCAACTTCCACCTGCCTCCTTTCATTCTTCCCAGCATCTTCTATCCCCAATATTATGGTATCTCTAGTACATGTATTTAATGAGCTTGAAACAAACTTTGGACATTGGGAGTTGCAGGGACAGCTCTGAAGTCTAATGTAAATTTTTGTAAAGTATTTGGACTGATTTGTCAGAGTGTCTTAGATGACACACAGTATGTATTTCTATTAATATTAGACTTCATCACCCCCCTCTCTACTCCTACATACTTGCCCAGGTCTTCCCCAGCAATTATCTCCCAGATGGCTCTTACTATGTGTCACTGTGAAAATAATGCTCCCTCTTGTCCATGCATTTGTAAGTAAGGTAAGATGGATCCCCTTGTTCAGATGTTTGAGTTAGCAAAGGCACCCTGAAAGAGATAAATGGCCCCACCATGGAATGTGTCCAGAGCCCTGGATGCTGTCCAAGTGCTTGAGGAAACTAAGCTATTAGTCCCATTTTCTCCTCTCTGCCTGGCCCTGGTGTTGGGGAGAGATTGATTGAGCCTGTGCCCTCGGGATGGGGGTGGTAGAGTGGGAGCAGGGAGGGAGGATGAGCTGTAGTAAGTCAGACAGATGGGGTGTCACAGAACTGGCTGACTTACCTTGGTCAAAAGGGAATTTGGTGGGGTGAGGGAGGGAGCCCAAGGAGAAGCATGCTTCTGCCCCACTGACCCCTTTCACAGCAATTACCAAAGAAGGCATGATCTCTCTTATTCCTGTGCAAGTAAACATACGTAGTTGTGGCCAGCAAGCTAGACTACTTTCCACTTTCTTCTGCCAGTGCACTAATGGGCCCTAAGTTGGTCCCAGATTCTCAGCTGCCAAAAGAAGTATCTGCCCCCATCTTAGCTGTCTTATAACCAAGAAAGAAAAATGAAGAATGGGGTAGAAATATGTTGGGGTGATCACCATTTGTCTGATGCAATCTAGGTTTAAAAAAAAGATTATAGTGAAAACTTACCAAAGAAAGTCTGGAGACACACAAAGTACAAAATAATATGAGTACACAGGGTCAAAATATTAGTTATCAATTAATCAATGTATACCTTACTGAGCATTTCCTTTGAAGAGCTAGATTAGTGGTTCTCAACCAGATGGAACAATTTATTTTTAATTCTAGAAAGTAGAAGATAACTTGGGAACGGTCTCTTCATTCTTCTCATACCCAACTGCAATAGAGAACTACTGTTAGGAGTTGCAGAAGGGGAAAAAAAACCCTTAAAAATAATTTAGCTCCTCTAGCCTTAAGCTTACACTCTTATCAGAGATACCAAGTTTTCTCATCCTGTAAATAGCCATGGAAGGTGAAGATTCAGGTTAAAAAAAAAAAGAATTTCAAAGAAGGGAAAAGACTTGCTGAAAATCTCAAGTCCAACTTTGCTTATGTGAAAAAAAATGCAAGTTTCAAATAAAACAGATGAGATCCTAAAATGAACTGGTCACCTTTACAGATGGCATATGTGTGTTTTGCATGGTGGTTCTGGGTCAGCATACTATGGTAAAAGGGTGTGGGTGGCTAACTTTCAAACTATGGAAAGTAATTTTTGATCAACATTTAAAATGTGTTTTGCAAAAAAGAAATATATATATATATATATATATATATATATATATATATACACACACACACACACACACACACACACACACACACATATATATAAATTATAACAATCCCTGCTGGATGGGACATTGAGCCAAGGAGGGCCATCAACATGGCATGGGTATAACCTGCATTTTTTATTAGTTGTTCAAAACATTACAAAGCTCTTGACATATCATATTTCATACATTAGATTCAAATAGAGGATAGGAAAGGTAGCAGAATACAATAGTCACTAATATGGCATCATGTAAAAATGTGGATGTGTAACCGATGTGATTCTGCAATCTGTAATTGGGGTAAAAATGGGAGTTTATAACCTGCATTTTTACAACATACCATTATAACAATCCCAGATGGACAGAACATTGAACCAAAGAGGACCATGCAGCACAGCATGGATATAACGTAAGAGTCTAAGCTGAAGAGACTAGACCATGCAAAAGCTTTATCTCATGGGTAATTCCCAAGAGCACAATCGAGGCAGAAAGCAGTTGTATTCAAACAGAAACACAGTACCAAAGATTGGCTAAAAGAATAAGGCAATAAGAATGAATGAGGGCTGGGGATGTGGCTCAAGCGGTAGCGCGCTCGCCTGGCATGCGTGCGGCCCGGGTTCGATCCTCAGCACCACATACCAACAAAGATGTTGTGTCCACCAATAACTAAAAAATAAATATGAAAATTCTCTCTCTCTCTCTCTCTCTCTCTCTCTCTCTCTCTCTCTCTCTCCTCTCTCTTTAAAAAAAAAAAAAGAATGAATGAAAGTTAATCCCTCCAAGAAGACTGTAAATTCAAAAGTAAACCATAGACATACAAAACTTGAGTCCTGATTACTAGCTAGTGGGAGATGCTCAAGAAGGACTGAACCAGAAGATTTTATTTCAAAAGCCAAGAGATAAAGACAGAACATAGCCTGAAAATGGAAATTCTCCTTAGGATCAACACTTAGTTTGATTGTGAGAATTCTTAGGGCCTATATCTTCACCTGTCCTCTTTTTCATTCTCTGAAAAACTGCAGTTTGCCATCTGTCACAACAGACTTTCTGAAGTTGTCTTCTCCCCAGTACTAAACCTATTTGACCTCACTATTGATGAACTCTGATGAGAGAGAGCTCATGGACATATTTACACTAAAATGTTGATTGTATTACTTGCATTTAAAGTTTGTAATCTAAAGAAATAAATTTCTAATACTGACACATAACACTGGAATCTCAGGCAAAATGCTAGGCTTTCCTGGGCACCCCTCAAATCATGATATATGAGCCATTTTCTCCACTCATTTTGAAGATAGAATCCTAGGTCAGATCAATTGTGATGCCACTTGTATTTGTAACCACTTTCCACATTTCCTCTTATGTCCTGGACATGATTTAAGTGTGTCCCCCAAAGGTTTCAGTATTCAAAGTTAATAATCATCATGACGTTGTAAAAGGGTGGATTTTTTTTTTCTGCAGTGGTCTCAAACTTTTTAATCACATATCCCAGAGGGTGGGAATTTAATCAGACCATGGTGTTTAGATGTTGGGCCTTTGGGAAGATATTAGGATTAAATAAACTCTTTAGGGTGGCACCTCTGTGGTTGAATACTTCATGTTTTATAAGTAGAGGGAGCAAGATCAGAAGACTCATATGATGACCTACGCTACTTTGGGACTCTGCCAGCAAGAAAACCATTACTAGATATGGCCCTTCAACCTGAAGGGTTGAAGGTTTCTCCAAAACCATGAGAGAAAACAAACCTCTTTTCTTTATCAAGTGTGCCAACTATAGTATTTCACTATAGCAATGAAAAATGAACTAATGCATCCCCCTATATTTTTCCTTAACTTGTGGCCTGAATTTCTGCTCTTAGTGTCTGTCTAAATTGGAACCATATTCCAAGATCTGGCTCTCTTTTCTTAATAATAGCCTTACTGAGATATATTCCACATACCATACAATTCATCTATTTAAAGTATGCAATTCGATGGTTTTGGTGTATTCACAGTTATGCAACCATCACCACAATCAGTTTTAGAACATTTTTATCACCCCCAAAAGAAGCCCTATATCCATTAGCCATCATTCCCCATGTTCCCCTACTTCCCTGTGCTAGGCAACCAGCAATCAACTTTCTGTCTCTGTGGATTTGCTTATTCTGAGCACTTTATATAATATGATCATACAATATGTGGTCCTTTATGACTGACTTCTTTCATTTAGCATAACATGTACAAGATTAATCCATGTTTTAGCATCTATCAGTGCTTAATTTCTTCTTATTGTACAATAATGTTCCATTGTACAGCTGTGACAGATTTTGTTTATCTTCTTTTCAGTTGATGGACTTCTGGGTTATATCCACTTTTTGGCTATAATGAATAATGCTTCTATGAACATTCTTGTGCAGCTTTTTGTGTGGACATATGTTTTCATTTTCTCTTGAGTATATACCTAGGGAAAGAATTTCTGGGTCATGTAGTAACTTCTATATTTAACTTTTTGAGGAACTGCCAGACTCTTTTCCAAAATAGCTGACCCTCTTATCCATCAACAGAATAGAAGAATGCTGATTTCTCCACATTCTCATCAACACTTATTATTATCTAGTTTTTTGATTTGTTTGTTTGTTTTTACTCTAGCTGCCATAATGAATTTGCAGTGGTATTTCACTGTGGTTTTGACTTGTATTTCCCTAATGCCCAATGGTGAACATCTTTTCATGTGCTTATTGGCCATTTGTGTATCTTCTTCAGAGAAAACTATCTAGAGATCCTTTGGGTCTAGGTTTATTTTTAAGAGAAGATTTAGGAGTAGCAGAAAATATGTTTCTAGTTTAAATATATTTTAAGTGGCATGAAAATCAAGAGAATATACTGGAGATGAATAATAAACTTACTTGTTTATGCAATTCTGTTCTGCAAACCCTTGCTGAACTCCCATGATACACAGTCTTTCAGGTCTTAGGAACATAAAGAAACAATAAGTCATGCATTCTGCATTGAATAAGTATAAATTTCATGAGACAATCATTTGTTTTCCTGGTTTAAATTAAATTTAACTATTTTCAATATTTGTATATCAGGCTTTTCACTAATTCAGATGAGCTTCCTCTAAATTAATTCAAATAGTAAAGTTTTTATCTATTATTGTTTTAATTTCTTCAAAGACCTTACTCTCCACCCCCAGAAATTAAATCCAGAGTCTTACACATGATCATCATGGGCCCTACCACTGAGCAACACTCCCTGTACTCCATTTTTTGGTTTCTTTCCTAAATTATAATTTAAGTAGTTAATGTTTCATATAAAAATAGTTATATTTAGATACTTCTCTATCATGACAAAAAAAACTATCAAACAAGAGTTGATGTCATAATAGAAAAACACCAGAAAGATTCTCTATTAATTTAATTAGAATCAACCCCCACTCTAGTGTATGCAGGACTTAGTAAACTTACTCCAAGAGTAAGTAGTTCAGTGGTAGAGCACTTGCCTAGGATGTACAAGCACTAGGTCTAATCCCCAGCACTGAAAAAAGAAAAAGAGAGAGAGAGAGAGAGAGAAAGAGTGAGCACCTGCTCAGTGGTCAAGTACTTTTACAGGATAGAAACCTGATAAATACTGCTCTGGCCAGGTGATCAAGGTTCACATGACCAGTGATAAATCATGTTCATGGTATGGACCCCCAAAATGCTATAAAGAGATGGAAATTTCACTGATGTAGTCTCCCAAATGGGCAACCACAGTCTAATCATGAGAAAATATTAGAAAAATCCCAAATGGGGGGCATTTTACAAAATGCTTGACTAATACCCCTTCAAAAACAAAAAGACTGAAAAATTGTCACAGAGAAGAGGAGACTTAATAAGACTTGACAACTAAATGTGATGTGGCATCCTAGACTGGATGCTGAAATAGAAAAGATATTAGTAGGAAAAGTGAAATTCAAATAAAGTCAGTTAGTAGTAATATATCAATGTGATTTTCTTAGTTTTGATGGTTATATACAATGTTAACAGTGGGGAAATTTGGTGTGGGACAGACAGGAAATCTTTATACCACCTTTGCAACTGCTTGGTACATCTAAAAAATATTCCAAAATAAATGTTATTTTCAAGAAATTACAGCTTTGTGGAACAATCCAGTATTTTTATATGTCCCTGGCCAAAATAAATCTATATATAAAAATAAATATGCCCACTTAACCACTATTAATTCATATCATTCCAGTGTTTTTTACATTTGCAACAAGAAAAACATGTATGTAATAAAACCACAATTGTTATCTGCATAGAAAGTACATGATTGATTGTTATATTATGATTTGTACTTTCCTTCATAAAAATAAAATCAAAATAGCTATTAGAAAAGAAAAATAATTTATATAGGTAGTATTATTATATAAAATACAATAAAAACAACTAAAATTCTTATAATTAATAATTAATAATATTAAAAATTATAAAATAAATACACAAAAAAGCAGTGGTTTACACACTTGCCAGAGATAACTTGTTAAAAAATGCAACAGGAAATAATACCATTCTAAAATGTAATAAAAGAAAATATTAAGCCAGATGTAGTACTATATGCCTATAATACCAGCTACCTCAGAGGTTGGGGAGACTAAGGCAGAAATATTACAAACTCAAGACCTGTCTGGGCAACTTAGCAAGACCTTCCCTCAAAATAAACTAAAAAGGGTCAGGGACATAGCTCAGTGCTTATAGTAGAGTGCTTGCTTAGCATATATGAGACTCTAGGTTTAATCCCCAGTACTGGGCGGGGGGCGGGGGGAGGGATAAAATTAAATTACAAATAATAAATTTTTTAAATGTGAAGATTCTGTGAGAAAAGAACTGCAAAACTTTATTGAGGAACATAAAAACTATCAATGAAATGGAGGCTAAAATTACCTAAATAGCCTCCAGTTAGGAATAGCTAAACCATTTGTACCCAACCAACGAACAACTATAAAGTAGTTAAAATGAATGAGTTAGAACTCCATGTATTGAATGGGGAAAAGTTTAAATATATACTTTAAATGAAAATGACTGCATAATATGATCCCATTTGTAGAAACATGTTTTCATATGTAACTGTTAATAATGTGTTTTCTTTGGGGGTATCAGGAATTGAACTCGGGGGCACTCAATAAGTGAGCCACATTCCCAGCCCTATTTTGTATTTTATTTAGAGACAGGATCTCATTGAGTTGCTCAGTGCCTTGCTTTTGCAAAGGCTGACTTTGAACTCACAATCCTCCTGACTCAGCCTCCCAAGCCACTGGGATTACAGGTGTGCTTCATGAAGCCAGAAGAAACTAATAACAATATTATTTTTTTTTGTTTGTTTTTTTCTTCTTTCATCCTTTTTTTTTAAATTTTTTTTTATTGATTATTTATCGCATTACATAGTTCATGATATATCATCTTTCATACATTAGACTCAAATTGTGCTTTGAACTCCCATTTTCACCCCAAATACAGATTGCAGAATCACATCTGTTACATATTCGCATTTTTACATAATGCCATATTAGTGACTGTTGTATTCTGCTACCTTTCCTATCCCCTACTCTCCCCCCTCCCCTCCCCTCCCCTCCCATCTTCCCTCTCTACCTCCCCTGCTGTTGTTCAATTCTCTCCCTTTTTTTTTTCCCTCCCCCTTGCCCCTCATAACCTCTTGTAATTTTATGTATCCTTGAAGGTCTCCTACCATTTCCATATGCTTTCCCTTCTCTCTCCGTTTCTCTCCCCCCATTCGTCTTTGTTTACTGTAGTCTTTTCCTCATGCTCTTTCTTCCTGTTCTGTTCTTAGTTTTTCTCTTTATATCAAAGCAGACATTTGGCATTTGTTTTTTAGGGCTTGGCTAGCTTCGCTTAGCATAATCTGCTCTAATGCCATCCATTTCCCTGCAAATTCTATGATTTTGTCATTTCTTAGTGCTGCATAATACTCCATTGTGTATAGATGCCACTTTTTTTTATCCATTCATCAATTGAAGGGCATCTAGGTTGGTTCCACAGTCTAGCTATTGTGAATTGTGCCGCTATAATCATTGATGCAGCCGTATCCCTATAGTGCGCTCTTTTAAGGTCCTCAGGGAATAGTCCGAGAAGTGCGATAGCTGGGTCAAATGGTGGTTCCATTCCCAGCTTTCCCAGGAATCTCCATACTGCTTTCCAAATTGGCCTCACCATTTTGCAGTCCCACCAGCAGTGTACAAGTGTACCCTTTTCCCCACATCCCCGCCAACACTTGTTGTTGTTTGACTTCATAATGGCTGCCAATCTTACTGGAGTGAGATGGTATCTTAGGGTGGTTTTGATTTGCATTTCTCTGATTGCTAGAGATAGTGAGCATTTTTTCATGTACTTGTTGATTGATTGTATGTCCTCCTCTGAGAAGTGTCTGTTCAGGTCCTTGGCCCATTTGTTAATTGGGTTATTTGTTATCTTATTGTTTAATTTTTTGAGTTCTTTGTACATTCTGGATATTAGGGCTCTATCAGAGGTGTGGGCGGTAAAGATTTGTTCCCAGGATGTAGGCTCTCTATTTACCTCTTTTATTGTTTCTCTTGCTGAGAAAAAACTTTTTAGTTTAAGTAAGTCCCATTTGTTTATTCTTGTTGTTAACTCTTGGGCTATGGGTGTCCTATTAAGGAATTTGGAGCCTGACCCCACAATTTGTAGATCGTAGCCAACTTTTTCTTCTATCAGACGCAGTGTCTCTGATTTGATACCTAGCTCCCTGATCCATTTTGAGTTAATTTTTGTGGATGGCGAGAGAAAGGGATTCAATTTCATTTTGTTGCATATGGATTTCCAATTTTCCCAGCACCATTTGTTGAAAATGCTATCCTTCCTCCATTGCATGCTTTTAGCCCCTTTATCAAATATAAGATAGTTGTAACTTTGTGGATTAGTCTCTGTGTCTTCTATTCTGTACCATTGGTCTACCCACCTGTTTTGGTACCAGTACCATGCTGTTTTTGTTACTATTGCTTTGTAGTACAGTTTGACCTCTGATATCGCTATACCTCCAGATTCACACTTCCTGCTTAGAATTGCTTTTGCTATTCTGGGTCTTTTGTTTTTCCATATGAATTTCATGATTGCTTTGTCTATTTCTACAAGAAATGCCATTGGGATTTTGATTGGCATCGCATTAAACCTGTAGAGAAGTTTGGGTAATATCGCCATTTTGACGATGTTAGTTCTGCCTATCCATGAACAGGGTACATTTTTCCATCTTCTGAGATCTTCTTCTATCTCTCTCTTTATGGTTCTGTAGTTTTCATTGTATAAATCTTTCACCTCTTTTGTTAGGTTGATTCCCAAGTATCTTATTTTCTTTGAGGACATTGTGAATGGAGTGGTTTTCCTTATTTCCATTTCAGAGGTTTTGTTGCTGATATACAGGAATGCCTTTGATTTATGCGTGTTGATTTTATACCCTGCCACTTTGCTGAATTCATTTATTAACTCTAGCAGCTTCTTTGTAGACTCTTTTGGGTCTGTTAAGTATATTATCATGTCATCCGCAAATAGCGATAGTTTAATTTCTTCTTTTCCTATTTTTATGCCTTTAATTTCTTTTGTCTGTCTAATTGCTCTGGCTAGTACTTCGAGAACTAAATTGAATAGAAGTGGTGATAGAGGGCATCCCTGTCTTGTTCCAGATTTTAGAGGAAATGCCTTCAGTTTTTCTCCGTTTAGGATGATGCTAGCCTGAGGTTTAGCATATACAGCTTTTACAATGTTGAGGTAAGTTCCTGTTATCCCTAGTTTTTCTAGTGTTTTGAACATAAAGGGATGCTGTACTTTGTCAAATGCTTTTTCTGCATCCATCGAGATGATCATGTGGTTCTTGTCTTTAAGTCTATTGATGTGGTGAATAGCATTTATTGATTTCCGTATATTGAACCATCCTTGCATCCCAGGAATGAATCCTACTTGATCATGGTGCACAAGTTTTCTGATATGCTTTTGTATTCGATTCGCCAGAATTTTATTGAGAATTTTTGCATCCAAGTTCATTAGAGATATTGGTCTGTAGTTTTCTTTCTTTGAAGTATCTTTGTCTGGTTTTGGGATCAAAGTGATGTTGGCCTCATAGAATGAATTTGGAAGAGCTCCTTCTTTTTCTATTTCTTGAAATAGCTTGAAAAGTATTGGTATTAATTCTTCTTTGAAGGTTTTGTAGAACTCCGCTGTATAGCCATCTGGTCCAGGGCTTTTCTTAGTTGGTAGTCTTTTGATGGCTTCTTCTATTTCTTCTTTTGTTATTGGTCTGTTTAAATTGTGTGTGTCTTCCTGTCTCAATCTGGGCAAATCATATGCCTTAAGAAATTTATCGATATCTTCATTATCTTCTATTTTATTGGAATATAGGGTTTCAAAATACTTTCTAATTATCTTCTTTATTTCTGTAGTGTCTGTTGTGATATTGCCTTTTTCATCCCGTATGTTAGTAATTTGAGTTCTCTCTCTTCTTCTTTTCGTTAGCATGGCTAAGGGCTTGTCTATCTTATTTATTTTTTCAAAGAACCAACTTTTAGTTTTATCTATCTTTTCAATGGTTTCTTTTGTTTCAATTTCGTTGATTTCTGCTCTAATTTTAATTATTTCTTGTCTTCTACTACATTTGCTGTTGTTTTGCTCTTCCTTTTCTAGGTTTTTGAGGTGTTGTGTGAGTTCATTTATTTGTTGGTTTTTTCTTTTTTTGAGGTAAGAACTCCAAGAAATGAATTTCCCTCTTAAAACTGCTTTCATTGTGTCCCATAGATTCTGGTATGTTGTGTCTGTGTTGTCATTTGACTCTAAGAATTTTTTCATCTCCTCCTTTATGTCTTCTACAACCCATTGATCATTCAATAACATATTGTTCATTTTCCATGTGATGTAGGATTTTTCCTTCCTTCTTTTATCATTGATTTCCAATTTCATTCCATTATGGTCAGATATGGTGCATGGTATTATCTCCACGCCCTTATAATTACTAAGAGTTGCCTTATGGCATAATATATGGTCTATCTTTGAGTAGGATCCATGTGCTGCTGAGAAGAACGTGTATCCACTTGATGATGGTTGATATATTCTATATATGTCGGTTAAGTCTAGGTTATTGATTGTGCTGTTGAGTTCTATAGTTTCTTTATTCAGCTTTTGTCTAGAGGATCTGTCTAATGGCGAGAGCGGTGTGTTGAAGTCACCCATAATTATTGTGTTGTGGTCTATTTGACTCTTGAACTTGAGGAGAGTTTGTTTTATGAACGTTGCAGCTCCATTGTTTGGTGCATACAAATTGATGATTGTTATGTCTTGTTGGTGGATGGTTCCTTTTAACAGTATATAGTGACCTTCTTTATCCTTCTTGATTAACTTAGGTTTGAAGTTGATTTTATTCGATATGAGTATGGCCACTCCTGCTTGCTTCCGAGGGCCATATGAGTGGTATGATTTTTCCCAACCTCTTACCTTCAGCCTGTGTATGTCTTTTCCTATCATATGAGTCTCCTGAAGGCAGCATATTGTTGGATTTGTTTTTTTGATCCAGGTTACTAGCCTATGTCTCTTGATTGGTGAATTTAGGCCATTAACATTTAAGGTTACAATTGAGATATGATTTGTATTTCCAGTCATGCTTCTTTATTTATTTGTTTTAGTTTGGCTAGTTTTGCTTTTTGGTTGTTTTCCTCCCCCTTTACTGAGATACCTCCTGCTGTTAGTTTTGGGCACTATTTATCAAATCCTCTTCTTGTAGTGTTTTGTTCAAAATGCTTTGCAGAGCTGGTTTTCTTGCTGCAAATTCTTTTAGCTTTTGTTTATCATGAAAGATTTTAATTTCATTGTCAAATTTGAAGCTCAATTTTGCTGGATATAGTATTCTTGGTTGGAATCCATTATTTTTCAGCGTTTGAAATACATTATTCCAGGATCTTCTCGCTTTCAAAGTTTGTGATGAGAAATCGGTCGTTAACCTAATTGGTTTACCCCTGAAAGTAATCTGCCTCTTTTCTCTCGTAGCTTTTAATATTCTCTCCTTGTTCTGTACGTTGGCTATCTTCATAATTATATGTCTTGGGGTTGGTCTATTATGGTTTTGAATGTTTGGGGTCCTGTAGGCTTCCAGGATTTGGCAATCCATTCCATCTTTCATCTCTGGGAAGTTTTCTAGAATTATTTCATTTAATATGCTGTCCATTCCTTTGGTTTGAAACTCTGTGCCTTCTTCTATCCCTATGACTCTCAGATTTGGTTTTTTTATGACATCCCATAACTCTTGAATAGATTGTTCGTGGGATTTAAGCATCTTTTCTGTGTTGACTATATTCTTTTCGAGTTGATAAACCTTGTCTTCATTATCTGATGTTCTGACTTCTACTTGATCAAGTCTATTTGTAATATTCTCGTTTGAGTTTTTAATTTGGTTTATAGTTTCCTGCAATTCTAGGATTATTGTTTGATTTTTTTTTAAGATCTCTATCTCCTGGTAGATCTCGTTCTTTGCCATTTGAATTTGTTTGTTTAATTCATTTTCAAAATATACTTTTATTTCTTGGACTTGCTGTCTCATGTCTTCTCTAATATTTCTTTCCATTCGAGTTAGGTATCCCTTGAGTTCTTTCCATATCCCTGTTTCTGAAGTTTCTATGTCCTCCTGTAGAATTGAGTTGTCTTGCATTGTTTGAAATCCTTTTTTCCCTTGTTTTCTCATGTTGTCCACGTTACTTTCCAGCTCTTTTTGATTGTCGTGTTTCTGCTCTCTTCTATAGATTTGTTTTGTTTCTGTATTACTCTGATGTCTCTCCTTTGTGTTGTTGAACTATGCCTGCTAATGTGGATTCTGCTGGGAAGGAATTCCGACGTCCGAGCTCCAGTGACGACACTACTCTGCTATGCCGTGCCCCAGTCTCCTTGCCGGAGTGCCCTAATGGGGGGGTGTGACTGGACTGTCTCTGTTTGGTTTCAGCACCCGGTCGTGGCAGGCGGGCAGACTCCCGCCGCCCAGTATCTCAGGCCGTGGGCAGGTGATCCATCGCCAGCGGGAGGGCGTTCTCCTACCGCCCAGTTACGCTGGCAGTGGATGAACTGTCGCCGGCGGGCCTGCAGTTTACAGCTGCCCAGTCACGAGAGCCTTGCCTCTAGTCTCCTGTTCTCTCCTGCTAGGCTTGGGTTCTCCTGCTAGACCAGATTTCCCCTCAGTGATGGTTCTCGGCAGTTCAACCTGTACTTTGGGCCTGTTTTGTTGCAATCTGTGGGAGAGTGGCAGTGGATACTTCAGCTCTCTAAGATGGTGGCCGCTGTTTGCCTTAGCGGAGTGTCCCTTGTGGGGGGCGGGGCCTTACCGGCTTCCTTCCCCGACTGCAATCCCGAACTCAGCCCGGGGGTCAGTGCGGGCTTGGGCTTGGCTGGTGGGATACCACCGTGTCGCAGCCACTTAATTCCCTGCTGACTGGTTAACCCCTTCTCTGCGGCGCCACGCCTTCTGTAGCCTCGGGGCAGGCCGCGCGTATCAGACAGCCTGGATCTCCAGCGTCACACCGTTGGCTTTTGGGATCCCCGGCACTCTATGGTTTTGATTTTTTCTGCTTGCCCCTCCCCCAGTGCTGGCTAGGCAGGTTTTGTTTTGTCCGCTGATGGGAGGGGGGGTTGAGCGTCAGGTGCCTCTAGCTCCCCTTTAGTCTTTATGCAGGCTCACTCTGATACTGCCTCCCCCTGAAAGTCTAGGCTAATAACAATATTAATATTAACAATATTAACTGAAGAGCTGGGGGAGATGGGGAGAGGGCTTTCACTTTTTGTTTGTTTGTTTTTGTTCTGTTGTGGGGGTTGCATTGTTTTGTTTTGTTTCCCCATTCTTTCAGTCTGGGTCTTGTTACATTGCCCAGGCAGGTCTCACACTTTTGGATTCAAGTTATTCCTCTGCCTCAATTCCCTGATTAGCTGCAATTACAGGTGTGTGCCACTGCACCAAGATTTACCTTTTATTTTAAACCCTTCTTTACTAGTCAAACTATTATTCATGAATATGAATTGCTTTTACTTTTTCACTACAAAATATGTAAGTATCAGTTTGTAGAACAAGAACTACTTAAATTATATCATAATATTTCATAAAAAATAAAACAATAATGGCATAACACAGCTATTAAAACATACAATTAAGTTGAGATAATTAAAAAGTTATAAAATTAGCTCACTAAAATGATAGGCTACAAGTAGACAAATCATTGTTACAGACTAGGGATTAAAAGAAAAATTCAAATAGATGTATGTGGTATAAGATATAAATAGTGTCTGAGATTGCTGGGAAAATAACAGATGACCAATAATGTTGAGAGCCACAGCCAAAGGGGCCCCAGCAAACTTCCAGCTGCCAGCAAACTTCCAGCTGCCAGCTGATGATTGGCTCACGGCGGCCCCAGCAACATCTAGCTGATTGGCTCCTCTGCGGTGATGTTCATTGGGCTGTTTCCCCTGCCCTTTCAGACCACGGAGCTGCTCAATGGGGGACTTCTTTGGCTCCACCCACACGACCCAGCCAATCGGCCTCAAGAGCAGGAGGATTGTGGGAGGTGGTGAGGCTTGTGTGGGTGAGAGGCTTGTGGGAAGCCGGTGGTGGCAGTTGGGCTCTGAGGGGTTTTTCCTGAGGAGCTGTTTTGTTTGGTGTTTGTAGTTCTAAAAATAAAGTTAGTTTCTTTTGACAAGTGGCTCCTGAATTGTGCCCAGCCAGACTGTAGCATTTGGTGGCTCGCACGGGGAGCGACTGAGGGTAAGTAAACTGCTCGCCCCTGAGGGCAGGGCGAGAGGATGGGTAGCCATTCTAAGTTTCCTCTTTTGTTTTGCTTCATTTTTGTTTTAACTTGCCTGTCCCTGGAGATGAGTGAGACGGAAGAAAAACCGCTCACATCTGAGGAAAAACTATTTGCGTCTGAGGAACAGATAGGGAGAAAGGACGGATGCACATTTCAGGAGGATAGAAAAGCTGATATAATGAATTTTTGTTCCAATTTTATTTCATTCTGTCTCGGTTTTGTTTGGTGTTATCTTGTTGGGTTGTATTATAGTAGAAATACGGGATCAGCAATTAGTAAAAAACAAACCGAAAGACTGTTAAGTAAATTATTAGAGGAAGGAGGCATCCCAGTAAAATCAAGAGCAGTCAGGGCATATGTTGATACAATACAAAAATGTAGCCTATGGCTTTTTAAGGAGAAGTTGTTAAATATATCACAGTGGGACCATCATGGTGAAGATTTAAAAAGAATAGAAAAGAACAGCCCAGGGACTCTGCCAGTTGGCACATTGCCATTGTGGACATTTGTATCTGGTTTGCTTAGTCCAAAGCCTTCAGTTCAGACAAAGGTAGAGGAAGGAGAAGACATATTGATTCAAGTAAAAGAGAAGGTCTCTCAAATTAGTCAGAAAGAGGAAAAGATTCAAGTAAAAGAGAAGGTCTTTCGAGCTAGTGAGACAGAGGAAGGAAGTTTAGAGCAGAAAAAGCCATCAGGGGAAAAGTTACAACAGGAGACTGCTAATAACACCTTTCTATCAGAGAGCGTAAGTGTCCAACCAACAGCACCACCTCTACAGGAGACTGCTACTAACAGCATTCTATCACCAGAGGGCGTAAGTGTCCAATCAACAGCACCACCTCCATATGCTAGGAGGCTCCCAACCCCCGCAGTTGATAGTTGGGATCCTGAGACAGGATCTCAAGTATTAACATGCCCTGTATTTGAGGTAGGAGGGCAGTGAATTTATCAGGGTTTAAATTTTAAAACAGTGAAGGAGCTAAAAGAGGCTGTAACAACCTATGGTCCTCAAGCACCCTTCACTGTAAGCTTGGTCGAATCCATTAACAACTTGAACATGACACCAGCAGATTGGGCTAAAATGTGTAAAGCTGTGCTAAATGGAGGTCAATACCTGTTATGGAAGGTTGCCAATGAGGAATTTTGCAAGGAGACGGCTAGGCGAAATGCAGCAGCTGGTTATCCTCAGAGAAATCTAGATATGTTGTTAGGAAAGGGACCTTATGAGGATCAGCAGCAACAAATTGCATATGATCCTGGCGTATACTCACAAATTGCTGCAGAGGCGATTAGAGCATGGAAGACTTTACAAGGACATGAAGGTTTACAAGGTCAATTATCTAAGGTAATACAAGGAGCTAATGAACCTTACGCTGAATTTGTAGATAGCCTTATTCAAACAGCTACCAGAATTTTTGGGAATACAGAACAAGCAATGCCACTAATAAAACAACTGGCTTATGACCAAGCGAATCGTTGGTGCAGAGATATCATTAGACCATGGAAACAGGAAGATTTAAACACATATATTAAATTATGTAGAGACATTAATGAACAAGAGCAAGTCATGGCAGCTGCAGTAAAACAGGCTTTAGATTCCAGAGACATTAATGAACAAGGGCAAATTGTGGCAGCTGCAGTAAAACAGGCTTTATATACCAGGCCAAGAACATGCTACAATTGTCAACAAACAGGAGATTTTAAAAGGAATTGCCCCATAGGAGGAGGGTTTAACAAAACTAGGTATCAAAGGAGTAGAATACCGGGTATTTTCCCACGATGCCGTAGAGGGAGACATTGGGCTAATGAATGCCGTTCTCAAACCACCATAGAGGGTACTCCATTATCAAAAAACGAACAAGGACAAGGTGTTTATCCACAATATCGTGGACAAAGGCATCGGGCTCCGTTGCCAAAAAATGGACAGGGGGCCCAATGCTCCGGGGCCCCAAACCACAAATATACGGAGCACTGGAGGAACCCAGCAACCCCATCAGGGTAGTGACCAGGACACATTGTCCATCAGATCCCTCATCAGACAAACCAGAGGGAGCGCAGGGTTGGACATCTGCGCCTCCGCCAGATCAGTACTAACTCCAGAGATGGGAGTTCAAATCATTCCCACAGGGGTAAAAGGACCTCTTCCCAAAGGAACAGTAGGCTTATTATTGGGACGCAGCTCTTCTACTCTAAAAGGACTTTTGATAAGTCCTGGGGTAATTGATCCCAATTATGAAGGTGAAATAAAAATTATAGCCAGTTCTCCAAAGGGTATATCAATAATTTCACCAGGAGATAGAATAGCACAGTTACTAATAATACCAAGCCTACATGATAAATTTTCCAGTCATGCTGTAGAAAGAGGTTCCAAGGGATTAGGCTCCACAGGTGTAGATTGGGCTATGCTTTTTTTAAATTTAGATTCTCGCCCCATGCTAAAACTAAATATTCAAGGACATGAATTTAATGGGCTACTGGATACAGGTGCAGACCTTAGCATCATCTCTCATCAAGAATGGCCAAAACACTGGCCATTACAACAAGCCTCTCAAACGCTTCGAGGCCTAGGAGTGGCGACTAATCCCCATAGAAGTGCAATGGTATTAGATTGGAAGGATCCTGAAGGATGTGAAGGAACTATACAACCATATGTATTGGATCATCTTCCCGTAAATTTATGGGGACGAGATGTCTTAGATCAATTAGGTTTGACATTAACAAATAACATCAATCAAAATGCACCCACTATTATGGCTAGACAAGGTTTTAGGAAAGGAAAAAGATTAGAAAAACAAGAACAAGGTATAGCAGCACCAATACAAATAAATCAAGGAACAGACAGACATGGGTTGGATTTTCACAAATGGCCACTGAGACAATAAAAATTACATGGAAATCAGAAAGACCAGTATGGGTTCCTCAGTGGCCCTTGACTAAAGAAAAGATACAAGTAGCCCATCATCTGGTCAAACAACAATTAGCGGAAGGACATATACAACCTTCTGTGTCTCCCCATAATACTCCCATTTTTGTCATCAAAAAGAAATCTGGTAAATGGAGATTATTGCAAGATTTAAGAGCCATTAATAATGAAATGGTCATTATGGGACCTGCTCAATCGGGGATTCCTCAGTTGTCTGCTTTGCCAAAAACTTGGTATGTTTTAGTTATAGATATTAAAGATTGTTTTTTTTTTTCAATTCCAATTCATCCTGAGGATAGTCCACGTTTTGCATTTACTATCCCTGCACTGAATCATGAAGGTCCTGATCAGAGATATGAATGGAAAGTACTCCCTCAAGTGATGGCTACCAGCCCAACTATGTGTCAAATTTATGTTAACAAAGTAATCCAGCCACTTAGAAATCAAAATCCTGAACTACAAATATTTCACTATATGGATGATGTATTATTAACACACAAAGCTAAAAACACATTGCTAGAATGTTATGCCACACTTACAAACTTATTAAAAAATTATAATCTAGAGATAGCAATAGATAAAGTACAATTAAATTTTCCAATTAATTATTTAGGAGTTCTATTATCCTCAACCATGGTCCATCCACCAAAAATTCAAATACGAGTAGATCAACTCAAATCACTTAATGATTTTCAAAAGTTATTAGGAGACATAAATTGGATAAGGCCTTATCTAGGTATTCCAACAGGAGAATTGGGACCTTTATTTGATATCCTAAAAGGTCCATCAGATCCAAATTCACCCCGAATGTTAACACCTGAAGCAAGAAAGGCATTAAAAATCATTGAAACATATATGGAAAATATGCATTTGGATAGAATTGATATAAGTTTGCCTTTATTATTTATTGTACTACCAACAAAAAATATTCCTACAGGAGTATTTTGGCAAGAAGGTCCATTATTATGGATACATTTATCTTATTCTCCTAACACTATTCTTACTAGGTATCCTGAGGCTGTAGGACAATTAATATTCAAAGGAATAAAAACAGCAAAGGGAGTATTTGGAATTTCTCCCAATAAAATTATTACTCCATATACTATGAATCAAATTGATGAATTAGCTAATGAGTTAAATACTTGGGCAATAATCATGTGCAAATCTAATGTTTCATTTGATAACCACTTACCATCTAATCCTTTATTGTCTTTTTGGTCATTGCATCCTGTAATTTTTCCAAAAATGACAAGAAAAACACCTATCATGAATGCTCCACATATATTCACTGATGGGTCAAATAATGGTACAGCAGCAATAGTTACACCTGATCAAACTTTTACATTTTTAGTACCCAAACAATCAGCTCAAAAGGTAGAGCTTAATGCAGTATTACAAGCTTTTGTGATGTTTAAAGATTCTGTATTTAATTTATTTTCTGATAGTCAGTATATAGTTAATGCTATAGTATCCCTTGAAGATGCTGGTAGGATTTCCCCTTCTTCTACTGTTTTCTCTTTGTTTTCCACTATACAAAGTTTAATCTGGGACAGAAAAGATCCATTCTTTATAGGACATATCAGGGCACATACAGGATTGCCTGGAGCCCTTAGTTTGGGCAATGATTTAGCAGATAAAACTACACATGACATACATATTTTCTCTACACTAGAAGAAGCTATAAATTTTCATAAAAGGTTCCATGTCAATGCTAATACTTTACAAAAGCATTTTAAAATAACTAAGGAACAAGCTAGACAAATAATAAAACAATGCCAAAATTGTGTGACCTTTTTACCACAAGTTAATCTTGGAGTCAATCCTAGAGGATTGATACCTAACCATATTTGGCAGATGGATGTCACACACTTGCCAGAATTTTGAAAATTAAAATATTTGCATGTTACAGTTGATACTTCTTCTGGATTTTTGATGGGCTCCCTTCATGCTGGAGAAAAAACTAAAGATGTTATAGATCATTGCTTACAAAATTTTGCCACTGTGGGCATTCCAAAACAGTTAATGCCCCTGGTTATACTTCTACCTCTTTTAAACAATTTTACTCATCATTTGGCATTACTCATATAACAGGAATCCCATACAATCCACAGGGACAAGGCATAGTTGAAAGAGCTCATCAAACTATTAAAATATACTTATTAAAGCAAAAAGACGGAATTGGGAAGGGGTATATATTCCCCAAAGATAAACTTAAAATAACCCTTTTTACTCTAAACTTTTTAAATTTGGATTCATCACGACTTAGTGCTGCAGAAAGGCATATGTGTCCAAAAAATGTACATAAGCCCAAGGTACTTTGGAAAGATATTCTAACAGGACAAAGGAAAGGTCCTGACCCAGTAATTGTCTGGAGTCGGGGGTCTGTTTGTGTGTTTCCACAGGAAGAACAGCAGCCAATTTGGATTCCAGAGAGATTAACCAAGGTCCTGACCCAGTGATTGTCTGGAGTCGGGGACCTGTTTGTGTGTTTCCACAGGAAGAACAGCAGCCGATTTGGATTCCGGAGAGATTAACTAAAGTCCTGACCCAGTGATTGTCTGGAGTTGGGGGCCTGTTTGTGTCTTTCCACAGGGAGAACAGCAGCCGATTTGGATTCCAGAGAGATTAACTAAAGCAATTTCTACAGACAAAAAAGAAGATGATTTGGCTCAAATCCATAACAGCTGATATCCAAAACTCCAGTTTGGCTATTCTTACATCTGCAACAGAACCAGGATGCTTTTTTCAATATCTATTTTATTATTGCCCTTTCCCATATCATGAAGTTCTAAGTTTGTTTTTTGAGCTCATACAGACCTCGGTTAATATTTTGCTGATCAGTTCTATTTTTTGACTAGAGTTTTTAAACATTGCAATGGAGATTTCACCTGTAAAATGTTATAAGGCCTTTACTATTATGTTATGTGTTGTATGTATTATATTATATTATGTGTTAGTTAAATAAAGAAGGTAGTTGAATAAAGATTGACAGAGAAAATAACAGAGTTAGAGCTCTTGTTCATGACTTACCCCAAATTCCAAGTTGATTAAAAGGTTAGATGTAGCCAGGCATGGTGGCACACACCTGTTATCCTAGCAATTCACAAGCCTGAGGCAGAAAGATCTCAAGTATGAGGCCAACCTGGGCTACTTAGCAAGACCCTGTCTCAAAATAAAACATGAGGCAATCATGGTGGCTAGGACTGTAATTCCAGTGACTCAGGTAGCTGAGGCAGGAGAATCTCAAGTTCTAGGCTAGACTCAGTAATTTAGCTAAATCCTTTCTCAAAATAAAAATAAATTAAAAAAAAAGGTCTGGGATATGTTGAGTGGTAGAGCACCCCAGAGTTCAATCTCCAGTACTACTACTAATAATACTACTAATGATAATCACATGGGGAAAAAAAAGGAATGAAGTTCAGTGGTGGAGCACCCTGGGTTCAATCCCCATTACCACACTCAGACATACATTTTTTAAAAAACAACTAAAAAACAGTTACATGCAAAAAATGACTGAAGAAAATATAAGAACAGATATATATGTAATCTGATAGTTTTTCTAAGCTTAATACCAAATGTAAAAAAGCAAAGGAAAAGACCAATGGATTTGACTACATATATTGTTTATACTTCTGTATTTTAAAAAAAGGAAGAAATTAAACTAAAATATAAATAAATGCAATTTATCACAACATGTATAACAAACATCGAGCCCTTCTGAATCAACAACAAAATATTAACATTCTGGTACAAAATAAGCAAAAGATTGGTGAAGGCGATCCCCCTCTCACTGTCTTGACAAGGTCATAGTGAGGGTGAATGCTGGCAAAGCCGCGCTGGTTGGTGGGAAACCGAAACCATGAAACCCTTTTTTATGTAATTGGGACTTTTCATTTTCATGCTCATGTTCCTGACAGGAGGCATGAGTATGTTCAATGCCAAATCAAATTAAATTTCAGATGGCTAGAACATAACAGGTAGTTCTTGCCTTGAAGGCTATTCTACTACCCTTCAGCATATCAAGGACAAAGTAGAAAGCTGCTCTACTATCTCAGCACATTGAGGACAAAACTGATAATGGACAACAAAGGTCACGAGAATTTTAGGCACCACATTGATTATATCAACTGGAACCCAAGCCCATATTTCCGGCCTTTTAGAAAACCTAATCATTATGCTCATTGTATAAAACCCACCATATGTAGTTTCATTCTTGATTAAGGAAATTATGTTATACACTTAGGAAAGTTAAGACATATAAGGATACATTCTTTTCATTTCTATAAATCCTCTTTTACTTCACATAGGGATTTATAATAAGCATACTTAATATTGGCGGAAAATGGACTGATGTTTAGAACTTACTTTTTATTGAGAAAGATTATAAAGATATAAGAACTAGTGCACCTTGACTGAGAAACAAAGAAACTCTTTGAGAAAGCAGCTCAACCAGTTTTATGAGAATAAATTTAGGAATTAATTAAAGTAGTTTTATAAGACATATTTTTAGAATAATGTTAGAAATATTATTCTATTTAGATTCTTGGGTTTAGAATTCTTAAGTTTTTAGCTGTATGGGTTTCTGATATGTTTTAAGAATGGTTTATAAACTTTAGGATATTTTAAGTATAAGATTTAAGGGGACTTTTTTAGATGGGAATTTTAGATTAGAAATAAAAGTACAGGTGTACTTTAAAACTTAAAGGTTAATGATAGGTTAGGAGACTTAGAGTCTGGTTACGTAGTTTGGCATTAGTTAATAAGAAAATAGCATATCTTGGGGAAAATAGTACATCTTGGAAAAATCTGAAAAAATGTAAATTAGTGTCGCATTTTATTAATGATTGATAACTAAAGGTCATATCCTGGAAAAATGTAAATTGATGTTACATTTTTCTATACCCCTAATTATGGTTAAGGAAACATTATGTCTTGGCAAAGTTTTGAAATTGTGTAATCAATGATGTATTCTGAATCTATAATGATGAGAAAAACTGTAATGAAAGATGACCCAGAGAAAACTGCATTAGTGCGCTCTCTCTCTGGAGATTGCTCCAACAGAATGACTCCTGTCTCATCTTTTTGCTGAAGCCACTCATCCTTCAGGACTCCCTGGACCCTGCCAGGGCTGGACCCCGGCAAAAGATATATGCTGACAATTCACAAAACATTTTAAAGGACTATAAACATGAGTAAATTTTTAACTTCTTTAGTAATCAATAAAATGAAAATTATAACTATAGTAGGATGGTATTTTAGGCCTATTGTACTAAAGAATTTAAAGATAATAGCCATGTTGGCAAGAATACTAAGAAGGGAACATTCTCATACATTTCAAGTGGGTGATTTGACCATTTGTATAAAAAGTCTTTAAAAATACATTTAATTCTTGACTCAGCAATCAATTCCTAAGAATTTATACTAAGAAAAAAATTAAGAATGGGCATAAAGGGGCTGGATTATATCTCAGTGATACAGTTCTGCTTAGCATTCTCAGCACACAAAAAAATATGCATAAATATTCATGTACAAAAGAGTTATCATGGCATGATTCATCATAGTAAAATTAAAAACTAGTAAAATGTTCAAAAAGAAGATTAGTTTTTAAACTCATAGGATAATTTTATTTTGTAATTTACATGGAAATACAAAAGATCTAGAATAGTTAAGACAACCTTGAAGGGGAACAGCTGTGTTAGCTTTTTAGAACTCTCTCTCTCTCTTTTTTTAAGAGAATGCTAAAGTAAAATATAGCAAAATGTTAGCATGTAGCAAATACAAGTTAAAACTTGTTCCTATAGGAACATGGATATTGTGTTAGTCAGCTTTCTATTACCATGACAAAATACCTGAGATAACAACTTAGAAGGAAGAAAATTTTATTTTGACTCATTTTATTTGAAACCAAAATTTTATTTTGGTTTCAGAAACTTCACTTCATGGTCAGTTGGCTCCATTGTTTTGGGGCTGTGGCAAGGCAGAATCTCATGGCACAAGCATGTGGTAGAACAAAGCAGCTCACCTCATGGCTGCTGGTGAGCAAAAAGAGAAAGAGGAGGAGCTAGGGTGCCAATATTCCCTTCAAAGGCACACACCAATGATCTAACTTCCTTACACTAGGACCCACCTCCTAGTTGTTCCACCACTTCTCAGTAGTGGGAACCAATCCTTTATAACATAAAGACCTTAGGGGACATTCAAGATCCAAACCAAAGCAGGCATGGTTTACTCCCTGCATTTTTTTGTATATTGGAGATATTTCATAATTTTTAGCCTCTAAGGAAAATAGGCTTGCTGCCCATGTAACAACATAAAGATCCATCAATGAGCTAGTCACCTCATAGGGAAATGAACATCCAGCCAGTTTATGACCAAGATTTAGGCTGCTGTGGATCAAGTGATGGGCCTACTGAACTCCAAGTTTCCTTTCAACACTAAAAGATTTCTGTGTAAAGCTGAAATTCCTGAAATTGAAAAAAGATTTAAGATAACTTAGTAACTTTTGGGAGAAAATGATGACCCTGAATTCATTTGTCTTACCCTGTGTAGAGGGAGACCCAACCCATATGTAGAAAGATAAGTGAGATTGAGGAAAGGAAGGTGAGGGAGAAAGTAGATTCAGAAAAACAAGATAAAGCCACCCTGGACCATCAAAACCTAAAGTATATATGGGAAAGAAAATAGGCAGTAAGAAAGAGGAAATGGATAGGTCTGGGTTACAAAGAATTTCACTATGAAATACTTGTTTAACTTGTTTTGCTTTAAGTATTATAGGGGTACATGCATACCCATGTTTATAGCAGCACAATTCACAATAGCCAAACTATGGAACCAGCCTAAGTGTCTATCAATGAATGAATGAATGAATGAAGAAAATGTGGTATACATACACAATGGAGTTTTATTCATAAAGAAGAATAAAATTATGTCATTTCAGGAAAATGAGTGGACCATGAAAACATTGTTAAGTGAAATAAGTCAAACTCAGAAGGTCAAGGGTCACGTGTTTCTCTCACATGTGGAAGGTAAAGAGGAAAAAGGGAAAGAGAGGTAAAGGGAGGAAATCTCATGAAAAATCAAAGGGAGATCCATAGAGTAGAGGAAAGGGACCAGGAGGAGGGAGGAGGAGAGGGAAGGAGGAACTACTGGGGAATGATATTGGCCCAATTATATTGTTACAGTATGTGTGTGTAAAAATATGTAACAAATACTATCATTAAGTGCATTTATAATGCACCCATAAAAACATGAAAAAAAAAAAGAATCACTGCTGTGAATCTAAAACCATTTCTAACAGGTAAGCATCTCAGGTTTGATCAAGTAGATTGAGAGCAGAAAACATTGGACCTTGAACTCACCTCTCCCTCCATCCCCACCACCCTACATGACATGGAAAAATGTTCAGTGACAAACTTGACACAGGCCAGGCCACAGAGCCAAGCTTGGGAGAAGTTTGTTTTTATAGTACCAACACTTAGCAGATTGAAATCTGAAGTTGGAAACTGTTTATATCCTTCCTGCTGTTTTTCTGATGTTTTCATTTGCTGAAAGGGCACTGTCCCTTTTCAGAGGCTGTAAGGCCCTATTAACACTTGTTATACTAAACAGAGGAATTCCAGGACCCAGGAAGAAGCACACACAGGGCTGACTGCTCATTTTCATTTAGTTAAACTGTTTCTAAATAATGTCATTAGATTCAAAGTTCATTTATCTCTAGCATATGGATTTTCCCAATGTATAAACCATCTCCAAACTGAACTATCTCTCAGAAAAAAAAGCTATTTCCTGTTACAGATGTTGTTTCCACCTCACTCAATTACAGACTGGAAACTTGCCACAGTGTGACAGTAAATCAGATAATGGAAGAGTGTGGGAGACTGTTGTGAGATCATCTAGACCCTCAATATTCAGTGTGATCCTAAAATCAACAATATCAACATCACCCAGAGATTATTAAATATGCAGTCTCAGGTCCCACCCCAGACCTGCTGGATTAGAATCTGCATTTTCACATGCATCAACAGGCACATTTAAAATTAAGAGCAGGGCCTGTAATCCCAGCAGCTCAGGAGGCTGAGGTAGGAGGATCATGAATTCAAATCCAGCCTCAGCAATTTAGAGAGGCCCTGTCTCTAAATAAAATATAAAAAGGTTAGGAGTGTGGCTCAGTACTTGAGTACCCCTGACTTCTATCCCTGGTAACAAAAATAAAATTAAATTAAAATAAAGAAGCAGTGCCCTCAAACTAAGTGGGTATTGGAATCACCTGAACAGTTTTTTTTTTAATAATAATGCTGTATCCAGGAGTATAGCTCAATGGTAGATTGCTTGCCTGGCATGCAAGGGTTTCATATCTGGCACTTCAAAAACAAAAAATCAAAACTAATTATGCCCGACACTCATCCAGTCCAAGAACTCACAGTCAAGACTCACAGTCAAGTCCCCATGAGAGAGACAAAAGTGTTAAAACATGTGATATTTTGGTTATTTTTAGCAGTTGAATAATGTCCCCCAAAAGGATATCACTAATTCCTACCTTGCTGGTACACATTAATATGATCTTATCTGTAGATAAGGGTTTTTTTTTTTGCCAATGGATCTCAAGATGAGATCATCCTGAATTTAAGATGGGCCCTACATCTAATGCCTGATTTCAGAAAATCAATAAAAAGAGATGGAGGCTAACATAAGAGGATCGCTAGTTCAAGGTCAGCTTAAGCATTTTAGCAAGACCCTAAACAACTGAATTTTATCAAGACCCTATTTTAAAATACAAATAAAAAGGTCTGGGTATGTACCTCAGTGTTTAAGTGTCCTGGGTTCAATACCCAATAAAAACAAAATAAAATAAAAAGAGAAGACAGTAATGTGCAGATGGAAGCAGAGATAGGAATAATGTGTCTATAAATTGCTGGCAACCACCAAGACCCAGGAGAAAGGCATAGAAGAGTATTTTTCTCAGAATCTCCAGGAAGAACTAAACCTGTGACACTTTACTTTCAAATTTCTGGCCTCCTCAACTACTAAATACAATAAATTGCTATTGTTTTAAGTCACCCAGTTTGTGGTAATTTGTTATACCAGCCTGAGGAAACTAATGCAGACTTCATTAAATTTGCTAATTCATTTGGTACCAACTTGAGCACTGCAAAAAATTACATCTGTAATCATCCCTGAACCAAATAGTTTATGCCAAGAATGGCAGCCCTGAGATATATTTCAAAAGCATTCAAGGACTCCCCATTTATAGTGAAGCTAATAAAGTTAAGCTTCATGGTCCATCCTTTGTGTATGCCCCAGAAGAGAACTCTCCAAAACTTCATTTTCATAATTTCATATTCATAGAGTACAATCTCCCCCAAATGTTATAAGTTTCAAAAACCACAAAAGATGAATTTTCTGCTGCCAATAAAATGTAAAGTTTTTTGCACAGATGGGGAATATCCAAATATTTCTAATCTTCAGGTTGTTGAGTTCATAGATGTGGAACCCATGGACAGAGAGGGTTAACTGTGCTCAGAAAATCACCACTTTGCCACCTCCAAAGTCACCAAAGAATCAGGTAAAGATCAACAAAGGATATCAAAAACATCCAATGAGATGTTATTGGGGACAGATTTGCAGGGTGCCAAAGTATTACCCTCCAG
Organism: Spermophilus citellus; assembly: GCF_964194105.1. Taxonomy (NCBI): domain Eukaryota; kingdom Metazoa; phylum Chordata; class Mammalia; order Rodentia; family Sciuridae; genus Spermophilus; species Spermophilus citellus. The sequence goes on from NC_138196.1 coordinate 36,823,252, forward strand.
CCTGGGAGGGTGAAAATTTTATAATTACAACATCCGTCAGATATCACCTTTAACCAAGTGATCACCCAAAATATCACTAATGGTGTACAATCTGCTAATGCATGCCTCCTGATACAGTGCAGTATGAGGAACACAGCATCACTTATGGTTCTTGCAAAAATGTGTCACCTGAATCTAGTCAATCCTTAGTCCTAATTTTCATTTTGCAGAAAATATAGAGGAATAGGTTAAAAAAAAACACCATAAAAAAAGATAAATCCAAAGTGTTGGCTATTCTAGAAAATACCTGGACTGGACTCCTCAAAAGTCAATTTAATTTAAATAAAACAGAAAATGATGGGGCTATGCTACATTGACCAAGATTAATGAGATATAAAAACCAAAAGTAGCCAGGTGGCTATCATCCTCGTGGATCAGGAGGCTGAGGCAGAAGGATCATAAGTTCAAAACCAGCCTCAGAAACTTAGCAAGACCCTAAGCAACTCAGCTAGACCCCGTCTCTAAATAAAATGTAAAAAAGAGCTAGGGATGTGGCTCAGTGGTTGAGCATCCTTGGGTTCAATCCCTGACACACACACACACACACACACAAAGCAGAGTGTAAATCTCAATTGAATCCTTGTTCAAAAACAATTGAGAAAAGATGTCTTTGAGACAATTGGGGGGGGGAAATATATATGTAAATTTTGTTTATATATTTTGTAGGTGTGGGTAGGTAGTTATAGACACACACCCACAGAGATAAAATTAAATAGATAAAGCAACAACTTGCTCCTTCTCTCCAACTGATCCAAAATCACCTGAGACAATTAAGGGACTTGATGAAATGCCAGGGAGTGATGAGTTTGTATAGCTTGAGCTAAAAAAAGCGCGGGGGGTGGGGCGGTGGAATCAGTTTTCTAGAATCTGGCCTCCCTACTGACAGGAACTTGGAGGAAGTCCCATCATTTCTTGATGCCTTCATTTCCCTTTTCATAAAATTGAAATTATAATTGCCTGTCTCCCAGAGGGACTCTGAGGATTCACTAGTTAACATCTGTAAATATTTTGAGGCTGAAAATCATTATGAAAATCAGATGTGCAAATATCAACACATGCCTGAGGTATACAGAGAAACTAGAATGGGTCTTCTGCAAATCTGGGGGTTGGTGTTAAAGGAATTTAATAAAAGTCTGCCTTGGTGGCTCTGTTGACATCATGTGAGCTTCTCTTTGGAACTTGCAAAGGAATGACTGGGGAGTGAAACTGAGCCAGTGGCAAGATATTTGCACACAGTGAGAAACAATGCCATAAAAGATTTGAGCACCAGATTACAGGGTCAGGAAACCTGAATGCAGATTCTAATTCTGCCATATATTTTGGCCTGGCACTCTAAAACCCATATCTGCCACAGTAATGCATTTTCCCTATGCTAAAGTCAGAGTTATTACATTTTATACACGTCTTGGCTAGATGTTAACCAAAGGTGCATAGTTTAATTAAATACATACCAGAAAATGTGATTAAGACTAGCCAGTTCATCAGAGTATCTTTTCAAAAACCTGTGCTATGTCTCAGCCACAATCCTGCATTCAGCCCCATCTCAACCCCAGTTCATTATTATGACTATATTCTAACTGTAGAACCAGCAACTAGTGAAAAAAATTATATTTTTCAAAGCATTTGAATAATCATTTCAGTTGATTGTCCCAAAATTTCCAAGAAATAATGCAAAACACAAATAGATTTTTCAAGTGAATAAACTGAGGCTCAAACTATCCTAGCCAAAGTCACAACATGGGTACATTACAAAATTGGGGAAATTCAGTCCACCAACTTGAATGTCAGCACACCCCTGGGGCTCACAGAAGCTTCCTTCTAGTGTTACTAGTCTCTGATCCCTTTTCCTAAACCTCAGAGCACCAACAGTTTTATCTCTGCCTGCCCACACAGTCCAAGACCCTCTTCAACCAAGACCCCTCATGACCAAGCTGTCCTGGCAAGCTTCAGAATGTCTGAAAATTGGCAAGGAAATGTGCAGGAAATAAAACTAGAGCATAATCAGTATGGAACAAAGATTACAAGACCCCATTGCTCATTTTCTTCCAGGTTCCAGCCTATTTCTTGGAGGTTGAGAATTGAAACTTTTTTCATAGAAGAACAGAATGCCAGAACAAATAGAAATCTTGGATATTATCTAATCTAGTTGTTTCCAAGCACGGTTTCCCATCATAATCTGCTGGAATGTTTGTTAGATATCAAAATGTCAGGGGATTTTCTGTGGAGAACAAGAGACTAATGACCAGAGGCCAAAGAGACTTAGACAAGGTGACACAGCTAGACAATGCTTGCTACAATTTGGATCTGGGATATCTCCCAAGGCCCATGTGTTAAAGACCGGGTTTTCATCTTGGTGCTTTTGGAAGGTAGTGGAAACTTTAAGAGATGGGGACTAGTGGAAAGTCTTCAGGTTTCACTCTAAGGGCTTTATTGTACCTTAATTATTTCTTTAGAAACTCTATTTCCAAATACAGCCACATTTTAAGGTATTGGGAATTAAGACTTCAATGTATGAATTTGGGGAGGGTAAAATTCAGCTCCTAACACTCTCCCTACTCCAAAGTGCTATAATTGCTACTCGATTTAGTCTAAAATCAAGATGATTAGGAAAAAGAAGAAACTAAACTTTCAATTTTAACATCAATTAGGCATTAAAAATGTCCAAAATGTCTTTGAGTTATTAATGCAGGGAGTTTTCTAAGAAATACTATCTTTGAGACATAGGGGATTAAAATCTTGTGTTGATAATTTATTATCACAGAATGCTTTAATTTGCAAATAATTAATATTGCCTTTTTATAAAAATCGGATGGGTTTTGATTTTCAAAGAAAACCTCTAAAAGTGGATATTAAAAGGCAATAAAACACTAAATATTTAGAGCAGCTGAGTTAAACTAACAACCCTCCTGATGTTTCATTGAACAAAATAACCTCTGACCTTCCTTATATCTTGTGAAGGCAGGATGCTGGAAGTCAAAGGTTAATTAGTCTAGAAATGACAATATGTTTATCAGCAAAATAAACTGAGAAATAATGTGTGAGTAAAGACGAATATGTTCTATCTCAAATTCTTACGAAAATATAATGAAATTGACAACCACACCATCTTCACACCAAAAAAAGGACTTTTTTTTCCTTATTTGTTGACTGAAGAAGACTGTGCCAGTACAAACTTCTGCTTTTCATCTTCTGAGCAGTCCAGGGCAACAGTGTTATCTCTGACCCAAGGACATGTTTTTAGAAGCATTGGATCCTCTTCACACAAAATTAATTAACAGTGTATTTTCAGATCTTTCTTACGTGCCCCCTCCCTGTTGCTCCCAACCCTACTTCCACTGACTGTTTGCTAAATAAAATGGTTGTGCAAGACCAGGCTGTGCTGGGGTACTGTGGAGGAAGCATTCCATAAGAAGGGTGCAAAGCTGGGTTCTCGTTTCAGACTTACCACCCTCTCCTGTAATTGAGAGTAAATGCATGCAATCCTCCAGGCCTGCATTTTCTCATGTGCAAAATACAGGGTGAGATGCAAGGACCAATTACATCTTTGCAGTGACCTTTTTATTCTTCACATTTTTTTTAATTGGTGCATCATAGTTGTACATAATGGTAGGATTTGTTGTTACATATTAGTACTTGTTCACAATATAACAATATAATTTGGCCACCATTCCTCTCCAGAATTTCCCTCCTCCACCTTTTATTCTTTAAAAGTACTATATGCATGATCTTTAAAATATATATATATATTTAAGCCTTATCTGGCTGATAAAAGAAGAAAGGGGGATGGGGGAACCAGCAGTACATTAATGGACTTGGCTTCATCTAAGCATTGCTGCTACAGGTGGGGCAAGAGCACCCTTTAGGAGGAGCACCCAATGATGGCATCCCTGCAAACACATGTCACAAGTGGAGAGCAGCATCACCTGTGCAAACAGAATTGTAACTATGGCTTTGGTCTTCTCAGAGTACAGTCTCATAGCTCTCTTGCTACATGACCTTTTGAAAGTCACAGTAACATCTCTGGCCCTCAGTTTCTTCATCTGCAAGAGGAGGAAACTAGAGAAGCTGATCTCTATCTTCTCTGGGATTGTGTTAGTAAGGCAGCTGGGTATTGTTAATTGATAAGAAAGTGTTTCAAAGAGGATCCATCTGTTTTTAATTAAATTCCATTTGTGACATCTTTATAAATGCTCTAGGAGATAACATATTAGGAGATACTGAAAACATACATATTGAAGCCATATGGCGATGTATAAAAGACAGGCTCAATTAAATAGAATTAAACCAATGACTGGTGAGAACCAGGGACCCCATGGTTTAAAAGATCTGAGGAGAGAGTTAAAGTTTATTGGGCATCAGAAAAGTAAAAGAGTAGGTTTAATGGAAATTGGATGCTGGCAGAAATGTCTTTATAGAAAATGAACATTCTGTGGACTTAGAATAAAAGGAACTAAGGAAAATAAGAAAACACGTAGCCCTAGGTGAAATAGGACATAGGATTGTGGTGTGGGAGAAAGATAAACCTACAAATGACAAGTATTACGACTCTACATATACCTGTGTTTGGGTTTTCATATTTTTAGAACAGTTGTCAGTTCAGAACAAAAGAGAGAAAACAATAGGATTCCCATATATAAGTGGTACATTTGTTGCAATTGACAAATATATATTAACCCAACATTATCACCCAAAGTACATACTTTTGGACTCATTCTTGATGTTGCATATCCTATTAGTTTTGAAAGATGCATAAGGACATTAGTCTACCACTACAGTATCATACAGAGTAGCTTGGTTGCTATAAAAATCCTTTGTGTTCTGTCTATGTACCTCTCCCTCCCCTAATCCTTAGAAACCACTAATTTTTTTTGCCTTTTCTAGAGTGTCATACAGTTGAAATCATAGAGTATGCAGTATTTTCAGATTGGCCTCTTTCACTTAATAATATTCATTCAATATTCCTACAGTTCTTTCCATGGCTTGACAACACATTTCCTTTTAGCTCTCAGTAAGATTCCATTGTCTAGATGTACCACAGTTTATTTATCCATTCACTTGCTGAAGGACATCGTGATTACTTCCAAGCTTGGGCAATTGTGAACAAAGCTGCCACTAACATAAACATCAATGTGCAAGCTTTTGTGAGGACAAAGTTTGGGTAAATATCTAAAGGATGTGACTTCTAGATCAGATGACAAAGGGTATGCTTAGTTTTGTAAGAAACGCCAAACTGTCTTCCGAAGTGGTTGTTCCACCTGTCGTTCCATTAGCAGTTAGTGAGAGTTCTTATCTTCATCTTTGTCACCATTTGGAATTGTTAGTGTTTTGGATTTGAGCCATTGTAATATGTGTATAGTGGTAACTTATTGTTGCTTTTTTTTTAATACCAGAGATTGAACCCAGGTCTATCTTGATGACTGCCATTCTGAATGGTGTAAGATGAAATCTCAGTGTAGTTTTGATTTGTATTTCCCTAACTGCTAATGATGTTGAACACTTTTTATGTATTTTTTGGCCATTTATTTTTCTTCCTTTGGGAAGTGTCTGTTTAGTTTATTTGTCCATTTATTAATTGGGTTATTTGATTTTTTTTATGTGAAGTTTTTTGAGCTCTTTATATTTTCTAGATATTAATCCTCTGTCAGAAGAGGAGCTAGCAAATGTTTTCTTCCATTCTGTGGGTTCTCTCTCTTCTCATTCCAAATGATTTCCTTTGCCATGCAGAAGCTTTTTAACTTGATGCTGTCCCATTTATTAACTCTTGGCATTATTTCCTAAGCTTTAGTGCTCTTATGGATAAAGTCTTTACCTGGGCCTAAAAGCCAGAGCGTTGACCCTATGTTTCTTCTAGGAGTTGCATAGTTTCTGGTCTAATTCTGAGGTCTTTAATCCATTTTGAGTTGATTTTGGTGCAGTGTTAGAGGAAGAGTCTAGTTTCATTTTTCTACATATGGATAACCAGTTGTCCCAATACCATTTGTTAAAAAGTCTATTTTCCAACTTGTGTTTTGTCACTATTGTTAAGGATCAGATGACTGTATCTGTATCTTGTCTGTCTTCTATTCTGTACCATTGGTCTGTGTGTCTCTTTTTAGGCTAGTACCATGCAGTTTTTGTTAGTATAGTTCTATAGCATAATTTGAAGTCAGGTATTATGAATGCCTCCAGAATTGCTTTTGGGGTTTAAAATTGCTTTGGCTAGGGCTGGGGTTGTGGCTCAGTGGTACAGCATTTGTCTCACATGTGTGAGGAACTGAGTTCAATTCTTAGTACTGCATATAAATAAATGAATAAAATAAAGGTCCATCAACAACTAAAAAAATTTTTTAATTGCTCTGGCTATTCTGGGTCTTTTATTCTTCCAAATGAATTTTAGGACTATTTTTTCTAGTTTGGTGAAAAATGTCATTGGTATTTTGTGGAGATTGCATTGAATCTGTATATTGCTTTTGGTAGTATGATCATTTTAACAATATTAATTCTGCCTATCCATTAATATGGGAAGTCTTTCCATCTTCTGAGTTCTTCAATTTCTTTCTTCAATGAAGAAAGAAGTTTCTATAGTTTTCACTGTAGAGGTCTTTTACCTCCTTTGTTAGATTTACTCCTAGAACTTTTAGGCTATTGTGAATGGAATTGTTTTCCTGATTTCTTTCTCAGCAGATTTGTTGCTGGAAAGCGATTGATTTTGTAAACTGCTACTTTGCCAAAATTTATTTATTAGCTCTAGCAGTCTTTTGGTGGAGTTCTTTTATTATCTTCTAGGTATAGGATTATATCTTCTGCAAACAGTGATAGTTTGACTTCTTCCTCTATTATTTTTATCCCTTTCATTTCCTTCTCCTGCCATATTGATCTGGCTAGAATTTGTACCACTATATTAAATAGAAGTGGTAGAATGGACATCCTTGTCTTGGAATATTTTTTTTTCTTTTGTGTTTCTTTTGTTGTTGCTGCTGCTGTTGTTTTTGTTGTTCTTTGTAGATATAAATGACAGTGGAGTGTATTTTGACATACACACATGGAGTATAACATTCTAATTGAGATCCCATTTTTCAGTTATACATAATTTGGAGTTGCACTGGTCATGTATTCATAAATGAAAATAGGAAAATTATGTCCAAATCATTCTGTCTTTCCTATTCCCATACACCCTCCTTTCTCTTCATTCCCCTTTGTCAAATCCAATGAAATTCTATTCTTCCCCCCACTCCCCTTATTGTATCTTAGCATCTGCATATCAGAGAGAATATTTGGCCTTCGTTTTTTGGGGATTGGTTTATTTCACTTAGCACAATAGTCTCCAGTTCCATTCATTTACTGGCATATGCTATAATTTCATTCTTCTTTATGGCTGAGTAATATTCCATTGTGTATATATACCATAGTTTCTTTATCCATTTATCTCTTTTTTTAAAAAAATAATTTTTAGTTGTAAATGGACCTTTATTTTATTTCTTTTTATGGGGTGCTGAGAATCAAACCCAGTGCCTCACACAAGCTAGATAAGAGCTCTACCACTGAGCTACAACCCCAGCCCCTCCATTCATCTCTTGAAGGGCACGTAAGTTGGTTCCATAGTTTAGCTATTGTGAACTGAGATGCTATAAACATTGATGTGGCTGCATCACTATAATATGCTTATATTTTAAGTCGTTTGGGTATATAGTGAGGAGTGGGATAGCTGGGTCAAATGATGATTCCATTCGAAGTTTTCTGAGGAATACATACTGTTTTCCGGAGTGGTTGCACCAATTTGCAGTCCCACTAGGAATGTAAGAGTGTACATAATTCCTCACATCCTTACCAACATTTATTGTTACTTGTATTCTTGATAATTGCCATTATGACTGAAGTGAGAGGAATCTCAGTGTCGTTTCAATTTGCATTTCTCTAATTGCTAGAGATATTGAAGAGTTTTTCATATGTTTGTTTTTTCAAATTTATTTTAATTAATTTATTTGTTTAATAAATTTTTTAATTTTTTAAATTAATTTTTTAAATTAATTAATTTATTTATTCTAGGTTTTTTTTCATATATTTGTTGACCAATCATATTTCTTCTTCTGTGAAGTGCCTGTTCAGTTCCTTTGCCCATTTATTGATTGGGTTATTTTTTTCTTAGGTGTTAAATTTTTTGAGTTGTTCCTATGTCCTGAAGATTAATGCTCTATCTGAGTTGCAGGTGGCACAGACTTTCTCCCATTATGTTGGCTCTCTCTTCATGTTCTTGATGGCCTCCATTGCTGTAAGGAGACTTTTTAGTTTGGCACCATTCATTTTACTGATTTTTTATTTTACTTCTTGCACTTCAGGAGTCTCATTGAGGAATTCGGTTACTAAGCTGACCTGATGGAGAGCTGGACCTACTTTTAGTTCTGTCACCATAGGGCCTCTGGTCTAATGCCTATGTCCTTGATCCACTTTGAGTTGAATTTTGTGTAAGGTGAGAGATAGGTGTTCAATGTCATTCTACTACATATGGATTTCCAATTTTCCTAGGACTATTTTTCAAAGAGGTTATCTTTTCTCCAACATATGTTTATGGATCCTTTGTCTAAGTACGAGATAACTGTATTTACATGGGTTTGTCTCTAGGTCTTCTATTCTATTCCATTTGTCTTCATGTCTGTGTTTGTGCAAATACCATGCTGTTTTTGTTATTATGGCTCTTATTATAATTTAAGGTCTGGTTTTGTGAGGCCTCCTGCATCACTTTTATCACTAAGCTAAGTATTGCTTTGGCTATTCGAGGCTTCTTTTTTTCCAGTGAAATTTATGACTGCTTTTTCTATTTCTATGAAGAACATCATTGGAATTTTAATAGGAATTTAATTAAACCTGTTTAGCACTTTTAGTAATATGGTCATTTTGACAATATTAAAAACATCCAAAACCTCTTTGTTTCATTGATTCTTTTTTTTTTCCCAGTTCATTGATTTCAGCTCTGATCTTAATTACTTTCTTCCTTCTACTAGTTTTGGAATTGTTTTGTACTTTTTTTTTCCAAGGGTCTTTAGATGGATCATTAGGTTTTTTATTTGGGATTTTTCTGATTTTCTTATGTAGGCACTCATAGCTATAACTGCCTAAATATTAAGAACATCCAAGAACATCCATCTTCTAAAGTCTTCTTCAATTTCTTTCTTTAGTGTTCTATAGTTTTCATTGAAAAAATATGAAACAATTCATGAATTTTCATGACATCCTTGCACAGGGCCCATGCTAATCTTCTCTGTATGGTCCAATTTTAGTATATGTACTGCTGAAGCCAGCACTGGAGTAATTTCTTTATTCCAAGATTTTAAAGAATATACTTTCCATTTTTCCCCATTTACTATGAGGTTGACTTTGAGTTTCTCATACATAGCATTTCTGATGTTGAGGTAGCTTCCTTGTATAATTAGTTTCTTCACTGATATTTATCATGAATGGGTGCTGAATTTTGTCAAAGGCCTTCTCTGCATCTATTGAGATTACTAAGTGAGTTTGTCCTTAATTCCATTAATGTGATGAGTTATATTTGTGAATATTAAACTATCCTTGGATATCTGGAATAAAACAAACTTGGTCATGATGACTAACTTCTTAATGTATTGTTGGGCACTATTTGCTAATTTTTTAGTATTTTTTGCACGAAAGTTCATCAGGGATATTGGTCTGTAGTTTTATTCCCTTGATGTGTCCTTATCTGGTTTTGGTATGAGTGTGATACTGGCTTTATAAAATGAATTTGGAAGTGTTCCATCTCTTTCTATTACATGGTATAATTTGAAGAGTATTGACATTAATTCTGTCTTACAGGTTTAGTAGAGATGATTACAACATGGCGGCGGGCGCGAAGAGATCAAGTCTCTGACCTCTTCAGCTGTGCGGGCATAGGGAGTCGTAAACCGTCTAAATGCTGTTTGTTCAGGATCACTAGGCAATGCTGAGCTGACGTGGATCTGGGGCAAACAGTCTGGGCCTCTCAGAACACACACTGAGCCCGGATTGGCTGAATTCAAGCTACCGTTTGCCTGCGTTTCGCAGACAAACTGCAGTGACTCAGCACTAAACGATCCCGCTGAAACAACTCGTCAGCCCTTCTAAACCTGCAGAGGTTAATACCAACCAAGCCTTCATAGGAAGTGGCCACAGGATTGGAACGGGGCTTGGGAGAGCCAGTCAGGACCAACCCGTTGCATTGGTCACCTGGCAAAGGGAACGAACTGTCGCTATTTGCATGGGATACCACCATGGCAGAGAACTGACGTCACCAGAATGCAGAGGAGGAGATAACTTCATTAAAACCGGCAGGACAGGAGTAACAGTAACTCAGCAGTCAAACAGAACAAGAAGTAACATGAGTAGCATGAAAAAGCAAGGAAGAAAAGGAGTACAAACAATGCAGGACAGCCTAATTATTCAGGAGGACCTAGACGCATCAGAAAAATGGTCAAATAAAGAACTCAAGGAATACCTTAGATGGAATGGAACCTTAAAGAGGACATGAGACAGAAAATTCAAAAAGTGAAAGAACACATTGAAAATGAATTACATAAAAAGATAAAAGAAGCAAATGAGCATCGTTATCAGGAGATAGAGATTATAAAAAATTAAACAATAATTCTAGAAATGAAGGAAACTATAAACCAAATTAAAAACTCAAATGAGAGTATCACTAACAGAGTGGAGCAAGTAGAAGCCAGAACGTCAGATAATGAAGACAAAATATATCATCTTGAAAAGAGTCTAGCCAACTCAGAAAGGCTGGTAAAAAATCACAAGAAAAACATCCAAGAGATATGGGATAACATAAAAAAACCAAACTTAAGAGTCATCGGGATAGAGGAAGGTATAGAGGTTCAAACCAAGGGAATGAGCAACCTGCTGAATAAAATAATTATAGAAAACTTTCCTGAAATAAAAAAGGAAACGGATATACAAATTGAAGATGCATACAGGACACCGAGCACACAAAATCACAGTAGACCAACGCCAAGACAAATTGTTATGAAGATATCCAATATACAGAACAAAGAGAAAATATTAAAAGCTACAAGAGAAAGGAGGCAGATTACTTTCAGGGGTAAACCAAGAAGGTTGACAACGGATTTTTCATCACAGACACTGAAAGCAAGAAGATCCTGGAACAACGTATTTCAAACACTGAAAGACAATGGATGCCAACCAAGAATTTTGTATCCAGCAAAATTAAGCTTCAGGTATGACAACGAAATAAAAATATTTCATGATAAACAAAGGTTAAAAGAATTTGCAGCCAGAAAACCAGCATTGCAAAGCATCTTGAGCAAAACACTACATGAGGAAAAAATGAAAAACAACAACCAAAACCATCAATGGGAAGTGCCTCGGTAATGACAGAGGGTGGGGGGGAAAGCTAATCATGGAGAAACAAACTAAATTTAAAAAAAAAAAGATAAATAATCAAACATGGCTGGAAGTACTAACCATATATCAATAGTAACTCTAAACGTTAATGGCTTAAACTCTCCAATAAAGCAACATAGGCTGGTAACATGGATTAAAAAAACAATATGCTGCCTCCAGGAGACACATCTGATTGGAAAAGACATACACAGGCTGAAGGTGAAAGGTTGGAGAAAAATATACCACGCACACGGTCCTCGTAAGCAAGCAGGGGTGGCCATCCTCATATCAAATAAAATCGACTTCAAGACTAAGTTAATCAAAAGGGATAAGGAAGGACATTATATACTGTTAAAAGGAACCATTCACCAACAAGACATAACAATTATCAATATTTATGCACCAAAAAATGGTGCTGCAACATTCATAAAACAAATTCTCCTCAAGTTCAAGAATCAAATAGACCACAACACAGTAATTATGGGTGACTTCAACACACCTCTCTCACCATTGGACAGATCCTCCAAACAAATTTGAATAAAGAAACTATAGAACTCAATATCACAATCAATAACCTAGACTTAACTGACATATATAGAATATATCAACCATCATCAAGTGGATATACTTTTTTCTCAGCAGCACATGGATCCTTCTCAAAAATAGACCATATATTATGCCATAGGGCAACCCTCAGTAAATATAAAGGGGTGGAGATAATACCATGCATTTTATCTGATCATAATGGAATGAAACTGGAAATCAATGATAAAAGAAGAAAAGAAAAATCCTACATCATATGGAAAATGAACAATATGTTACTGAATGATCAATGGGTTACAGAAGACATAAAGGAGGAAATCAAAAAATTCTTAGAGATAAATAAAAATACAGACACAACATATCGGAATCTATGGGACACAATGAAAGCAGTTTTAAGAGGGAAATTCATTGCCTGGAGGTCATTCCTCAAAAAAAACAAAAAACCAACAAATAAATGAGCTCACACTTCATCTCAACACCCTAGAAAAGGAAGAGCAAAACAACAGCAAATGTAGCAGAAGGCAAGAAATAATTAAAATCAGAGCAGAAATCAATGAAATTCAAACAAAAGAAACTATTAAAAAATTGACAAAACTAAAAGTTGGTTGTTCGAAAAAATAAATACGATTGACAGACCCATAGCCATGCTAACGAAGAAAAGAAGAGAGAGAACTCAAATTACTAACATACGGGATGAAAAACGCAATATCACAACAGATGCTACAGAAATACAGAAGACAATTAGAAATTATTTTGAAAACCTATATTCCAATAAAATAGAAGATAGTGAAGTCATCAATAAATTTCTTAAGTCATATGATTTGCCCAGATTGAGTCAGGAGGATACACACAATTTGAACAGACCAATATCAATGGATGAAATTGAAGAAGCAATCAAAAGACTACCAACCAATGAACCTAATGAACCTAATGAACCTAGATGCAAAAATCCTCAATAAAATTCTGGCAAATCGGATACAAAAACACATCAAAAAAATTGTGCACCATGATCAAGTAGGATTCATCCCTGGGATGCAAGGATGGTTCAATATACGGAAATCAATAAATGTTATTCACCACATCAATAGACTTAAAGATAAGAACCATATGATCATCTCAATAGACGCAGAAAAAGCATTCAACAAAGTACAGCATCCCTTTATGTTCAAAACATTAGAAAAACTAGGGATAACAGGAACTTACCTCAACATTGTAAAAGCTATCTATGCTAAGCCTCAGGCTAGCATCATTGTGAATGGAGAAAAATTGAAGGCATTCCCTCTAAAATCTGGAACAAGACAGGGATGCCCTCTCTCACCACTTCTGTTCAACATAGTTCTCGAAACACTGGCCAGAGCAATCAGACAGACGAAAAAAATTAAAGGCATGAAAATAGGAAAAGAAGAACTTAAATTATCACTATTTGCAGACGATATGATTCTATACCTAACAGACCCAAAAGGGTCTACAAAGAAACTATTAGAGTTAATAAATGAATTCAGCAAAGTGGCAGGATATAAAATCAACACGCATAAATCAAAGGCACTTCTATATATCAGCGACAAAACTTCTGAAATGGAAATGAGGAAAAACACCCCATTCACAATATCCTCAAAAAAAAAAAATAAAATACTTGGGAATCAACCTAACAAAAGAGGTGAAAGATTTATACAATGAAAACTACAGAACCCTAAAGAGAGAAATAGAAGAAGATCTTAGAAGATGGAAAAATATACCCTGTTCATGGATAGGCAGAACTAACATCATCAAAATAACAATATTACCAAAAGTTCTCTATAGGTTTAATGCAATGCCAATCAAAATCCCAATGGCATTTCTTGTAGAAATAGATAAAGCAATCATGAAATTCATATGGAAAAATAAAAGACCCAGAATAGCAAAAGCAACTCTAAGCAGGAAGTGTGAATCAGGCGGCATAGTGATACCAGATTTCAAACTATACTACAGAGCAATAGTAACAAAAACAGCATGGTACTGGTACCAAAACAGGCGGGTGGACCAATGGTACAGAATAGAGGACACAGAGAGTAATCCACAAAGTTACAACTATCTTATATTTGATAAAGGGGCTAAAAGCATGCAATGGAGGAAGGATAACATCTTCAAGAAATGGTGCTTGGAAAACTGGAAATCCATATGCAACAAAATGAAACTGAATCCCCTTCTCTTGCCATGCACAAAAGTTAACTCAAAATGGATCAGGGAGCTTGATATCAAATCAGAGACTCTGCGTCTGATAGAAGGAAAAGTTGGCTCCGATCTGCATATTGTGGGGTCGGGCTCCAAATTCCTTAATAGGACACCCATAAGCACAAGAGTTAATAACAAGAATCAACAAATGGGACTTACTTAAACTGAAAAGTTTTTTCTCAGCAAGAGAAACAATAAGAGAGGTAAATAGGGAGCCTACATCATGGGAACAAATGTTTACTCCTCACACTTCAGATAGAGATCCAGAATATACAAAGAACTAAAAAAATTAGACAATAAGACAACAAATAACCCAATCAACAAATGGGCCAAGGACCTGAACAGACACTTCTCAGAGGAGGACATACAATCAATCAACAAGTACATGAAAATATGCTCACCATCTCTAGCAGTCAGAGAAATGCAAATCAAAACCACCCTAAGATACCATCTCACTCCAGTAAGATTGGCAGCCATTATGAAGGCAAACAACAACAAGTGCTGGCGAGGATGTGGGGAAAAGGTACTCTTCTACATTGCTGGTGGGGCTGCAAATTGGTGTGGCCAATTTAGAAAGCAATTTGGAGATTCCTGGGAAAGCTGGGAATGGAACCACCATTTGACCCAGCTATTGCCCTTCTCGGACTATTCCCTGAAGATCTTAAAAGAGCGTACTACAGGGATACTGCCACATCGATGTTCATAGCAGCGCAATTCACAACAGCTAGACTGTGGAACCAAGCCAGATGCCCATCAATAGATGAATGGATAAAAAAGAAATGTGGCATTTATACACAATGGAGTATTACGCAGCATGAAAAAATGACAAAATCATGGAATTTCAGGGAAATGGATGGCATTACAGCAGATTATGCTAAATGAAGGTAGCTAATCCCTAAAAAACAAATGCCAAATGTCTTCTTTGATATAATGAGAGCAACTAAGAACAGAGCAGGGAGGAAGAGCAGGAGAAAAAGAGTAACATTAAAGAGAGACATGAGGTGGGAGGGAAAGGGAGAGAAAAGGGAAATTGCATGGAAATGGAAGGAGACCCTCATTGTTATATAAAATTACATATAAGAGGTTGTGAGGGGAATGGGAAAAAAACAAGGAGAGAAATGAATTACAGTAGATGGGGTAGAGAGAGAAGATGGGAGGGGAGGGGAGGGGGGATAGTAGAGGATAGGAAAGGTAGCAGAATACAACAATTACTAATATGGCATTATGTTAAAATGTGGATGTGTAACCGATGTGATTCTGCAATCTGTATTTGGGGTAAAAATGGGAGTTCATAACCCACTTGAATCTAATGTATGAAAGATGATATGTCAAGAGCTTTGTAATGTTTTGAACAACCAATAAAAAAAGGTTTAGTAGAATTCAGCTGAGAATCAATTTGGTCCTGGGATTTTCTTTGTTAGAGGCTTTTTACTACTGCTTCTATCTCATTATAAGTTATTGGTCTGTTTCTATGTCCTTTTGGTTCGGTTTTGGCAGATTGTATTTGTCTAGAAATGTATTCATTTCTTCTAGATTTTCTAGTTTATTGGAGTATATGTTTTCAAAATTGTCCCTAGTAATCTGCTGAATTTCTGAGATGTCTGTGGTGCTTTCTCCTTTTTCATAACTAATTTTATTAATTTGGTTTTTCTCCTTTTTTTACTTTTGGTTAGTTTGGCTAAGGGCTTATTAATTCTGTTTATCTTTTTTAAAAAACAACTCTCTGTTTCATTGATTCTTCTTCTTCTTTTTTTTTTTGTTGTTGTTCAAGTTCATTGATTTCAGCTCTGATCTTAATTACTTTCTTCCTTCTACTAGTTTTGGAATTGCTTTGTACTTTTTTTTTCAAGGGCCTTTACATGTATTATTAGGTTTTTTATTGGGGATCTTTCTGATTTTCTTATGTAGGCACTCGTAGCTATAACTGCCTTCATAGTGTCTCCAAGGTTCTGGTATGTAGTGTCACTATTCTCATTCGAGTCTAAAAATTTTATAATTTCTCCCTTGACTTCTTGTATCACCCATTCATCATTAAATCTCCATGTGTTTAGTTTTGTAGGAGTGTGTTTTGGTGTTGATTTCTAATTTTATTTCATTATTATCTGATAAGATGCAGGAATTATATTATTTTGTTTTGTATTTGCCAAGAGTTGTTTTGTGACCTAAAATACTGTCTATTTTGGAGACAGTTTCATGAGCTGTTGAGAGAAAGTATGTACAGCCGTTGTTGTATAAAATATTCTATAAATGTCTATTAGATACATCTGATTTGCATTTTTCAAGTCCAAAGAGTCTTTACTGAGTTTATGTCTGGATGACAGATCTAATGGGTGAGGGAGGTGTGTTGAAATCACCCAGTATTATTATGATGGGGTCTATCTAGGCCCCCAATTTGAATAGTGTCTCTTTTTTGTAATTAGTTGCACCCACATTTGGGACATAAATATTTATTGTTGTTATATCTTTTTACCAGTTTATTCCTTTTAGCAATATGAAGTGACCTTCTTTGTCCTTTTTGATTAATTTCAGGGTAAAATCTGCTTTTTCAGACATGAAAATAGCTACTCCTGCTTGTTTGGGGGCTCTATTCACATGATATATCAATTTTATCCTTTCACTTTCAGCCTGTGACTATCTTTTCCCATAACATGCATCTCTTGCAAGCAACATATAATTGGGTCTTGTTTTTTAATCCATTCTGCCAGTCTATGTCTTTTAATAAGAGTGTTGAGGCCATTTATATTCAGTGTTATTGTAGAGAGATGTTTATTAACTTCTGCCATTTTTATTTATTTATTGTGTTTAATTTGGTCCTGTTTCTCATTTGCTTAGCTACTCTTCAAATAGATTTGTTCTTTTGTGAGCTCTGAGGTTTGTTTTGTATTTCTTCTATGTGCAATATTTCTTTAGGTAAGTTCTGCGGTGCCAGTATAGTAGTCATGAACTCTTTTAGTTTATGCTTATCTTGGAAGATTTTTATTTCCTTTCAATTTTGAATGATAGCTTTATTGGCTATAGCAATATTGGCTGACAGTTATTTTCTTTCAGTATTTGGAACACATTCTTCCAAGCCCTCCAGGTTTTTAGTTTGTGATGAAAAATCAGAAGTGATTCCTTCAAAATGTGACCTGATGTTTTTCTCCTGAGGCTTTTAAAATTCTATATTTGTTTTATATATTAGGTATTTTAATTATAATTGTCATGGAGAAGTTCTTTTTTGATCTTGTCTATTTGGCTTTCTAAATGCATTCTGTATCTGGATATCCATCTCATTCTGAAGGATGGGAAATTTTTCTTTTATTATTTCCCTGAAGAGTTTATCCAGTCCTTTAGCCTGCATCTCACAGCCCTCCTCAGTTCCAGTAATTCTTAAATTTGGTCTCTTCATGTTGTCCCAGAGCTCTTGTATATTCTGATCATGGTTACTTTTTTTTTCTTTAATACACTCTGAAAGTTCAAGGCTGGCCACTTTGTTTTCCAGTTGTGAGATTCCGTCTTCAGCAAGGCTTAGTCTATTTCAGAGACTTTCAACTGAACATTTTAATTTATTATCATGTCTTTCATTTCCAAGAGTTCTGTTTGGTTCTTTTTCAATATTTCTATATCCTTATTGAATTTCTCATTCATATTCTATACTGATTTTCTTATTTCATTCACTTGTGTTTTTTTTTTTGAGTTCTCTTGAAATTTATTGATCATTTTAATAATGATTCTTTTTAATTACTTATCTGATATTTCATCCACTTCAATATTTTGGGGGTCATTTGCTGGTGAATTATGACCTTTAGGAGGTGCTTTTTCATATTTCTTATATTCATATGTTGGCTTGTATGCATCTGTTGGAAGGGATTTCTCTTCCACTCTCATGTGTACCATCCCTTTTAGGGGTACAGTGTTCAGTTGTTAAAGTGACCTAGAGTGATCTGGACTGAGACTCCCTCATAGGTGTGTTCACCACAGATTTTGTGTTATCGCTCTCTGTTTCTGCTATTGCAATGGGTGTCCATAAGTGGGATCTGAAGGCCCACCCCTAGCCATTTCTACTTAGAGCCTAGTCATTAGTTTGGGTTTTTGTATCTTCTATTCTTTGTACTAAATTATAGCTGAACATTGCATGTCATTAATTTGTGTGTGGAACAAGGTGAACTGTCTTTTGGTTGAGTTTAGTTCAGCAGCAGAAGTTCTACACTATGAACTTGTAGTGTCCCTGTAACTTTCCAACACCTCAGAGAATAGGAGGAAACAAACAATATCAACAACCAATGCAAACAAAATTCAGCATTAAAAAATACTTGGGTCCTACAATGATATCTATAATGTTAACTGTCACACCACACAAACAGAAATGGCAGAGTCAGCAATTGCCATCAGCAAAAACAAGTAACCATAAACTATATCTGACATTAAAGCAAAAAATAGGTGTAATCTATGGCATCCAAAGCAATAATAATTGCAACAGCATTAGTGGTAGAGGCAGAAGTATATAAACCAATTAATGCACAAAGATGGTGAGAATATAGTTAATTAAGAAATAAGAAAATGTTGGGGCTGGGGTTCTGGCTCAAAGGTAGAATGTCACCTAGCATGTGTGAGCATTGGGTTTGGTCCTCAGCACCATATAAAAATAAAATAAAGGTATTGTGTCCACCTACAACTAAATATAAATATTATATATAAGTAGAAATACAAGAATAAACCAAACCCAAATTTAGTAGAAAAAAAATAAAGAGCAGAACAGAAATAGAGATAAAAATCATACAAATTACATGAAATCAAGTTTATTTTTTAAAAAACTAAGAACAATTAACAAAATCTCAGCTACACCGAGAAAGTCATAATTGACAATGTAACTGAAAAGAATGTAGCAAACAGGTTAGACCATAAGATTTCAGAACTCAGAAATCACCATAAAATATTAAACTTTAGAAGACCTAAATGTGATTATAATGAATAAGACTGAAGGGATAAGAAAGGAAGCATGACAGTAGATTTTACTCTGACATATTATACATACATAGAATAAGTATGACTTGTTCCAGTTAGGATCTCATTGTTGTGCTTGCACACGATGTGGAGTGACATTGGTCATGGATTCATATATAAGGATAGGAAGGATAGGTGATATTCATTCTACTGTCTTTCCTTTGCCCTCTCCACTCCCTTACCTCATTCCCTTTGTCTAGTCCAACGAACTTCTAATCTTCGCCTCCCTTGTGGACTAGCGTCCACATATCAGAAAGAACAGTCTATCTTTGGTTTCTTAGTACTTGTTTATTTCACTTAGCATGATATTCTCCAGTTCCAGCCATTTACTAGCAAATGCCATAAATTCATTCTTCTCTATGGATGAGTAATATTCCATTGGGTATATATACCACATTTTCTTTATCTATTCATCTGTTCAAGGAACCCAGGCTGGTTCCACAGCTTAGCTAATGTGGACTATACTGCTATAAACATTGAAATGGCTGTGTCACTGTAGTATGCAGATTTTAAATCTTTTGGGTATATTCCAAGAAGTGGGATAACTGGATCAAATGGTGGTTCCATTCCAGGCTTTCTGAGGAATCTCCATACAGCTTTCCAGAGTCACTGCACCGATTTGCAGTCCCACCAGCAATGTATAAGTGAAACTTTTCCTCCCACATCTTCACCAACATTTATTCTTGCTTGTATTCTTGATAGTTGCCCTTCTGACTAGGGTGAGATGGAATCTCCATGTAGTTTTGATTTGAATTTCTCTAATTGCCAAAGATGTTGAACATTTTTTCCTATATTTTTTGACCATTTGTATTTCTTCTATGAAGTGCCTGTTCAGTTCCTTAGCCCATTTGTTGATTGGGTTGTTTTTATTTATTTATTTATTTATTTATTTATTTATTTATTTATTTATTTATTTTGGTGTTGAGTTTTTTGAGTTATTTGTATATCCTAGAGATTAATGTTCTAAGATGTGGTTGGGAAAGATTTTCCCCCATTCTGTAGGCACTCTGTTCACGTTCTTGATTATTTCCTTTGCTGTGAAGAAGCTTTTTAGTTTGATATCATCCCATAAATGCATACTAAATTTACTTGGAAATATTCTTTACTTATCTTCAAAGATAAATAAAGAATAAAATAAAGATAAATACCTTTATTTATCTTCAAAGATAAAAAGAGGTATTTATGTATAAGTGACATAGAGAAATATTACCAAGAAAGTTTTAGCAATTTTGAGAATCAAAAACATACATAGTCAAGTAATATATAACTTTACCTCAGCCCCATAAAGTATTTTTTAAAGCACAACTTTAAAATTAATAATTTAATTAAATTTTAAATTAATAATGAGATTAATTAAATGGTATTTCAATGTTACAAATATTATGCTTAAACTATAAAAGTATTCAAATCAACAAAAAGGAAGCAGAAAAAAAGAAGACATGGAAAGTAGACAGAAAGTTTCAGTTATTGCAAATATCAGACAACTCCAACATAAATAAAATTTCCAAGAAGAAGAAGATCACATTGGAAGGCAAGAGGTATGTACTTGAAAGAAGTTAGTCATGGGCTGGGAGAAAGAGTGAAAATATTAGTACAGGCATAGAGAGTTTAAAAAAAATACTAGCAAGCAATGGAAGCATACTTTGAAGAACATTCAACACAGAAACAACAAAAGACAAAGCCTTAAAACAGACAAACCTGGGAAGTTACCCTGTTCCCTCTACACTCACCCCTTGTCACGATCATTTTGTGGAGAGTTGGCATGGGCACAGAACAATCAACTCATTCAAATATGAGTAAAATCAAAATAGATCAAAGACCTAGGAATCAAACCCAAAATTTTACAACTGCTAGAAGAAAACATAGGATCAACACTCCAACACATAGACACACACAGGCAATGCCTTCTGTCATATGACAGAAAACAAAAGTGCACCTCTATTTTGTACTTTCAAAAAATAGCTGAATTTGGATTAAAGACTTAAATTATAAACTTCAGTATTATTAATTCTAAAAAAATAGCAGACTAAAATCTAGAACATGGAGAGAGCTTTTCCATCATACAGAAAACCCAAATTTAAAAAATAAAATATTAGCAATGTTAACCATATGAAATGTAAAAGTAATACTGGAGCAAAATTATTATAGATATACAAAATTATCTGTCATGCTCATAAACAAAAGTTTGATACCTAAACATTCAAAACATCCTCACAAATTATAAAGAAACACTCAAATGGCATGAAAAGGCAATTACAAAAGAACAGAGGCAAGTGATCAAGAAGCACATGAAAGATGTTGAAATCCACTAGTCATCAGAAAAAAAGGAAACTTAAGATGTTATGTAATGGCATTACTTTATGTTCTTCAGATGACCAAAAATTAAAGGAGTAACAACATTTATTGCCGACTGATACATGAGGGAAAGATGAAATCTTATGCATGCAAAAGGAAATGTTAAAGTGCCAACTTTAAAATAATGCAAAAAATTTATTAGAAAAAAAATATTTGTAACCTATTTTTCCAACTTTTGATCAGTTTATATCAAGATATAAACTTACAACTCCCATCTCTTAATGTAGTGGCTGTTTGGGCATTGGAGTTACAAACTAAGTTCAAAACCTAGATATACCCACTGGGTGAGAGTTCTGAGATAGCTTAACCTCTTTAAATCTTATCTTAATTTGATATGCTCAGAAATAAATGCTAGTAATCTTTTTGGCTGCTTGACAAACAGAAAGAGATCACATAATGAATAATGAAAGTCTGAGTAGTCAGAAATGAATACCAAGTCCCTCAGTTAAGCTACATCACAATCACAGGTATTGCTTTTCTTTCTAGGAATACTGAAACATTCATCCTTACATGAATAGATATGCAGCATCATGAGCCCTTAAGGTAAGATAAGACCACATCCATTCTAAAAATCTATGCAATAATTCATCTGCTTTGCCAACTGTAGAAATCTTATTTTTATCTGACCACAACTCCAATGATGTCAGCACAATAGTAACTTTCAATTGAGTAAATGCCTAAAGCAGAAGAAATAAATATGTGAAAATTAATCTTTATGTTAATTTATAACAAGAAATTCTTTCAATATTTTTACAAATCCATACTCAATTTAAATGGATGATTTAATTACCCAGAAATACATCAAGTTAACATGAATGAAAAAAAATTTTAAATATTTTTTTAGTTGTAGATGAACACAATACCTTTATTTTAATTATTTTTATGTGGTTCTGAGGATCGAACCCAGTGCCTCACACATGCTAGGCAAGTACTCTACCACTGACTGAGCCACAACCCCAGGCCCCATGAATGAAAATTTCAAGACAAAAAAATTCTTTGATATGAAAATAAAAATACTTACCGAATTTACAAGGCTGATAATTTCAAAGATTTTATTTGTTACTATCGTGCTATCAGAGCCCAAGTAATCATACTGAAAGATAGAATTAATTTTATATTTAAACACAATTCATTATATAATGTTTTTGAGATTTACTCTCCTCCTACTAACAGAAAGCTGAGGCAGATTTGGGGCTCCAATTTCAAAATAAGACATAAACATAAATGGGATCAATCATATTGTTGATAGGAATGTAAAATGGTACAGCCATTCTGAAAAATAGTTTGGCAAGTTCTTTCAAAACAAATAATGGACTTACTATATAACTAATCAATTACATTCCTGGGCATTCATCCCAAAGAAAGGAAACCCAATGCTCGCTCACATTTATACCTATATGTGAATGTCCCTAACTGCTTTATTCATAATAGCCAAAAACTGAAAATAATGAGTATGTTCTTCACTGCTCAAATGGTTAAACAAAGTAGTATAAACAAAGTAGAACTTTCATTCCATGAACTATTACTCAGCAATAAAAAGAAAACTGAACTGTTGATATATAAGACAACTTAGATAAACCTAAAGAAAATTATGCTGAATTAAATCTCAATAAAAAACAAACTGTATGATAACTTTATGCAATTTGTGAAATTGTAAAGAACAACAGCTTAGTGTTTGCCAAGGGTTAAGGAGAGACAGAAGGTATGAGTGTGTCTGTAAAGAGTCTTATGATGATATTATTGTGAGTATCTTGAGTGTGGTAGTGGTTTACATAAGACTACCAATATGACACTTTTGCATAAAACCACACACACACACACACACACACACACACACACACACCACACATATACATGAATAGATAAATGAGTGTGTATATATGTGTTGACTCTGGATTGTGACTATGTCAAACTCCATATATCTATACCTCATCTGTACATCTATACCATGCCTTGAATGTTACAAAACCATCAAATTCAAAACTAAACTCAACTCATCATCTTCCCTCAAAAATCTGTTCCTACCTTATATTTGCACCTCTTTAGTGGTATTATCATCTATTACATCTCACATTTATTATGGACATGCTTCATGAGAACAAATAGTTCTGATGTGTTCACTTCTGTATCCTTAATAGCTAGAAAAGGAACTGGTATCTAGATGATATTCAGTAAATTTGTTAAGTAAATTAATACATCAAAAACTTACATGGCTTTCTAATTCAACTTCATAAATTTTAAAGGTCTCCCTTTATTTCTATTCCTATTAATATCAATATATAAATGTTTAACTTGATTACTGGAATAATCTGTTAGATGATTACCCCTCCATTTTTCCAACCAGCAATCTACCTCTATGCTAATGCCAAATGAAGATTCTAAGATGAAAATGAATCTTTCACTCCCCTGCTTAAAGATTGTGAATGATTCTCCATTGCCTTTCAGATAGAATCCCAATATTGTATCAATTGTTTAATTCACCCATTCCCACATGCCTCTTAATTTTGTGTTTTAATGATAGAAACTTTTCTAACACTTGCATGGGAAGGTTTAGCAAAATGTCCACCATGAACCCACCCTCCACCTATTACCTATTTGTGGTATTCATTATGTGTCCCCCTGTATTAATATGACAGTATTAATGTATTAGTATGACTATACTAAAATGACATATTTATTACACTTTGACATCTTGGGGACTTGCTGATCCTGAGCTGACCGATTCCCAGAGCTAGCAAATGACTTGCCTCAGAGTATATGTTATGGTTTAGATGTGAGGTGTCCCCAGAAGTTCACATGTGAGACAATGCAAGAAGGTTCAGAGGAGAAACGATTGGGGTACAGCCTAAATCTCATCAGTGAATTAATCCCTGATGGGATTAACTGAGTGGGAGAGGGAGGCAGATGGGTGTGCTGGAAGAAGTGGGTCACTGTGGGTGTGGCTTTGGGGTATATATTTGTATTTGGATACCCTTCTGCTTCCTGATCACCACATGAGCTGCTCCCCTCTGCCACATGCTCCACCATGATGTCCTGCCTCACCTTGGGCCCTGAGGAATGAAGCCGGCCTTCTATGGACTAAGATTTCTGAAACTGTGAGCCTTTAAATAAACATTTCATCCCTTACAATTGTTATGGTTGGATCCTTTAGTCACAGCAACGAAAAACCTGACTCAAACAGTACACCTTTTGAATGCAAAATAGTCAGTCCAGAGCCCAATCACCTTCTCTAACAGAACCTCAAACACTGAGACACTGTTCTCCTGCCCAGCGCAAGGTAGACAACTACGGACAGCCACTACACTCCAGAGCCCACTGGAATTATTCAAATTAGCCAATCAACTCTGCATGGGATGCCTTGTCTGTTCTTGCAGAATCCACAATAAAGGGTTTTGTCCAGATGCCCCCCTTGATCCCAGTCTCCTGACAGATCTTGGTGGCTGTGGCCCTTGCATTACAAAGAGTGTTCCCTTCTCTTGAGAACTATGATTGATAAACTTTTTTCCAACAGCAATCATTTTCTGATCTGTTGGCCTCAACACAACTGCATAATAATAAATCCCACATTTTAAAACACCCACTTTCTTACAGTATCCCTAGTTAAAGTTGTATATTTTCGTATCTTTTCCTATTAACCAACCTGTGTTTTTATGACACCATATACTTCCCTCAGTTATAAAACGGAATTCTCTATGCTAAAATTGTAGATTTACAATTTATGAAGTCACTGAAGAAATTATCAGTATTATTCTCTGTATGCCAACATCTGGTAACACAGATTTCATAGCTGACTCAATGCTTTTTTAATTAAACAATTTGAAAATATGCCTAAGAACATAGAAAAGGGAATGTTTAGTCAGCATAGTATGGTTGAAAAACTAGTAATTTGATCAAGAAGCTTTTAAAGTAACCCTCAACATTTTATAAGCCTGAAACAAAACAATTTCCAGAATGCACAATATTTCCTAGAAACTTGTCATGTTTATTAGAACTATCTTATTTTCTCTTAAGTATCACAATAACTTGATTCTAAATGTTTCCTTTTCCTTTTTCCAGCACTAATAAATCAAATATTGTCATATCCTTCTCCAAATACCCCTGTCCTGACCTCAGTGCTTCCTGACAAACCCTGCAGCCCTCAGCATGGAATTGGCACTCATGTTGCTTCCAAGTGTGGTAACCAAAAGCTATCATTGAATTAAAAACAGGAAAGCCCATTTTTATTCCTATTTTCTGAACTCTTTAAAGATTAGAAGAAAGAAAACCATATTTACTTGACTACAAACTAAGTTACACTCCCTGGTTTGGAAGTTTAACAGGTCCTCAAATTGTTTATGGTAATCAAGGATCAATAGTTAGATTATCCTCACTCTTGTCTCAGTAAATATTTTATAGAGCGAAACCATTCCCTGCACTTAATACTGCTCTTAAAGAAATCCCTCAAATAGGACCTCAACCCACCTTGACCAAATGTCACCATTAAAAAAAAATAGTGTGTTTTAAAGGAGGCCCTAAAAATTGTGGAAAAACTGACTTTGCAATATTGTTATTTAAAGATTTAAAATAAAGCATTGCTGATAAAACTAGAGTGATGTTGACAATATGATTTTTCAGTCTGCACATTTTTACACTGTTCTATCTGTGACAGGCAAGTAAGACTGGGAATATTTAAATTACCCTTTAGCTAAGGCTAATCATACCTTCACATCAAATATTTAAAAGCAAAGAAAAAGCAGAACACATACCAAAGCTTTATCCAGCACAATATGAATCTCTAGATAAAGAGAAGGTAAGTCCAGAAGAAGTAATTCTGACTAGAAAAAAAAGAGAAAAACAACATATAAAAAGATTTTATAATCTGTTTATTCAGAACTATTTATTAAACATTACCACAGCAATTATAAGACACAGCAGGGTATTTGCTTATCACAATAGGTGGACATTATATTTGGGATTTTACTTTTAAAAAGGAGAGGACAGTGTTAAGAAATGAAACATTTTCATCCTTCCTCCCAGAATCCAATTAGGCCTTTTCACCTGATCACAACTTCTAGAGGTAAGCAGAATTCTGATATTGATGACAAATCCATTACAAATCACAAGATTTCATTCCAAATCCATATCCTTTCCTTTTTTCTATATTTTATCTTTGGATACATGAACCATACAGCTCACATTCTTTTATATCTCTCTTCTGTTACTCATCATCATGTTTTAAACATTCAGGTTGATCTGTGTTGCTATAACTCATTAGCTGTTTTTTTTTTAACTTGATGATAGTCTACTACATGAGTATACTACAATTCATTTACCAATTTTACTATTGCACATTGGGATTTCCCCCACTGTGTTTGGTACTACAAAGCTATGAAAAACTTATTAGTGTATCTTAATGGATTTAGAGCACATTTATATATGCTGAAATTTCAGGGTCATAAAGAATGCATTTCTCATGCTTTGCTAAAGAATAACAAGCTTTTCATATAATTTTTATCAATATGAACAACCACAAGTACCAAAAGATAATTTCTCTTGCTTCACTTCTCTGTACATCTTTTACCAGTAAGATGAATATAAGGATGGATACCATGTTGGTTTATTTTGCACAATTCTGGATATTAAAGAAATTAAGCATCCTTTATTTTTAGTTTAGACTTACTATTTTATAATTAAAAGACACAGCAAAAGCAGTTCTAAGAGGGAAGTTTATGGCACTAAATATCTACCTGAAAAAGAAAGAAAGAAATCAATCTCAAACATACATCCTAATTCCTCAAAGAATGAGAAACAGGAAAACAAACTAAATTCAAAGTTAGTAGAAGGAAGAAGATAATAAAGATCAGAGCAGAAAAATGAAATAGGAACTAGAAAGATAATATAAAATATCAGCA
Organism: Spermophilus citellus; assembly: GCF_964194105.1. Taxonomy (NCBI): domain Eukaryota; kingdom Metazoa; phylum Chordata; class Mammalia; order Rodentia; family Sciuridae; genus Spermophilus; species Spermophilus citellus. The sequence goes on from NC_138196.1 coordinate 36,850,647, forward strand.
AAACAAAGTTGCTTTTTTGAAAGGCTAAACAAAATTGACAAACTGTTAGCTAGAATAATGAAGGAGAAAGGGAAAGTATTCTAACCAAATTAGAAAAGAATGAGGAGAAACATTATAACTGATAACACAGAAATATAAAAGTTAATAAGAAACCTTCATATGAACATCAACAATTTGTGAAACCTATCTAAAATATGGATAAAAATCCCAGAAACATATAACCTAAAAAGACTGAATCACAGGGCTGGGGATGTGGCTCAAGCGGTAGCGCGCTCGCTTGGCATGCGTGCGGCCTGGGTTCAATCCTAAGCACCAGATACAAAGATGTTGTGTCCGCCAATAACTAAAACAAAAATAAATATTAAAAATTCTCTCTCTCTCTCTCTCTCTCTCTCTCTCTCTCTCTTTAAAAAAAAAGACTGAGATTCAAGCTCTTGTTCGCCTGCTTCTTGCAGCCAAACCGCTATGACTCAGCACCAATGATACCGCCGAAACAACTGGTCAGCCCTTCTGATCCTACGGAAGTAAATGCCAACCGAGCCTTCATAGGCAGTGGCCACAGGATTGAAACGGGGCTTGGGAGAGACAGTCAGGAACCACCCATTGCATTGGTCACCCGGCAAAGGGAACGAACTGTCACCATTTGCATGGGATACCACCATGGCGGAGAACTGACGTCACCAAAATGCGGCGGAGGAGATAACTTCATTGAAACCAGTGGCAACAGCATCAAATAAATTTATAGGAGTAAACAGTAACTCAGCAGTCAAACAGAACAAGAAGTAACATGAGCAGCATGAAAAAGCAAGGAAGAAAAGGAGTACAAACAATGCAGGACAGCCTAAATATTCAGGAGGACCTAGAGCCATCAGAAAAATGCTCATATAAGAAACTCAAGGAATAACTTAGACAGATGGAATGGAACCTTAAAGAGGCTACGAGACAGCAAATTCAAACAGTGAAAGAACACATTGAAAATGAATTACATAAACAGATAAAAGAAGAAGTTAACCATCTTTATCAGGAGATAGAGATTATTAAAAAAATCAAACAATAATTCTAGAAATGAAAGAAACTATAAACCAAATTAAAAACTCAAATGAGAGTATCACTAACAGAGTGGAGCAAGTAGAAGCCAGAATGTCAGATAATGAAGACAAAATATTTCATCTTGAAAAGAGTCTAGCCAACTCAGAAAGGCTGGTAAAAAATCACGAGAAAAACATCCAAGAGATATGGGATAACATAAAAAAAAAACAAATTTAAGAGTCATCAGGATAGAGGAAGGAACAGAGATTCAAACCAAGGGAATGAGTAACCTGCTGAATGAAATAATTACAGAAAACTTTCCAGAAATAAGAAAGGAAATGAATATACAAATTGTAGATGCATACAGGACACCGAGCACACAAAATCACAGTAGACCAACGACAAGACACATTTATATGAAGATATCCAATATACAAAACAAAGAGAAAATATTAAAAGCTACAAGAGAAAGGAGGCAGATTACATTCAGGGGTAAACCAATAAGGTTAACAATGGAGTTTTCATCACAGACGCTGAAAGCAAGAAGATCCTGGAACAACGTATTTCAAACACTGAAAGACAATGGATGCCAACCAAGAATTCTGTATCCAGCAAAATTAAGTTTCAGGTATCACAACGAAACAAAAATCTTTCATGATAAACAAAAGTTAAAAGAATTTGCAGCCAGAAAACCAGCATTGCAAAGCGTCTTGAGCAAAACACTACATGAGGAAGAAATGAAAAACAAGAACCAAAACCACCAGTGGGAAGTGCCTCGGTAAAGACAGAGGATGGAGGGAAAGCTAATCATGGAGAAACAAACTAAATTAGAAAAAAAAAAGATAAATAATAAAACATGGCAGGAAGTACAAACCACATATCAATAGTAACTCTAAACATTAATGGCTTAAACTCTCCAATAAAGCGACATAGGCTGGTAACATGGATTAAAAAAACAAATCCAACAATATGCTGCCTCCAGGAGACACATCTGATTGGAAAAGACATACACAGGCTCAAGGTGAAAGGTTGGGAAAAAATATACCACGCACATGGTCCTTGTAAGCAAGCAGGGGTGGCCATCCTCATATCAAATAAAATCGACTTCAAGACTAAGTTAATCAAAAGGGATAAGGAAGGACATTATATACTGTTAAAAGGAACCATTCACCAACAAGACATAACAATTATCAATATTTATGCACCAAATAATGGTGCTGCAAAGTTCATAAAACAAATTCTCCTCTAGTTCAAGAATCAAATAGACCACAACACAGTAATTATGGGTGACTTCAACACACCTCTCTCACCATTGGACAGATCCTCCAAACAAAAGTTGAACAAAGAAACTATTGACCTCAATATCACAATCAATAACCTAGACTTAACTGACATATATAGAATATATCAACCATCATCAAGTGGATATACTTTTTTCTCAGCAGCACATGAATCCTTCTCAAAAATAAACCATATATTATGCCATATGGCAACCCTCAGTAAATATAAAGGGGTGGAGATAATACCATGCACCATATCTGACCATAATGGAATGAAATTGGAAATCAATGATAAAAGAAGGAAGGAAAAATCCTACATCACATGGAAAATGAACAATATGTTACTGAATGATCAATGGGTTACAGAAGACATAAAGGAGGAAATCAAAAAATTCTTAGGGATAAATGAAAATATCGGAATCTATGGGACACAATGAAAACAGTTTTAAGAGGGAAATTCATCGCCTGGAGGTCATTCCTCAAAAAAAAAGAAAAACCAAGAAATACATGAGCTCACACTTCATCTCAAAGCCCTAGAAAAGGAAGAGCAAAACAACAGCAAATGTAGCAGAAGGCAAGAAATAATTAAAATCAGAGCGGAAATCAATGAAATTGAAACAAAAGAAACTATTGAAAAAATTAACAAAACTAAAAGTTGGTTCTTCGAAAAAATAAATAAGATCGACAGACCTTTAGCCATGCTAACGAAGAGAAGAAGAGAGAGAACTCAAATTACTAACATACGGGATGAAAAAGGCAATATCACAACAGATGCTACAGAAATACAGAAGACAATTAGAAATTATTTTGAAAACCTATATTCCAATAAAATAAACGATAGTGAAGACATCGATAAATTTCTTAAGTCATATGATTTGCCCAGACTGAGTCAGGAGGATACACACAATTTGAACAGACCAATATCAATGGATGAAATTGAAGAAGCAATCAAAAGACTACCAACCAAGAAAAGCCCAGGACCGAATGGGTATACAGCGGAGTTTTACAAAATCTTTAAATAAGAATTAATATCAATACTTCTCAAGTTATTTCAGGAAATAGAAAAAGAGGGAGCTCTGCCAAATTCATTCTATGAGGCCAACATCACCCTGATTCCTAAACCAGACAAAGACAATTCAAAGAAAGAAAACTTCAGACCAATATCTCAAATGAACCTAGATACAAAAATCCTCAATAAAATTCTGGCGAATCGGATTCAAAAACATATCAAAAAAATTGTGAACCATGATCAAGTAGGATTCATCCCTGGGATGCAAGGATGGTTCAATATATGGAAATCAATAAATGTTATTCACCACATCAATAGACTTAAAAATAAGAACCATATGATCATCTCGATAGACGCAGAAAAAGCATTTGACAAAGTACAGCATCCCTTTATGTTCAAAACATTAGAAAAACTAGGGATAACAGGAACTTACCTTGACACTGTAAAAGCTATCTATGCTAAGCCTCAGGCTAGCATCATTCTGAATGGACAAAAGTTAAAGGCATTCCCTCTAAAATCTGGAACAAGACAGGGATGCCCTCTATCACCACTTCTATTCAATATAGTTCTCGAAACACTGGCCAGAGCAATTAGACAGACGAAAGAAATTAAAGGCATAAAAATAGGAAAAGAAGAACTTAAATTATCACTATTTGCAGATGACATGATTCTATACCTAGAAGACCCAAATGGGTCTACAAAGAAACTACTAGAACTAATAAGTGAATTCAGCAAAGTGGCAGGATATAAAATCAACATGCATAAATCAAAGGCATTTCTGTATATCAGCGACAAAACTTCTGAAACGGAAATGAAGAAAAACACTCCATTCACAATATCCTCAAAAACAATAAAATACTTGGGAATCAACCTAACAAAAGAGGTGAAAGATTTATACAATGAAAACTACAGAACCCTAAAGAGAGAAGTAGAAGAAGATCTTAGAAGATGGAAAAATATACCCTGTTCATGGATAGGCAGAACTAACATTATCAAAATGGCGATATTACCAAAAGTTCTCTATAGGTTTAATGCAATGCCAATCAAAATCTTAACGGCATTTCTTGTAGAAATACACAAAGCAATCATGAAATTCATATGGAAAAATAAAAGACCCAGAATAGCAAAAGCAATTCTAAGCAGGAAGTATGAATCAGGCGGTATAGCGATACCAGATTTCAAACTATATTACAGAGCAATAGTGACAAAAACAGCATGGTACTGGTACCAAAACAGGCGGGTGGACCAATGGTATAGAATAGAGGACACAGAGAGTAATCCACAAAGTTACAACTATCTTATATTTGATAAAGGGGCTAAAAGCATGCAATGGAGGAAGGATAGCATCTTCAACAAATGGTGTTGGGAAAACTGGAAATCCATATGCAACAAAATGAAACTGAATCCCTTTCTCTTGCCATGCACAAAAGTTAACTCAAAATGGATCAAGGAGCTTGATATCAAATCAGAGACTCTGCGTCTGATAGAAGAAAAAGTTGGCTCCGATCTACATATTGTGGGGTTGGGCTCCAAATTCCTCAATAGGACACCCATAGCACAAGAGTTAATAACAAGAATCAACAAATGGGACTTACTTAAACTAAAAAGTTTTTTCTCAGCAAGAGAAACAATAAGAGAGGTAAATAGGGAGCCTACATCCTGGGAACAAATTTTTACTCCTAACACTTCAGATAGAGCCCTAATATCCAGAGTATACAAAGAACTCAAAAAATTAGACAATAAGATAACAAATAACCCAATCAACAAATGGGCCAAGGACCTGAACAGACACTTCTCAGAAGAGGATATACAATCAATCAACAAGTACATGAAAAAATGCTCTCCATCTCTTGAAGTCAGAGAAATGCAAATCAAAACCACCCTAAGATACCATCTCACTCCAGTAAGATTGGCAGCCACTATGAATTCAAACAATAACAAGTGCTGGTGAGGATGTGGAGAAAAGGGTACACTTGTACATTGCTGGTGGGACTGCAAATTGGTGTGGCCAATTTGGAAAGCAATTTGGAGATTCCTGGGAAAGATGGGAATGGAACCACCATTTGACCCTGCTATTGCCCTTCTCGGACTATTCCCTGAAGACCTTGAAAGAGCATGCTACAGGGATACTGCCACATCGATGTTCATAGCAGCACAATTCACAATAGCTAGACTGTGGAACCAACCCAGATGCCCTTCAATAGATGAATGGATAAAAAAATGTGGCATCTATACACAATGGAGTACTATGCAGCAATAAAAAATGAAAAAATCATAGAATTTGCAGGGAAATGGATGGCACTAGAGCAGATTATGCTTAGTGAAGCTAGCCAATACCTAAAAAATAAATACCAAATGTCTTATTTGATATAATGAGAGCAACTATGAACAGAGCAGGGAGGAAGAGCAGGAAGAAAAGATTAACATTAAACAGAGACATGAGATGGGAGGGAAAGGGAGAGAAAAGGGAAATTGCATGGAAATGAAGGGAGACCCTCATTGCTATACAAAATTACATATAAGAGGTTGTGAGGGGAATGGGAAAATAAACAAGGAGAGAAATGAATTACAGTAGATGGGGTAGAGAGAGAAGATAGGAGGGGAGGGGAGGGGGGATAGTAGGGGATAGGAAAGGTAGCAGAATACAACAATTACTAATATGGCATTATGTTAAATTGTGGATGTGTAACCGATGTGATTCTGCAATCTGCATTTGGGGTAAAATTGGGGGTTCATAACCCACTTCAATCTAATGTATGAAATATCATATGTCAAGAGCTTTGTAATGTTGTGAACAACCAATAAAAAAAAAGAAAGAGACTTGCAATGACTTAGAAATTGGTTAGCAGAGAAGAAAATAAGCAAAGAAGTCCTTGATTATAAACACTGACCAGAGCAGGGTTGGAGGGAAGGGTAAAAATGAGAGAAAGAAGGAGAAGGAAAGCCCACAAGCATATTTCCTTAACACATGGAAAGAAAAACAAACCAAAAGAAAATGGGACAGGAACAGAAAAGACAGTGAATGAGATCATACAATTCAGTCCAAATTGTAAGAAGAAAAAAATTCGGGGCAGTACAACCATTTTATAGAGTGTGCAGTTAGCCAGCCTCCCTAGATGGAATTAAATCAGTACATCTTCTCCCCATCTAAAGATAGCAACCAATAAAACCACACAGAATGCCTTTGCAATGGGCTGTCTCATTAATTCTCTGAAAAGGAACTTATAGAGGGATCACTGCAAGCTGAAACACCCTCCCCTTCACAGAGGACAAGCGGAGTGGGGTGGAGCTGATCTGAAAGGAAATTATTCCTGGAGTGTGCTCACCCCAACCCAGAGCTACCCTCAGCCACTGCAGTAACTCAGGCAAGGGTGGGCCAAACCGACACTCTACCCTCCAACCACTGTGACAGGTCAAACACTGGTGAGCTGCACCAACTAGTGCTGCTACAAAGAAGCCCCCGTGGAGGGAAGCGGGTACTCAGATATTCAAAACTGGCAGCTGGCCATAGGAGCTGAGACAAAGGTGGGCCAACTGACACAAGTCGTGGGGTTGGTACCCCATGATCTATATCAGCAAGGGCATAGACTTATGTGCCAAAGTCCATCCACAGAGAGCCTGCATTCACAGACTCCCTGGTTGCAGATAGTCACCAAGATCTCTCCATAAGTCCTATTCCACTACACCAATACATGCAGCAGCTTTAAATCATGCAGACATGGGCCTCTGGACTGAATAGCAAGCACCAACCAGCAAGAAAATCAAAGCAACCAGGGAAGTAGCTCCTGTGCCCTAGCCCTTCTAGGAGAGTCCACAGATGTTGCCAGTTAACTCAGTTCTCATCCAGATGCATGGAACTATGGAAAACATTTCCTAAAAATAACCCTAAGCAGCCATCAGAGAACCTCAGTTCATGCACAGTGGCAGTTGCCCTCACTAAAGGGCTTCCAGAACAATGTCCACATACACCACTTAGTGTGTCCAGATACGAGCCCCAAATCTGCAACCTGTGCCCCCCAGAGGGTGCAGCAGCACCCATCCCCACAACAGGTCACCCATTGCCATATCAAGGAGATTACAATACTTCTACTTTGGATCACTACACCCTCTATGCAATATACATGTGTGGCCCACACGGGAACTGACAGTGTTGGATACACAGAGCTTTTGTTCAAGACTGTACCCCCAACAGGGAGGTCCTAAATCGCAAATAGGAACCATCTCTTCTGACCCAACAGAAAGCTGGTAGGTACCTGAACCCACCAAAGGTCAAAGGGGCTCTCCAGGAATTGAATCAGAGGTAAAATAATGTGATCACCATCTTCATCCCCAGAGAAACTCAGAGGTAAATGGTGTGCATCTTCTAAAGATCCAAAATCCTGATGAAATCCAAATCAGGAAGATGCAATGAGACACTTCCCCACTTCTGCATAGAATATCATAAATAGCTCTGTCAATTTTGATCTTACTTTTCATATTGAACTGATACTTATTCCCTTATTATTTGATATTGCAGCCCTCAAGCCAATTGATTATTTTTGATTATTAATTGATTATATTTCTTCTGTTTTAAACTGTAATCACTCTATCTTTACTTTCCTAATTCAAGTTTATACTTTTCCCTTTTGCACTACTGGTTGTGGAGAATGGGATAGACAGCAGAATACATCAGTCACTAGAAAGGCAATTTGTAAATCAATGGAAATGTAACTGATGTGACACAGCAATATGTATACGGGGTAAAAATGGGAGTTCATAACCCACTTGAATCAATCTGTGAAATATGGTATATTAAGAACTATGTAATGTTTTGAACAACCAACAATAAAATAATAAAAAAAAAGAAATCCTGAAAATAAAAACTCAATGGATTGAATTTAAAAATCAGTTGATTGGGGGGGGGCAGAGTCAGGAGGATCGCAAGTTCAAAGCCAGCCTCAGCAACGGCAAGGTGCATAGCAACTCAGTGAGACCCTGTCTCTAAATAAAATACAAAATAGGGCTGGGGATGTGGCTCAGTAGTTCAGTGCCCCTGAGTTCAATCCTCAGTACCCCTCCAAAAAAAATCAGTTGAAAGCATCACCAATATTAGACAACACAGAGGAGATTTTCAGGCTTTGAAGACAAAGTATATAATCTTGAAAAGAAAGTCAACAATAAAGAAAATGTGTTAAAAGATCATGACAAGGCTATATTCCTAGTTGCTTTGTGGCTCAGGATTCAAGTAGCAATAGTACTGCTTCTCCACGAGGTAGATAAGAGAGGAGTTTCACTAAAACTGATTAGCAAATAATAGTCAAAGTCTTCAGAGACTCAGATATCTGCGTACATTAAATAAAGAAGAAAGACTACATTGGAGCAGTTGGTTGTGGTAAATGCAGCTGCAGCAGCAGCAAAGCTGGTTCAGGACAGATTGAGTATAGAAAAACCCAAACTCAGAAACCTCCCCTTAGTTGATCCACCATCTGCACTGTACACTGGTGCTTGAAAAGTGTGTGTTTCCCAAATGGCCATGGAAAGCTAAAGTGGAAGCCATCTTGGGGTGGTCATGCTGCATCTGCTGCTGCAGGAGCTGGAAGATCTGAGAAAACACTGCTACACTGACCTAGCAAGCACTTTCAATGTAGCCCAGGTGTACCTAGCAAAATGGGGTCAAAACAGGCAGAGAGAATGTTTTATCCAGGCGAATTCAAGTTGTAAAGGTAAACAAGATCCCAACTCACTTCTACCTTTGACTCTGGTGGCTCACATGACTAGCTGAAGCAGGTCTGGAATCTGAGCAGGTGAATGTGAATATGCTCAGGGACTAAGCCTGAAAATCCTGGAAAGAGTGTGTTCATGGGGAGCAGACAGGGTGAAGGATTGTCTCTCTTGCCCCACAAACAGAATCCTTGAGAGGCTCCTGAGATCCTGAGATCTTGAGAGATCTAGCAGAGATCAGCAACTGCCAGGCCCTAGGGGTGTTTTGATCTAATCTCTCCAGAGTAGACACCATCCAGCACAGCCCAAGGCCTGATTAGACCTAAGCTCCACCTGATTCAACTCCACTCATAAAATTCTGCAGTGACCCCACACTGGGGAGTGCATCCATCTGGTCTGTGAAAACTCCAATGACAGTACTTCACATCCCATCCTATCTCATACTTGGGAGAAGAGAAACTGAGAATAATTTGAATCAGCTTCAGTCCCAGGTCACTCCAACTGGCAACTTTGTGACCAACACAAAAACAGCAAAAGGTTAACTATACTCAGTCCTTAATCTCACTCTCAGTCCAAGGGGAAAAAAAAATGGAAAGAAAGACAGTTGGGCATAGACAGTGTCCATCTATTCTCATTGGCTATTTGAACTCCTCTTACAAAGGATTCCTTAATTTTTCATGATCCGTTTTTCTTTTCATGTGTGTGTGTGTGTGTGTGTGTGTGTGTGTGTGTGTGTGTGTGTTTTGCTGTGCTGCTTGGTTCATGGACATACAGACATCTACATTTTTTTAATTTTTCTCATTTCTAGCTTTTTAAATGTAGATATTTTTCCTTGCCCTGTCTTTTGAGGATTAGGGTTTTTTATTAGTACAATTTGGTTTTGTTTTGCATTGTCTTTCACTTGCCTATTTCTCTTATTTCTTTTTCTATGTTTTCTTTTGCTAACATCCAAATTCTATTGTTCTTTCACTCTCCCTTTACATTGTTACTTCAATTTCTCCTCCTACCTCATAACCATTGCAAGCTACATCTCTTCTGCATTCTCTATGTTCACTATTTGAAACTCTTTTCTACCTTCCTATCACATTTTCTTTTTCTCTTAATTAACTTTATTCCTACCATCTTTTAGCACTTATTGGTTTATGTAACTCCTGCCAACACCATTAATACTGTTTCACTTATTGCTGCTGTGGATGACATACTTGACACCTGTTACTTGCTTTAATGTCAGATATAGTTCATGGTCACTTATTGTTTTTGCTGTTGGCAATTGTTGACCCTACCATTTCTGATTTTTGTGGCAATTAACATTGTGGATGTCAAAGTAGAAACCAAGTATTTAGTTTAATGTTGTATATCTTTGCATTGCTTATTGCTATTTTTGTTTCCTCCTAGTCCTTGAGTTCTGGGAACCTACAGGGACACAAATTTGCAGGCAGAAAATCTGCTGCTAAACTAAACTGAATCAAAAGACAGTAAACCTGGCTCCACATACAAATGAATGACAGTCGATCTTCAGCTATATTTTAATACAAAGAATAGAAGAAACAAAAACCCAAACTAATGATCAGGACTGAAGTAAAAACAGCTAGAAATATGTCTCCAGGTCCTACCTATGGACAGCCATTACTACAGCAAAAGCAGAGAAATTACACAAAGTCTCTGGACACCACACCTAAATGAGGGTCTCAATCCAGATGGTTCTAGGACATTTGAATTGAAGATTGTGCCCTATAAAGTCCACATGTAGAAGTGGAAGAGAAATCTCTTCCAACAGATGCATAAAATCCAACGTATAAATACAAGAAGTATGAAAAGACAAGCCAACACAACACTACCTGAAGTTCATAATTCACCAGCAGCGAACACCAAAAACATTGAACTGGATGAAATATCAGATAAGGAATGTGAAAAAATCATTATAAAAATGACCAATGAATTCCAAGAGAACATAGAAAAACAACTGAATGAATTAAGGAAGTCAGTATAGAATATGAATGAGAAATTCAATAAAGAAATAGAAATGCTGAAAAAGAACCAAATAGAAATCTTGGAAATGAGAGACACAACAAATCAAGTAAAATGTTCAGTTGAAAGTCTAATAGAATCTTGAGAAGACAGGCTGCTTTCCAAGCTCCTCTGTGGTGTGAGCACAGGAAAGTGAATGATCAGCTTCTCAGTAAGGTGGGTGCAGGGGGATTTTTACTGGGAATTAATACTGGACTCTCAGAACAGCTTACAGACTCACAAGATTGGGAATAATAAAGGAAGAAAGCCTATTGCCACAACTGCTAGAATGAAGGTGCTACCGACAAAGGAGGGAGAGAAATTAGGAGAACCTGCATTTCAGGTGGCACCATGGTGTGATCTGATATGGAAAAATCAGAAATAAAGAATATTCTGGGATTGATAAAGTGGGTGATGAAGATGGAAAATAACATTCCCCCAAGAAAAGGAAAATTACAGTCCTCAGGGAGAAAAGGAAGGCAGGGTGATCCGAGAGGGAAGAAGGGGAAGACAAACAATGGGCCCTGGGCTCTGGATTTTTATCCAAGCTTTCCCAACTGTTTGCATGAGTTAGGATGAGTTTCAAGTTTTACAGCTGTTTTCCTGAGTTAGAGTTTCAACTGCACAACTGGTTTCCTGAATGCTCAGTGGCACGTCCCAAGTCTCTAATGAGTAAGTCGCACTAAATATTCTGCTATGATTTAATCTCATTAAAACATATTTTTTTTAAAAAAAAGACCTCTCTTGTAAGCAGTCCCCATTTTTTCCTCTGAAAATGTGCCATTCCACTGCTGCTTAATAAAAACGGCTTGCTGATCAGCTCAGTAACTGACTTGCTCAACAAGACTCTTAAAGTGCAAGAAATAAGATCAAGAATCAATACATATCAAACTTTTTAGTTTGATACCATAAAGTTTCTTCAAAGCAAAAAGTCAGGGCTGATATAGCTCAGTTGGTAGAGTGTTTGCCTTGGATACACAAGGCCCTTGGTTCAATCCCCAGCACCACAAAAAGGGGGGGGGCAAGAGTGTAAAGAGAGAGCCTACAGAATGGGAGAAAATTGTTACCAACCACAACTTGGATACGACATTAATTTACAGGATATACAAAGAACTTAAAATGCTTAACACCCAAAATCCCAAATGACCCAATAAATAAATGGGCAAAGATACAAAACAGACACTTCTCAAAAGAAATGCAAATCGTCAACAAATACATGAAAAAATATTCAACATCTGTAGCAATTAGAGAAATGCAAATTTAAACTACACTGAGAGCTGGGATTGTGGCTCAGTAGCAGAGTGCTTGCCTCACACATATGAGGCAGGCACTAGGTTTGATCCTCAGCATCACATAAAAATAAATAAATAAATAAAATGAAGGTATGTGTTCATCTATAACTAAAAAAAATTTTTAAAAAACAACTACACTGAGATTCCATCTCACTCCAACCAGAATGTCAATTATCAAGACTACAAGTAACTATAAATTTTGATGAGAATGTGGGGAAAGGGGAACATTCATACATCTCAAATTTCAGTAAGACTGAAAATTGGTGGGGGGATCCAACATGGCCGCCGGCGAGGAAGCAGCGATTCCAATGTCTCCACATTAACGGGATCAGAAGGACTCATTGGAAAAGCGGCAGTCTACCTACTGAGGAACTTCTAGCAAAATTCCGTGAAGAGGGGGCCTGCCGGGAATTGGTAGGTTTATTAGAAGTGTCAGTTTGTCCCAGACAAGTGGATCTTGGCCAGCCACGCGGGCGCGGAGGTCTAGTCCCGCAGCCACCAGCCGCTTCAGAAAGCGGCCGGTGGCCCCGAGCGGCGTGGCCCGCCCAAACCCGCAGACGGCACCTGCCACCTCACCGTCTCGAGAGGCCCCGCTCTCACTCAGCGAACGGCCACTCCACCCGCCCGGATCTTAGCCACGCGGCCGCAGCTGCCCGGCTCTACCAGCAGCCCGGCGCAGCGAGAAGTGTATCCGCCTGGCCCAGCAGATAGCCCGTGCCCTCCCGGCTCTACTAACAGCCCCGCCCACCTGGCAAACGGCTCCCCCCCCTGAGACAGCGTGAAGGGAATCTAACAACCCTTTATGAAATAGTGATCTGGGAACTAAAACCAGAGATTGTGTCAGACCAGAGACAAGCCAGTTCCACCCCTCCCTTCGGACACTCCGGCAAGGAGCCAGGGGCCCGCCATAGCAGAGAGGGGAAGTCACCAGAGTTCGGCCAAAGAGATTCCTTCCCAGCGGAATCTACTTTAGCAGGTGTGTGACTCCCACCCACATCAGATACAAACAACCGGGAAACTTCAAAACCTCTCCGTGGGCATGACCGTAAGGGCCAAAGGACTCTCGACCCCCAACTCCCCCTACAGCCAGGGATGAGGGCGTGACTGTAGGGGCAGAGGGAAGCAGAGAAGACTCCCCACCCCCAACTCCCCCAACCGTGAACTGAGAGGGTGTGACGGTAGGGGCGGAGGGAAACAGAGGACACTCCAGACCCCCAACTCCTCCTACCGCCAGCAGTGTGGTTGTGACTGTAGGGGCTGAGGGAAGTAGAGGGGATCCTCAACCCCCAACTCCTATTACCACCAGCAGCGACACCAATGGTCTTAGCTGCCAGATTCCGAAGGTGTGCCCACGAAAGGGGTCCGGAAAAATTAAACAATTGACTCCCAGACTACAGCTCCACAGCACTGGGGCTTAGATGAATGACAGCGAGAGTGCTCAGTAGTTAGGGAAATTGAGCACTCGGTGGAGCTGAAAGTGTAACCAAATCCTTGGTGAACTGCCTCCGGTGAGCAGGACCTGGCTGGCTGGCAGGAGGAAGGGGAGGAGGGGCCGTAGAAGTGAAACGGCTCTGGACCAACAGGATTGAGAGACTCCCAGGAACCGCCTTACAGGGATTGCTGTTGACACATTGAGGGCAAAACTCAGCCCGGAGAGCACAGCTTTGCCTACGGGAAGAGAAGAAAATGGATCTCTAAGACCTAATTTTATTTCCTATTTCATTTTAATTTTTTCTCTCCCTTTTCCCTCTCTCTCTCCCCTTCCAAGTTTTATGGCTCTTTCCATTCTCCTCTATGCTATCTATCTCCCTCTCCTTCTTTCCTTTCAAGAGCACCTACCTTCCCCTTCCCCCCAACTTTCATCCCAAGCATTACGTCCTCCATTTTGCGTAACTGTCTAAATACAAATAGGTGTGTGCCCTCCCCCTGCGCCTGCAAGGTAGCCGGACCTGCAACCCACCAGCAGGTCAGGCCCAGCAACCTGGGAGTGGCAGAGCCACCCCACACGCCTGCAAGGTAGGCGCACCTGCTACCAACCAGCAGAATAGGCCCAGCGGCCTGCCGATGTGGTAGGCACAGCGCCCCAATTGGAGGAGGAGCAGAGCCCCTGCCCACGCCTGTGCGGGAGACTTTGCAACTATACAAGAGTAATACAAATATATAGGGGGAAAATTCAACAACACAACAGTCTCAGTAAGCAGAAAGAAACGCGAACACTATGAAGAGACAAGGAAAGAAAGGACCACAAGCAATGCAGGTCAACTCAACGTTAGAAGAGGTAATATCTGCAGCAGATGGAATGTCAGATAAAGAATTCAGGAGATACATGCTTCAGATGATCTGGAGTCTCAAGGAAGACATTAGACAGCAAAATAAGACAATGAAAGACCTCTTCAACAATGAAATACATAAACAAATCCAGGAAGCAAAAGACCAACTATACAGGGAGATAGAAGTTATAAAAAACAAACAAACAGAAATCCTAGAAAGGCAGGAAGCAATAAACCAACTTAAAAACTCAATTGAGAATACTACCAACAGAGTAGAACACTTAGAAGATAGAACATCAGACAATGAAGACAAAGTATTTCAACTTGAAAAGAACATAGACAGCTCAGCAAGACTGCTAAGAAACCATGAGCAGAACATCCAAGAAATATGGGATAACATTAAAAGACCAAACTTAAGAGTCATTGGGATACAGGAAGGCACAGAGCTCCAAACCAAAGGAATAAACAATCTATTCAATGAAATAATACGAGAAAACTTCCCAGACTTGAAGAATGAGACAGAATCCCAAATCCTAGAAGCCTACAGGATGCCGAATGTGCATAATCATAAGAGATCCACACCTAGACACATTATAATGAAAATGCCCAACATACAGAATAAGGAGAGAATTTTAAAAGCTACAAGAGAAAGGACACAGATTACATTTAGGGGTAAACCAATCAGGATAACAGCTGATCTCTCAACACAGACTTTGAAAGCTAGAAGATCCTGGAATAACATATTTTAAACACTTTAAAGAAAATGGGTTCCAACCAAGAATTGTGTATCCAGCAAAATTGAGCTTCAAGATGGAAGATGAAATTAAAACCTTCCACAATAAACAAAAGTTAAAAGAATTTGCAGCTAGAAAACCATCTCTCCAAAAAATCCTCAGCAAAACATTACAGGAAGAGGAAATGGAAAATAACAATGAAAACCAACAGTGGGAGGTAGGACAGTAAAAGGGGGAAAATAATCAAAGAGGTAAACAAACCATATTCAGTAACATAAATAAACAAATATGGCTGGAAGAACAACCCATATTTCAATAAAAACCCTAAATGTTAATGGCTTAAACTCACCAATTAAGAGACACAGGCTAGTAGAATGGATCACAAAACATGACCCAACAATATGCTGCCTACAGGAGACGCATTTGATAGGAAAAGACATACATAGACTGAAGGTGAAAGGTTGGGAAAAATCATATCACTCATATGGACTTCGGAAACAAGCAGGAGTGTCCATACTCATATCAAATAAAATATATTTCAAGCCAAAGTTAATCAAAAGGGATAAAGAGGGACACTACATACTGCTCAAGGGAACCATAAACCAACAAGACATAACAATCATAAATATATATGCCCCAAACAATGGTGCAGCTATGTTCATCAAACGAACTCTTCTCAAGTTCAAGAGTCTGATAGACCACCATACAATAATCATGGGAGACTTCAACACACCTCTCTCACCACTGGACAGATCTTCCAAACAAAAGTTGAATAAGGAAGCTATAGAACTCAATAACACAATTAACAACCTAGACTTAATTGACATATATAGAATATACCACCCAACATCAAGCAGTTACACTTTTTTCTCAGCAGCACATGGATCCTTCTCAAAAAATAGATCATATATTATGTCACAGGGCAACTCTTAGACAATATAAAGGAGTAGAGATAATACCATGCATCTTATCTGACCATAATGGAATGAAACAGAAAATCAACGATAAAAGAAGGAAGGAAAAATCATGCATCACTTGGAGAATGAACAACAGGTTACTGAATGATCAATGGGTTATAGAAGACATTAAGGAGGAAATTAAAAAATTCTTAGAGATAAATGAAAACACAGACACAACATATCGGAATCTATGGGACACATTGAAAGCAGTTCTAAGAGGAAAATTCATTGCTTGGAGTTCATTCCTTAAAAAAAAGAAAAAACCAACAAATAAATGATCTCATACTTCATCTCAAAATCCTAGAAAAAGAAGAGCAAAATAACAGCAAAAGAAGTAGAATGCAAGAAATAATTAAAATCAGAGCTGAAATTAATGAAATTGAAACAAAAGAAACAATTGAAAAAATTGATAAAACTAAAAGTTGGTTCTTTGAAAAAATAAATAAGATCGACAGACCCTTAGCCATGCTAACAAAGAGAAGAAGAGAGAGAACTCAAATTACTAGCATACGGGATGAAAAAGGCAATATCACAACAGACACTTCAGAAATACAGAAGATAATCAGAAATTATTTTGAATCCTTATACTCCAATAAAATAGAAGATAGTGAAGGCATCGATAAATTTCTTAAGTCATATGATCTGCCCAGATTGAGACAGGAGGATATAGACAACCTAAACAGACCAATATCAATTGAGGAAATAGAAGAAACCATCAAAAGATTACCAACTAAGAAAAGCCCAGGACCGGATGGGTATACAGCAGAGTTTTACAAAACCTTTAAAGAGGAACTAATACCAATACTTTTCAAGCTATTTCAGGAAATAGAAAAAGAGGGAGAACTTCCAAATTCATTCTACGAGGCCAACATCACACTGATTCCTAAACCAGACAAAGATACTTCAAAGAAAGAAAACTACAGACCTATATCTCTAATGAACCTAGACGCAAAAATCCTCAATAAAATTCTGGCGAATCGGATACAAAATCATATCAAAAAAATTGTACACCATGATCAAGTAGGATTCATCCCTGGGATGCAAGGCTGGTTCAATATACGGAAATCAATAAATGTTATCCACCACATCAATCGACTTAAAAATAAGAATCATATGATCATCTCGATAGATGCGGAAAAAGCATTCAACAAAGTACAGCATCCCTTTTTGTTCAAAACTCTCGAAAAAATAGGGATAACAGGAACATACCTTAACATTGTAAAAGCAATCTACGCTAAGCCCCAGGCTAGCATCATTCTGAATGGAGAAAAATTGAAGGCATTCCCTCTAAATTCTGGAACAAGACAGGGATGCCCTCTCTCACCACTTCTGTTCAACATAGTTCTTGAAACACTGGCCAGAGCAATTAGACAGACGAAAGAAATTAAAGGCATAAAAATAGGAAAAGAAGAACTTAAATTATCACTATTTGCAGATGACATGATTCTATACCTAGCAGACCCAAAAGGGTCTACAAAGAAACTATTAGAGCTAATAAATGAATTCAGCAAAGTGGCAGGATATAAAATCAACACGCATAAATCAAAGGCATTCCTGTATATCAGCGACAAACCCTCTGAAATGGAAATGAGGACAACCACTCCATTCACAATATCCTCAAAAACAATAAAATACTTGGGAATCAACCTAACAAAAGAGGTAAAAGACTTATACAATGAAAACTACAGAACCCTAAAGAGAGAAATTGAAGAAGATCTTAGAAGATGGAAAAATATACCCTGTTCATGGATAGGCAGAACTAACATCATCAAAATGGCGATATTACCAAAAGTTCTCTATAGGTTTAATGCAATGCCAATCAAAATCCCAATGGCATTTCTTGTAGAAATAGAGAAAGCAATCATGAAATTCATATGGAAAAATAAAAGACCCAGAATAGCAAAAACAATGCTAAGCAGGAAGTGTGAATCAGGTGGTATAGTGATACCAGACTTCAAACTATACTACAGAGCAATAGTAACAAAAACAGCATGGTATTGGTACCAAAACAGGCGGGTGGACCAATGGTACAGAATAGAGGATACAGAAACCAACCCACAAAACTACAACTTTCTTATATTTGATAAAGGGGCTAAAAGCATGCAATGGAGGTAGGATAGCATCTTCAACAAATGGTGCTGGGAAAACTGGAAATCCATATGCAACAAAATGAAACTGAATCCCTTTCTCTCGCCATGCACAAAAGTTAACTCAAAATGGATCAAGGAGCTTGATATCAAACCAGAGACAAGGCATCTGATAGAAGAAAAAGTTGGCTACGACCTACACACTGTGGGGTCGGGCTCCAAATTCCTCAATAGGACACCCATAGCACAAGAATTAATATCTAGAATCAACAAATGGGACTTGCTCAAACTAAAAAGTTTTTTCTCAGCAAAAGAAACAATAAGAGAGGTAAATAGGGAGCCTACATCATGGGAACAAATTTTTACTCCTCACACTTCAGATAGAGCCCTAATATCCAGAGTATACAAAGAACTCAAAAAACTAGACAATAAGATAACAAATAACCCAATCAACAAATGGGCCAAGGACCTAAACAGACACTTCTCAGAGGAGGACATACAATCAATCAACAAGTACATGAAAAAATGCTCACCATCGCTAGCAGTCAGAGAAATGCAAATCAAAACCACCCTAAGATATCATCTCACTCCAGTAAGATTGGCAGCCATTATGAAGTCAAACAACAACAAGTGGTGGCGAGGATGTGGGGAAAAGGGTACACTTGTACATTGTTGGTGGGACTGCAAATTGGTGCATCCAATTTGGAAAGCAGTATGGAGATTTCTTGGAAAGCTGGGAATGGAACCACCATTTGATCCAGCTGTTCCCCTTCTGGGTCTATTCCCTTAAGCCCTAAAAACAGCATGCTACAGGGACACTGCTACATCGATGTTCATAGCAGTACAATTCACAATAGCAAGACTGTGGAAGCAACCTAGATGCCCTTCAATAGATGAATGGATAAAAAAATGTGGCATCTATACACAATGGAGTATTATGCAGCACTAAGAAATGACAAAATCATAGAATTTGCAGGGAAATGGATGGCATTAGAGCAGATTATGCTAAGTGAAGCTAGCCAAGCCCTAAAAAACAAATGCCAAATGTCGGCTTTGTTATAAAGAGAGCAACTAAGAACAGAACAGGAAGGAAGAGCATGAGGAAAAGACTACAGTAAACAAAGACGAATGGGGGGAGAGAAACGGAGAGAGAAGGGAAAGCATATGGAAATGGTAGGAGACCTTCAATGATACATAAAATCATAAGAGGTCATGAGGGGCAAGGGGGAGGGAAAAAAAGGGAGAGAATTGAACAACAGCAGGGGAGGTAGAGAGGGAAGATGGGAGGGGAGGGGAGGGGAGGGGGGATAGTAGGGGATAGGAAAGGTAGCAGAATACAACAGTCACTAATATGGCATTATGTACAAAAGTGAATATGTAACAGATGTGATTCTGCAATCTGTATTTGGGGTGAAAATGGGAGTTCAAAACACAATTTGAGTCAAATGTATGAAAGATGATATATCATGAGCTATGTAATGCCTTAAACAATCAATAAAATAGTTTGACAAAAAAAAAAAAAAAAAAGAAAATTGGTATAACCACTCTGGAAAACAGTATGGAGATTTCTCAGAAAACTTGGAATGGAACCATCATATGACCCAGCTATTCCATTCTTTGGAAGATCCAATGTTTAAGAATCTGTAGAATTTTGATCTGGGGGTCTGAAATTATACTTTTTAGAGATTTGAGATTCCTATTTCTCAATGTGGTAAATATACATAATGCAATATTACTAGGCCATAAATGAGAATGAAATTATGGCATATACTGGTAAATGGACAGAATGGGAGAGTATAGATGCTGAGTGACAATAAGCCAATCCCCCCAAAAAACAAAGGTTGAATGTTCTCTCTGATGTGTAGATGCTTATCCACAACAAAGGAGTGGGGAATAGAAGTTCAACGGATTAGACAAATGGGGAATAAAGGGAAAGGAGGAGGAAAAGGAACAGGAAAGGCAGTGGAATAAATCTAACATAACTTTCCCATGTACATATATGAATAACCACAGTGAATCTCAACAGTATGTACATCCACATCCATTATCATAATTAGAATAAGATATACAACATGTTTGTATAAAAATGTCAAAATAGACTCTACTGTCCTGTATATATAAAAAGAACAGTTAAAAATTAAAGAGACTACAAATAAAGATAAGTGCTTTTTAGGATGTTGGTAGAAAAATAAACTTAGACATTGTTGGTGGTTGCAAATTAGTACAACCTCTTTGTAAATTAGTACAAATATTCTCGAAAGACTAGAAATAGAGCCACCATATCCCATAGCGGGATATCACCCAGCTATCCCACACCTTGGTATTTATCCAGAAAAACTAAAATCAGCATAATCTAGTGATGCATGCATTACAATGCTTATAGCAGCACAATTCACAATATTCAACTTATTGAACTAGCATAGATGCTCATTAACAGATGAATGGATAAAGGAAAGGTAATATATACACATACATATACACACAATGGATTTCTACTCAGTCATAAAGAAGAATGAAATTATGTCATTTTCTGGTAAACAGAACTGGAGGATTTCATGCTCAGTGTAATAAGCCAGACTTAGAGAGTCAGGATTGAATATTTTCTGTCATATAACAAAGTTAGAGAGTAAAAAGAAATAAACCCCGTGGCCAGGCATAGTGGTGCACATCTATAATCCCAGCAGCTTGAGAGGCTGAGGCAGGAGGATCACGAGTTCAAAGCCAGTCTCAGCAACTTAGAAAATCCCTAAGCAACTCAGTGAGACCCTATCTCTAAGAAAATATTTTTTAAAAGGGGCTGGGGATGTATCTCAGTGGTTAAGCACCCTGGGTTCAATCCACAGTACCAAACAAAAGCCAGGGTGGTGGGGGGACCCCATGAAAAATAGAAGGTCTATCAAGTAAAAGGAGAGCCCAAGGGGGAGGGAGGAGAGGAGAGAAAAGGGATGAAGGGGAATTGTGCTATGTGCATGTATGAATATACAGCAATTCATTCAAATTTTATATATAAATATAATTTTAAACAAATACATAGAAGGAAAGCTGGTTGAGTAGAGACAAAGATCCAGAGGAGGGTGCAGAGGAGGAAAAGAGAAAGTATTTGGGATTATAATAAAGAAAACTATATTATATGCATTTATGAACATGTCACAATGAGACTCACCATTATGTATAATATAATGCACTTATAAAAGAAATAATTTCCCCATCCTTACAATCAGACTTTAACTGATTGCTTTATTAACTATACTATGAAAGGAGTTATTCTAAGGTAAAATTTCCCATTGTGGTTTTGAACTGGTTTTCCTTACAGTTCTATCTTTTTTATATGATACATGAATACCCATTATCTTGGTATAATGAACTTTTTATCATTATTAAATAGCCCTCTTTACCTCTGGTAGAGCTTTGTACCTTAGCAAAAAATATCATCCAATATTCATATAACTGCATGACCTCTTTGGGATAATGTTCGCATTTTCCATCCTTTCATCTTCATTTTATATGTCTCTCTTTGAAAAATAATAGTTGCATTATTTTGTTATTTTTTCTTTTAATTATTAAACCACTTGCATGTGTCCTCCAATATATTTGAGTTTAAGACTCCCATTAAGTTTGTATTTTTAATTTATCCTCCCTATTTAATATTTGTTTTTTCTCTCCTTGTTTCATTACTTTATATTGATTTTTGTGACTACTTTTTTCTCTAGTAGTTTGGAACTTAAAAATTCTCTTTCCTTCGAGATAAAAAGCATTTACCATTAACTTACATAAATCTAATATTGTGTAATACCTTCATACTGCTTCCAGGAAAAGCCAGGCACTTTGTTAATATCTTTACTTCTATACTGGATAATTCAAGAAAACATAGATCACTGTTAACTCCACTTACATTCTTATCATTTATATGAATTTGCTATCAGGTATTTTAATTCTTTAACCATAAAAAGCATCATTGTTTTTCTGTGTAGTAGGTGTTAATTTATAATTCATATATACACACTACTCATCTTGCTATTTATTCCTTCCAAAATTTCTGACCATTCATCAAGAATTATTTTCCTCTGCCTTCAGTAGCAGAGTGCTTGCCTCACACATATGAGGCACTGGGTTTGATCCTCAGCACCACATAAATAAATAAATAAATAAATAAATAAATAAATAAAATAAAAGTATTGTGTCCATCTACAACTAAAAACTATATTTAAAAAAACTACACTGAGATTCCATCTCACTCCAACCAGAATGGAAATTATCTGAAAGATATTATTGAATATCTTTCAAGAATTTTTTAGTGCAGTTGTGCTAGTGGCAAAACAATTTTTTTGTTTGTTGAGAATATCTTTATTTTGCTTTTATTCATGAAGTATACCTTGGCCATATATTAAAATCTAAGTTGGCAATTATTTCTTTCAGCCTATTGAAGACACAGTTATGCCACCTTGAATTTTTTGCTTTTGTTTTAAAATCAGCTGTTTCTCTGTCATTCTTATGAAGACAATATAATGTGTTCCTTCGTTGGTTTTCAGCATTTTTCATTGTCTTGATATCTTACAGTTTCACTATTTAATATCAAGAAGTATAATTCTTTAAATTAGTCTTGCTTGGAATTCATCACATTTCTTGAATCTGCAAATTGTCTTTCCTCAGTTTTGGAAAATTTCCAGCCAAATTCTTATCAAGTATTACCTCTGAGAATATAAAAAAATCCTTCATTTTTGTTATATAAACTGAACTGAAAATTCTACTCACTACTTTGTTGTGCATTTTTGAAACATATATCAAAGAATTGTATTAATCATGACTAGAGTTTAAGGTCTCAAAACAACTTAAATCTGTTTCAGCAAATACACACACACACACACACACACACACACACACACTAATGATATTATATATATCCATCTCTCAGTCCCCTGTGTTGTTTTTAGTATCAGGCAGATTCTCTCAGTGTGGTTCAGATCTGACCATAATCATCCTCAGGCTTCATTCTCATACTTAACAATCCCAAGGCAAACAGGGGGATTTTTCCAATAATTATAGCACAAGTGCCAGGGCTGACTCTCATTGGCCTGGTGTCCAAAGGCTGTAAGCAGTATGGAGACTCGTACCAATAGAAAAAGGAAGAATACTAGCAAAAAAGGCTATTATATTCTGTTTTGTTTCATAACAATTTCCTTAGATCATCTAGCTTCCTTTAATTTCTGTGGGCTTCTTAATTTCTTTTTCAATTCAGGATATTGTCTGATCATTTCCTAGTATCCATGTTTTTTACATTTTATTGAATAAAGAATTCAGCACTATCTAAAATGTACTTGCCTACTGCATTGAGTATTTTTCAAAAGTATGTTTCTTTCATTTTGAGGGCTACATTCCTTAAGCCAAGAGAAGGAAATGACTTAAGTGTCCATGCACTTATGAGTAGATTTTTAAAAAAAGTGGTCCACATACAGAATGGATTATAATTCAATCATTAAAAAGAATGAAATCCTGCCATTTGTGACATGGATGGTACTGAAGATCACTGTTAAGAGAAACAAGTCAGGCATGGAAAAGCAAGTACCACCTGATCTATCTCTGTGGAATTAAAATGTAGATGTCATAGAAATTAAGAATAGAGTGTTTGTCAGCAGAAACTAGGAGAGTGGTAAGAAGGGAGGGGTGGGGAAAGGTTATCAGTGGGTACTGAGTCACAAATAGGAGCAAGAAGTTCTGGTATGCTTGGCAGTAGTATGACTATAGATAAAAATAATGTGCTTTATATTTTAAAAACTAGAAGACAGGATTTGAATTTTTTTGCTATAAAGAATGATAAATGTTTGAGGAGACTGATTTCTTTGCATTGTCATGAACATTACACAATACAAGCATGTATCAGAATATCACATGGTTTTCCATAAACATGTAGAATTTTTACTTATATGCATCAGCTTAAAAAGTAAATTTAAACTTAAATTTTAATATATTTACTTATCTTTGGACAGAATTATTTTCAAGACTTCTAGTGTATTCAAAAGAGGGTAAATGAAAGGATTCTTCTTTCATTAACTTATTTTGCTTAGTTTCTTTTTAGATCTCAATGTGAAAGTTTAGATATACTCCTCACTAAGAAAGAATTCTGCTACTTTGTAAGCAATAGCACCCATTTCCACAACTGGCCCTCTAAAGGGCTTAGCCTCCTCTTTTCCTGGGTCGCACACAGTTCTTTGAATGAATCCTTGTCCTTTCAGATCTGCACATCAAGGAACACTCTGCCACTTCAGAAAGAAATCTACCTACTCACTCTTCTCATGTCCCAGTTCAGAAAGCTTCAAACTCTATTTGGCCTCCCTCCATGTAATGCTATTGCCATATAAAGGTGGAGTTTCCATGGCCTTAGTTAGTACCATTAGAGCTACCTTGCTCCAGCTACCTTGCATCCACCTAGGCCACAGTTTATCATAAATGACAGTGATACACAGTAACCAAGAAGACTTAAGAGGAATTTCTATAATGTAACAATATAAGAACTAAATAAAGGGTTGGAGTTGTGGCTCAGTGGTAGAGCGCCTGCCTAGTATGCTTGAAGCACTGGGTTCAATCCCCAGCACCATATAAAAAATAAATAAAATAAAATAAAATAAGTTCTGTGTCCATCTACAACTAAAAGGAAAAGAGAGAGAAGAAGAACTAAATAAAGTGGGTTATATGAATTAAATGAAAAAAAAGTTGGAAGATAAAAAAAGGTAATGTATGATTTCAGAGAAATTTTTAGTTTAATTAAATATTAGGATATTGACAAGGAAAGCATTTGGCTACGACTGTACAACAAGTTAATAACATTAATTTTTTAAAATAAATTAAATAGAAGTAATAACTGTCTTGAAAATGCTAATAAAAAGTACATGACTCACTTCTTTTTCAACTGTAACAATGTTATAGACCACTGGCTGTTTTTCTGTGCTTCTGTCATTTTTGTTAAAAACTCGAAGTTCATTGTTTCCATCCCCTAATTTATAAAGAACATGCTGAAAGTCCATGGCAGATTCCAAAGGCTCAATTGCAAAGGAAACATTTTCAAATTGCAGTATTCCTCTGTAAAATCAAGGATAAGATTTTAAGTGTTTTTAATCAAATGTGTATTATGAAACTGACAAAATCCCAAAGGAAAAATAACAAAGATATAGAATGTTTTGAGTCCAGTGTTTTCTTCCAAACTCGTGATATGATTCTGAAGAGACAGTGATTTCCCTAATCCACAAAACCAATTCCCATTTTATTTTTATAGTTATAAAGTCAGCAGAATTTTCCTAATCAGTTGCTAGAATTACAATATTACAGTGATCAACCCTGTTTTCCATGTCACTGACTAATTAAATCAATAATAAATAGAAATCTTGATGAATTTCTCATCTAGCAAGGCTTTTGAAAAACTTAATTACACAACTACTTTAATAACAATTATATAATGATCAATTTTCTTAAAATATAAGTACTTATGAAATAACATAATTTACATAATATAATTTTATATAATAAAAATCTGAATAAGAAATCAAAAGTGAGATTCTAAGGAGTAAACAATTTGTGTAACTATCCTTCCCTGAATACAGGTAACAGTTCACATCACTACTCCATTAAAAGAAAAAATTTAGGTTTAAATTTTATGTTCCATGTAAGAAGCACTGAAAAACATGTGTGAAAACAAGGATCCTAAACTATAAAAGGAAGGTGGATAGTTTCCTGACACAATGAAAATCTCTCTAAGCAGGAAAGAAGAAACACAATGATTCTAAGAGAGAGAGTGGTATTATTAGGGGAAAAAAGACTATGAACATTATATTAATAATTATTTATATAAACACTCAAGATGATTTCCTTGAGAAAAAGTAATCTTTGTTTAACTTTATTTGTCTTTATAACTCCAAACACTAGGATACACAGTAGGCATCATAAATATTCTCTTTTCTCAAAAAAATTAGCCATCCTAAACTTGGTTCTCCAATTTACTATACACAAGTACATTGAGTTGTCATTTCTCTAGTTAAGAACAAAATAAGATAAGGGAAGGTGCTCGAGGATGAGATAAATAAAATTATGTTATGTGCATGTACAAATATGGCATAATCAATCTCAATATAATGTATAATTACAATGCACCAATAAAATACAAATTAAAAAAGAAAAAGAGAGTGAGGAGTCTAGGGAATCCAAACCTACAAGGAAGTTAGAAATATCTCTGGTCACTGAGGAACATGACAAAAAATAATGTTAACAGGGGTCCACTTAATGCTTTGAGTCCAAACCTTGCCACTTGGCTGTAAGTAGCTTATAAAACTGTGGTATATACTTTTGTGTATTAAGAATTGTAATGAAAAAAAAGTACATGTTTAAAGGCAAAAAAAAAAAAAGAATAGTGTTACCTTAGATTAGGTAGAGGGAAGTGAAAGGAGGGGAAGGCAAGGGATGTGGGGATAAGAAAGATAGTAGAATGAAACAGACATTATTATCCTATGTGTGTATGTGAGGGTATGACCAATGTGATCCTACAATACTCAGAAAATGAGAAATTATATCCCATCTATGTATGACATATCAAAGTGTATAAGTTCATTCTACTGTCATGTATAACAAAATAAATTTAAAAATTAATTAAAAATATAAAACATTAAAAAAACTGACAGTTTGTTTTTGTTCCTTCCCTCCTTCCCTTCTCCCCCTCCCTAAAGGTGTCAAGGGATGAGGGGATAGATGGACATTTCTCCCACCCTAGACTGAGTTATAGTGTTCTTCACTACCCAGAATGTCACTGCCAACAAGAATAAAGAAACTCCAAACCTGAGAACGTGAGCAACAGCTCTCTTGATGATATTTATTGAACACTACTTAATTTTATCTGATAATCTTATTTGATAACATTTGGGTCCCAGCTCTGTGTTCCTCTTTTATTTTAGAGGTTGGTGCCCGCGGCTCTGGAGCATAGGCCTCCTCCTCTGCATCCCTACTCAGTCCACCAGGGGGCAGTCTCTCATCGCCGGATTAGAATTCTCCAACGCCTCCTCTACATCCCTACTCAGTCCACCAGGGGGCAGTCTCTCATCGCCGGATTAGAATTCTCCAACGCTATCGCAAACACCAAGTGCTCTGGGCTGTGTCTGGGGAGCTGATCCTGCAGGCCCTGCTGAGATGCTGCATTTTAGCCGGCACCAGCTAAAAATTGTAACAGTCCTTAGGCTACTTTTAAGGTATTTCTTATAATACGCATACTAAAGTGTCCAAACTGCCCATGCAGGATGGTATGCTGTCTTCCCCCAAATCCAGAGGATAAAACTGAGATTCAAAGACGTTAAAATATTTGCCCAAAGTCACAAGGCCAGGAAAGACCGGGTCAGGTCTGCTGACCACTACAGTCCTACTGTCCATGTCAGCACTGTCTAATGGAAATATGTGAGTCATACGTTTCGTTTGAAAAATGTCAAAACACATTTTAAAAAAAGTAAAAAAGAGACAAGTAAAATGAGTTTTCAATTTTATCAAGTGGTTATATTAAAGATTTATCAACATGTAATCAATATAAAAATAACAAGATATTTTACAGTTGCTCTTTCAAAGCCTTCAAAATCCATTAGTAGCTCCTTAATTTTTACTAGCCACATTTTAGCTGTGGAAATAGTCACAGCTAACCTACGGGACAGCCTTTAGGTAAAGGAATAAGGTCCAGATGAGAAATACTCATCATGATTGGAGACACTTTTTAGGAAACTTCATGCACATACATTCCAGAGTCCCTGGCCTTACCCTCCAAGTATTCAGTTATAAACCAACTAAAAGCCAGACATGGTGGTGCAGGTCTGTAGTCTCCACTTCTGGGGAGACTGAGGCAGGAAGATTGCAAGTTTGAGGCCTACATGGACGAATTAATAAAACCCTGTCTCAAAAACAACAACAACAAAAATGCTGGGGGCTTTAGCTCAGTGATAAATCACTTGCCTAAAAACAACTAATGGGATTAAAACAGAAAAAAAAAGAAAGAAGAAAAATTTATAGGAGAATATTTTATATATTTGTGTATGGAAGTGTGTGTATATGTGATACACAAAGATGAATTAGAGAAACAGTGACTCATACACCTGTTTCCCTCAATTTAAGGCAATCAGCTTGATTTCCTACTTTTGGTTCATTGTAAGATAGAAAGTATATACTTGGATGAAATAGTTTAGCTTAATTTAATATTAAAACATTTCCCCTTTTGTACCTCACAACAGTGAACTGGCTTATTTCCTAATTTTCTTAGTATTTGTTGTAATCTCCTTTGATAGGAAGGAGGTGGGATTGAAGCCACTTTAAGTACAACATAAGAATCAGTATTTCCATTAGTTGGTTTCAATATCTTTTATTTCACCAGAATTTTGCTCAGCTCAATGACTGCTTCTTTAGTCACATGTTGTTTTGCTGGTGACATTGTAGTATTAAAAGAGCTAGCATTAATCTTTTTTTCTTGGCAGGTCTCACTCATCAGCTTGACTAAGCTTCTGGAGAAAAACATTGTCTTTTAAAAATAGTATTCATATTTTTAAGTTACAAAAGTAATAAAACATTGCTGTAAATAGTATCAAATACTATTTACAGGTCAATATATCTCAAAAACATACATAATTTATAAGCAGAAATTTCTGCTAGTATCTATATTACTTCTTGGATGTAATCATTAAAAGTTTAATATGTCTTATATATATGCATCTATCTTTTCAATAATAATTCAATCTTCTTTAATGTATACATCATATAGTCCACATTATATGCTGTTATACACTTTTGTTTTCAGTGACCTATATGGCAAAAATATGTATATATAGGCATATACATGTATACATATACACGTTGTATACACACATACATTGAAATTTAATAGCTGCAGTTTTCCTCTGTTTAACAGATCCATTTATTAATAGAACTTTAGCATATTTTATCTTTTTATTTTGCTACTACAATTGTTGCAATAAACAGATTTGTGCACTCATCTTTGCCCTTTTGAGTATATATCTTTGCAAGATGAATTCATAAAAAGAGTTTCTGGATTGAAGCAATTTAAGATTTTAATGGGTACTTTAAAATTGTTTGCCAGAAAGAGTGGTCTTGAACATGTGTTTGTTCCTCTAGATCATGACTAATACTATGCTAATGTGTTTGCTTGTTTATTTTAATTCATTGCAACCTGCTAGATAAAGACACTTAATTCATTGTTTTCACTTGCATATTTGGTTTGTTGATGAGGTCATTTTTCATATTTATTATCAACTTGAATATTTCTTTCTATCTCCTTTGCCCATATTTTCCAGTGATTATTCATCTTGTTGATGTGGTGGAACACATTTTCCATATGGATCTTAATATTTGATATAAATGCTATAAATTCCTCCAAGTTTATTGTTTTCTTTTAATAATACTTTGAACATTACCTTAACATTATTTATATTATAGTTGGGCACATTGAAAAGATATTATGAGAGGGTCATTATTAATACCTCTTTCACAGATGAATGAAATATATTGATTGCATTTTATTCCTCAGCCAATTTGTTCTGAATTTTTAATGACTTTGGAAATATGAACACATAATTATTTTTCCCTTATAAGAAGATATTAAAAGTTCATTAATTAGTATAAATTATGGTTTCCATCACAATAGAAAAAAAAGGTGCTCTACCAATTGAACCTTTATCTTCCTTGATGAAATTCAAATAACATTTTGACAGTTTCTGGACTCAGGTTGGCAGAGAGAAGTATGAGTTTTTCCCTTTGGTTTTGTCCTGGTTTTGCCATTCAGGGGCTCAAAGTCAGGGCATCCTGTGGCTCTACCACCTAGCTATATCCCCAGGCCTCAAATTATATGTTATGCTCTACAACCTGGGCTGATAGTGTAACTCAGTGGCAAAGTGCTAACCTAGAATGCATGAGGCCCTGGGTTGGATCCCCAGCATCACAGAAAACAAACAAAAACAGTTGAGGAGCTTCTCGGAAATAATGAACATTCCTTCAGAATCTACAACTTGACTCAGGCCAATTTGTTTGAACAGTGTCTCTCCACTGAACATTCTGAAGTTCATCTCATAGCTGTTTACTTATTAGAAGTATTTTGTGAATTCATATGAATTGAATGCATGTGATGTCTGTTTACAGCTTAATGAATACATATAGGCACTTACTTACCTTTCACTCAACTTAAGAAACAGAGCTTGATCAAACCTTCAGAGCCCTAATTGTATTACCTAATACCCTGCCTGTCCCTCAAAAGCATCTATTTGGTGAATTTTTTATTCCCTTGCTATTTATAGGTCATGTAAAAATGCATTTGACCACTCTACCTTGTGTTGTTTAGTTGGAATGATTATGAACTTAACAGAATAGCATCATACTTAATGTATGCTGTGATTTACTTTTCTTATTCAACACTGTGGTTTTGATATTCATCAGCCTTTACAGCCTGCAGCTGCACCTCATTCACTTTCAGAACTATTGCATATATTTTGCTATGATTAATTATACTTTTTCACCTCTCAGGGCACACTCCTGCCTAAGCACTAAGAAATGATTGTTTATGGTTTGTTTTTTTTTCATTTTCTTTTAGCCTTGTTTAATGATAGTGGGTTTATAAAAAAAATCCCAATTATACATCTTGCTAGGGAATTCTTTAAAAAAATCCCCTATATTTACTTCTTAAAATTTGACTACCTTTGTCTTTTACATTTAAGTTCTTCAAAAATCTTGAAAGAATTTCATTTTTATTTGTGGTGAAAGAAAAGATGAAACTTAGTTTGCTCTATGCATGCAGCGTGTATGGACTATAGGCCATGCTGCTATAAGAAAGTACCCTATTCTATATTGCTCTATAATTTCACCTCTGCCACATATCATGTTTCAATATATACATGGATCTATATGTAAGTTTTCTATTAAATTTTTAGTTCTTTCTGTTTACTGCTGCCCCATACCGTCTGATGTCAATTTCTTGAGTAGTAAAGTATGTCATAACAACTGGCAAGGCAAATTGTTTTATTTTCCTGTTAAATATACATTATTTATGGTTGATTTGCTTCATAATACAGAATAGCAAATGGACATAAATGTAGTATAAACTTACATAACTCTCACATGACTATGTCTTGAATTTTGTTAAAAAGAATTTTGAAATTTTAGCTTTTTCATATTAACATAGCCTGGTTACAAGGATGCATATATACACACACATGCCTGCACACATTGTTACAGAAATTCCTTTATAGTTATGTTATCAATGATTGTTTAGAATCAGTCATAAAATTTTAAAATTTCATTTAGCAATGTTTCTGAAATACTCATATTTTCCTCTCTAATTCCTTTATATTGGTTTGTAATTTTTTTGATTGGAACAAATGCTTGAATGGCTGGTACACTTTCTTACTTCTTGATTTGAGTGATTACTTGTTATCTTTTGTCCTCACAGATGATCAATACACTAAAGACACTTTTTTCTTCAAACTTTATAAATATTCCTAAATTATATTTTGTAAAATTGTAGTCGTCATCATTGTTGTTGTTGTAGAAGGACACAATACCTTTGTTTTATTTAGTTATTTTTATGCGGTGCTGAGGATGGAACCCAGTGCCTCATGCGTGCCAGATAAGTGCTCCACCACTGAGCCACACCCCCAGACCTGTAAATTATCTTTTTAAGATATATCAGTATATATATGTGTGTGTGTGTGTGTATATATACATATGTATACATATATGTGTGTATATACACTAATTTTGAGTTACAATGAAAGTGAATACTAGTTTATTTACATGCTCAAATTGTTCCAGCCTGGCCATTGGCAGCTCTTTAAGTTTGGCTCCTGAGTTTCACTTGATTTTTCCATAACAATTATTTTTGAGCAGTGCCTTACTCTCTGGAAAGATGTTCTAGGGTGCTCTTGTATTTTCTCTGACCCAGGTGCATAATCAGGGAGCCCTGGTTCTTGTTGTCAAAAAGAGTAAAAGAGTATTTCTCTGAGTAATGGGTTTGTTCATTGCTCCTGGTACCATGTAGAACAAAGAATTTCGTCATCCCTACTTTCACATCCTCTCAGTGGACAGAGCTAGGAAAAGTGTGTGTGTGTGTGTGTGTGTGTGTGTGTGTGTGTGTACATACTTATAATATTATATACTTATTATCTATTTACTGATTTATTTTGGGGGTACTGAGGATTGAATTCAGGGGCACCCGACCACTGCCCACATCCCCAGCCCTATTTTGCATTTTATTTAGAGATAGGGTCTCAGTGAGTTGATTAATGCTTGGCTTTTGCTGAGGCTGGCTTTGTACTCACCTCCTGCCTCAGCCTCCTGAGCCACTAGCATTACAGGCATGAGCCAGTACACCCGGCTTAGTATCAATTTATTGATGTATATGTATCCACCTACCCATATATGTTCATAAAGATACACACACACGTCTGTACATATATATTAAGCTGAACATAACTTTATACTGATGTCTCCAACTCTATTCCAGTACCACAAATTATTTCTAGCTTCCCTCTCTTCTTGTTAATCTGTAACTTTCCTCTCTCACAGGGAAATATCATCCACAATCCAAATACTTATTTGCTCAACCCAAGTACAAGTAAAGCAAGTTTAGACTGTATCTAATGAAAAACAGATTATCCCCTAGAGTATGGATTGTGTATAGTTCATTTTTTCTTTAGCCTTGCTAATAATATTAGTCGAATATTATTTTCCAAGGTAATTTAGGACAGCTCCCATTTCTCCCTCCCTCTTTATTGAGATTCTGCCCTAAATCTGTAGTCCAGTTAGATTCATTCATCACAGTGTGTATTGCATCCTGGGACCTCCCAATATTCTGGTTTACTTTTTAAAATTTTACGCATGTGAATGTCCATTCTTTATGTTGTACAATTCCATGAGTTGCTCACTGTGGAGTGTCATGTGCCCACTACTGGGTACCATGAAGAACAAAGAATTTCATCATCCTAAAAGTCCCTGTGTGCATCCCTGTTGGAGTCAAGTACTCTGTCCTCACCAAACCCTAGTAACCCTTGATTTTGTGCGTATAGTTTTGGCTTTTCTAGAATGTAAAGAAGGGAATCATACAATATGTACTTTCAGGGTCTGAAAACTTTCATTTAGTTGAGTATATTTAATGTTCATTCATGCTGCTGCACAAATCAATAGTTCATTTATTTTTATCACTAAATAGTATTTGGCCATATATTTCACTACATAGAAAGGCTTTAACTCAGTTTATCCACTCTTCTGTTAGGGATATGTTGGTTGCTTCAAAGTCTTTTTAGGTAATTATGAATGAAGTTTCACATACAGCTTTCCTGTGAATATAAAATTTCAATTTCAATGGATACATACTTAGGAATACTATTGCTGATTTGTATGCTAAGTCTATTGAACTTTACAAGAATTTGTGAAGCTATCTTTCAAAGTGGCTTTGAAATTTGCATTCTCATCAACAATGAATGAAAGTTCATATTGTTACATACAGACATTTAAAAAATTATTTTTATGTACAGAAAACTCAACAGTATATAGTTAGTCCAGTTTAGTCATGAGTTCTTTAGACTTTGCCTTTTCCAGCTTGGAATACAAGCCACACAGTTTTGACCCAATGTGTTGCCTCCCCAGTAACCATGAAGGTCATCATGTGTCATTGTAATTGGTCCTGATAGCTTCCACTAGTTTAGGCAGGGCACACTTGCTGTCCAGTTAAACAGCCTTATGGTGACAGTGTTGTACATATTCCTGATCTTCTGTGGGCTAGATGCCCCAGTCTGGCTCTCCCATTGGTTGATTCAGTAGGGAACTCCCATTTTATAATATCAGGCAGAAAAGAAGAAAACCATTCTGACAGGACCTACTTCATGTGCAATCACCAGAAGCTGAGACTTCTTAATCTCCACAAGGTGATGACATCATATATAAAGGACAGGTGGTCTCTTAGTAGAGATAACTTCTTTGCCAGCAGTTTTCTTTATAGCTAGGGTCAACAGTTCTGGCTTCTTTTCTTGCCTTGTCTCTTACCTGGTCTATACTTAAAAGTCCAGTTTGATAGTGGGTAGCTTTTGGCAATTTAAACCTGGGTAGATGAAGTGTTTGATTGCAGAAGGCACTATTAACCTGCAGGCAAGGTCCCTTTGGGGCTGAGTGTACCATGCCATGCCCCAGATCTGAAGACTTTTCTCAAAGAGGATTTACCACCTTCTTGGTCTCTTGCTCCTTCACAATGTTAGGGCCCTGGACTACTTTCTTCCCTGGATCTTCTTTCCTTTGGCATACCGAGTCACTGTAGCCCTCTCCAGCATTTGGTATGGCTGAATATGTGTATGTGTGTGTGTGTGTGTGTGTGTGTGTGTGTGTATATATTTAATTTTAGCAAAATAAGTATTCAATTACATTTTAATATGTGATGTTATAGATAAATATTTCTATATGGTTGCTCTAAAACTAAATTACTTTCATTTTTATTTTTCCTTAAGAAGTTGAAGAATTTTCTTATTAGGCAAGAAAATTTGAAAGTTCACCAGGGTATTTATAAGTATCTCTCACTCAACCGCTCATATTTTTTTCTTACATAAAAACTCAAATATTTCATAAGATCTGAAATGTTGGAAGTTCTGCTTTTCCCATACCCATAATAATCTGTAATGTAATCCCATGTAATATTCTATTACATAACAGTTTAGATCATTTACATTTTTTTTGTCCACATATGTATATATGCTCATGTTTCTGATAGTTTCTGTTTCTTTGATTCTTGCTATATGCTTTATGAAAAATTTCAGGGGAATTCCTAAACCTCATTTTTTTAAAGTCAATATTTCACTGAATTTATTGGATTTGAGCATTTTGTATATTTGTTTCTTTGCTTTCTGATAGTTCCTTTTACATATCAACCTTCAATTGATAGTGAATACAATATACTACACACTAATTAGAATTTTTAAAATATCAATCTCATCTTTGGTTATTTTTTGGAAGCCATTGGCTCTGCATGTCCTATAGACCACTGTCACTTTCTATTACTCATGATTTCTACATTGTTTGATAACTTTTGGTTTATCTATTTATGTTCACAAGAGAAGGTCAGTTTTATCAAGATTAAAAATTAATAAAGCTTCCCTTATTGTATTTGCAGAATACTACTGAGTTTCTTGTATAACTCCATGTGAACATATCATCTTAGGAAATGTGGGAGGATGAGACTCAGTCAATAAACAAGCTTTGTTTTAGAATACAAGTAAGTCTATTGGGCCTTTCTAAGCTGAGTTGGTGTACTGTAAGATCAGAATCTTATACTCACTTTTTTTTTTGCCCCTTATGAAAACTTCTTTATTCATCATGTTTTTTTTCTATTATTGGGATATAACTTTATTACAGAAAAGGTATAGTTTGGCTAGACATGGAATTCTTGATTCTTCTATTTTGTCTTAACATTTAGAGAAGTATTGCTTCTCACATCAAGATGATCTGATGAAGGCTCATCTCAATTTGACTTTCTTCCCTGTGTAGGCAATCTGTTTTCTTCTCCAAAAAAGGGTATAGGATCTGCTCTTCGGTATCTAGAATTTTGCTATCATATGTCTAGACAGAGACTGGCTGCAAGAGGGAGGGCAATTAGGTGGGGGGTGGAGGGGGTTCAAGTCCTCAGCTGCTCTCACCGTCCACCTCCTCTTGGTACCACCTCTTCTTTTGAGAACAGTGACCTTTATAATCCTGTATTCTTTCTGCCTTTCAAGGACCTCACACTTATACTCACTTATTATATCGTAATCTGTACCGATTTCAGAGGACAGGTATTTTCATCCACATCTCCATATGAGGTTTTAGAAATGATCATATTATCTCCTTGGAAATGATTTCCAACTGATTAAGTCTCAGCCTTCAGCCTTTGGTAGTGAAGTCTTTTCTGAGTGGTTTTGTGTTGTTGGACGTTTTATAAGTAAAAAGAAGTAGAGAGAGAAGTTAAGAAGGTTGTCTTAGTTTCCTACAGCTACCCTGACAAATTATAGCAAAATGAGTGGCTTAAAACAATAGTTACTCTCTCACAGTTAAGGAAGATAAAAGTTTAAAATTAAGATATCAACAGGGTTGATTTGTTCTGGAGTCTTAGAAGGAGACTTCCCGTGTGTTTCTCCTAACTTCTCGTGGCTGCCCATAATCCTCAGTATATTTTAGATTGCTGCATCTCTCCCGTATCTGTGTTAATCTTCTCTCTCTCTCTCTCTCTCTCTCTCTCTCTTAATTTATCTCTCTCTCTGTCTCTTTTTGAGACAGGGTCTTGCTAAGTTGCTTAGAGACTCGCTAAATTACTGAGGTTGGCTTAGAACTTTTGATCCTCCTGTCCCAGCCTCCCAAACTGCTGGGATGACAGGCATGCAGCACTGCACCGTCTTCTCTTGATGGATTCCCCTGCATCCTTTTGTCTCTGGGTCCAATTTTTCCTCTTCTTATATGGACACCAATAATATCGGGTATAGAGAGTATGGAATTCCAGTATAAACTCTTAAATTCATTCCATCTGCAAAGATGCTCTTTCTACAAGACCATTTACAAAGTTTTACGGGAACATTTCGGTGGGCACAACATCTTTATTTTATTTTTATGTGATGCCGAGGATCAAACTCGCGCCCCGCGCATGCTGGGCAAGAGCCCTACCGCTTGAGCCACATCCCCAGCCCCTTTCCCTTTATTAATGTTGGGTTAATCAAATAAAACTTTAGGGAAGTCTGGTTCAAGAGACTACATACTTCACAAAATGAATTCCATTCTTCCCTCTTTCCAACTGTCCAGGGTTACCCCATGCTTGTTTCTCTACTTTTCTGACCCATGATTTACTTAATGTGATTTAAAACTCCTTAAAGTTTTTGTTCCATCACCTATAATCTCCTCTCTTTTCCTGCCCTTAGAGATATTTTTTTTCTTCTTTCTTCTTTCTGTATTTCTTTGGTCATGCCCATGAAACTTTTTACACAAATGGCAAAGAATTTTCAAGGTTAACTTTTAATGTCTTCACAGACATTGAAGACAATCTCTTATTATATGTTTCTAATCTTGTGCTTTTCACAGAACAGACATTTAAGGAATATTTTTATTTCTTTATTTTTCTACATTTTATTGGTGCATTACAGTTGAACTTCAAGGAGTATTTTTAAATGAGTGTGTAATTACAGATACTAAATATGATTCCATCAGGAAATAGAGTTCTGAAGAGTAGAAAAATCTTTCTTGTGCCTCTGAAATCATGTAGCATGATTATGATGGATGGAGAAGAAGAGAAGGAAATATCAAAGATATATCAAGCCCTGGAAGTACCCTTCAAAACCATTTAGTTATCACAGCAATACTATGAGACTAAAATTTCTCCCATTTTCTTTAAGAAGGAAGTACATTTTGGAAGTCAATAAATTTTCACCAGGTCCATGTGCTACCTGAGTGATAGAACCAAGATTAAATCCAGGTATTTCTGGAAGTCTATGGCTTTCCTATTATACCCTCTTATTATTCCTTGTGAGGTCATTTTGGTTTTCCTTGGAATTTTCTTGGTTCCTTACATACTCTTGAGAAAAAAAAATGTTCATTTTGTCACATATTACTCATCATATACATAACTCTATGTAAATACTTATGTGATATTTGCAGATAATTATTTCTGCATCATCCAAGGCTAATCCTGATTTTAGAATTCAGAAATTTTTGTATTCAAGTATTCTGTGAGACCCAAGATAAAATCAGCACAGATTCACTCAGAGGCAGCAGAGCACTTATCGTGTGACTTGGAATGAGGCCTCTGAGGATGTCCACACCTGTCCTCTCTGAGTCACACATTTTTCATTAACTTGCATTCAACTCCCAGCCAGATTCTTCTTTAACAAACATTTGGCTGGTGTTTACTACATTCCAGGTATTGTCTGTATGGGTTCTGGAAGCTTTAGGGAAAGTCATGATCAGGAAGGAGTCACCCTATTTTTTAGGAAGGATGAGATATTTATATTGTCATGGTAATATACCATGACAATGGCAATGGCCATTCTCTGGGTCAGCTGCCTCACTTCAACTGTCTCACTTCCAGGAGACTGAAATCTAAAAGTGGTATGAAGATGGAAGCAAGATGGTAAGAAGGGGATAAAGAGACGAAAAAGAAAAGTAAATACCTTGTTGACATGAGCTCGAAGCTGGTGACTTTCAATCAAGTGAGGAAGCTTTCTGGCAATTTCCATCCAAGGCCTGTAATGATCTGGAAGTTCTCTCTGCATTTAAAATAAAAAAACATCTCAATATTTTAGAGCTCCCTGGAGTAATTACTTTCATATTTCAATCTTTAGGAGAATTCAAGTCAATTCAGTTCAGCAAAGTGAGAATTTTCTTTTAAGCCTTGTGCTAGACACTGAAGAAACCTAGATGACTAAACTATAATTCTTGTCCTTATATAGTCTAGTAATGGAGAAAAAAAATGTAATCAGATGGATCCAATGAAGTATAATATGTTTAATTACTAATGTGTGTGTAAGCTTACAGATTTGCAAAGAAGTGGAACTGGTTAATTTTGTCAGCTGTTGTGGAGAATTAAAAGAAAATGTTCATAGAAATGTGAAAGTTGAACCCAGTGTTGGAGTCTGAAGGTGGCTTTTCCAGGTGGAAATTTGTAGGAAGTAAAGTAGTAAAGGTAGACGGAATAGCAGATAAACAAACATAAGCTTCTTGGGACTCCAAATTAATCAATGTTGCTAGATTGCAAAGCTCAAGAGAAAAGATTACTAGAAGATGAGTCTAGAAATTTAGATAAAATGTGCTTTACACAGATTGAGAGTTTTCCCTTTATGTAAGAGTTGGATACGGTCTTGTCATGAGAGATGAGATGTCTCCAGAGAGAGGTACAAGGAGTTCCTAGAGAGAAGGGGCAGCTCAACCTTGGCTTATGTGGTGGAAAAGAATTTCAGCATGTGGAAGTCAGAGGTACAGGCAAAGGTTTATTTAGGAAATTAGGTACACATTCAAGGGAGAATGGGGACAATCTTCAGAGAGAGACATCTTTTGGGGTAAAGCAAGGAATACAGACTCAAGGGAGAATTCTGGTAATCTCAAGAGTGAAAGGTGCATTTTTGAGGTCCCCAGCTTTTCTTTTAAAGTAAACTTGATGCAGGGTGGGTATGGAAATGTATGTGGAAATGATCTGATGAGTTTCAGGATCCTGAGAATAATGTTCTTCATTATCTGACAAAACAATAGTGCTACAAAGTCCCTGAATTACAGAACAGCCAAGATAATCCTTGGTGAGAAAAGTAAAGCAGAAGGCATCACAATCCCAAACCTTAAATTACACTACAGAACTATCGTAACAAAAACAGAATGGCATTGGCACCAAAACAGACACGAAGATCAATGGAACTGAAAAGAAATACAGAGACAAACCCATATAAATACTATTATCTAATACTAGACAAAGGTGCTATAAACATACATTGTAGAAAACATAGCCTGTTCAATAAATGGTGTTGAGAAAATGAGAAATCTATATGTAGCAAAATTAATTTAAACACCTGTCTCTCACCCTGTGCAAAATTCAAAGTGGACCAAAGGCCTGGGAATTAGACCAGAGACAGGACACCAACTAGAAGAATATATAGGCCCAATTCTCCATCACGTTGGCTCAGAAACCATCTTCTTCAACAAGACTCCTAAAGCTCAAGAAGTAAAATCAAAGATCAATAAATGGTATGATATCAAAGTAAAAACATTCCTCACAGCAAAGAAAACAATTAAGAGAAAATATGCGAGAAATATGGGAGAAAATCTTTGCCATCCACACCTCAGATAGAGCATTAATCTCCAGAATTATGCAAAGAACTTAAAACACACACACACACAGACACACACACACACACACACACACACACACAAATAACCTAATCAAGAAATGGACAATAGAAATGGACAGACACTTCACAGAAGAAGAAATACGTATGGTAAACAAATAGACAAAAAAAGTTCACCATCTCTAGCAATTAGAAAAATGCAATGTAAAAAGTACCCTGAGATTCCATCAGAACGGCAATCATCAAGAATACAAGTAACAATAAATGTTGGTGAGAATGTGGGAGGAAAAGTTTCACTTATACATTGCTGGTGGGACTATAAATTGGTGCAACCATTCTTGAAAGCTGTATGGAAATTCCTTAGAAAATTTGGAATGGAACCACTATTTGACCCAGTTTTCCCACTCCTTAGAATATACGCAAAGAACATAAAATTAGCATACTACAGTGACATAGTCACATCAATATTTATAGAAGCTCAATTCTAATAGCCTCATCAATATTTATAGCAGCTCAATTCTAATATTCTAATAATAGCTAAGCTAATGGATAAAGAAAATATGAGAGATATATACACAGTGAAATATTACTAAGCCATAGAAAAGAATGACTTTATGACTTTTGCTGGTAAATGGATGGACCTGGAGACTATCATAGTAAGTGAAATAAGCCAATCCCCCCAGATTAAAAGTCAAATGTTCTCTCTAATATGCAGATGCTAGCACACAACCAGGGGTAGAGAGGGGAAGAATAGAAGTTCAGTGGATTACACAAAGAGGAATGATGGGGAGAGAGAGGGATAAGACTAGGAAAGACAGTAGAATGAATTGGATATAACTTTCCTATGTTCATATATGAATATACCATCAGTGAAACTCCACATTATGTACAACCAAAAGAATGGGATCTTGATTAGAATAAGTTATACTCCATGTATGTATAGTATGTCAAAATATATTCTACTGTCATGTGTATCTAAAAAGAAAAAAAAAGTCCTCTAAACTATGAGTTTCTCAAAATATCATCTCTCTCTGCTTTATCTCTTGGGTGGTTAATGAACAGTGCACAGGCTGCAGATTTCCCAGGAATTCGGAAGTCACAGCTTGCCATAGAGACTGGTTTAGGGAGTGACAGGCCTAAAACAGTATGTAAAACTTATGAATTACAATTTTCTTTTTTTTTATTTATATATCCTTTACATTAATTTTTCTATTTCTTCTATCCTACCTCAGTGTGATTTGAATTTTAGAAAGGTGATTTTATTTGTAGGATTTTACCATAAGAGGTCAGATTAGGAAGACCTTGAAATATTCTTCCATGATTACACTTAGATAAGGGCAGCGAATTTGAAAAGGAAAGAGCATGTATCCAAGATATATTTGGAAAATAATATTAAAATGATGTCATGAATACATTTTGGGGTAGAGACTTCAGTCAAGAAGATCCCTAGTCCAAATAGTACCATTCCCATTGTCCTTGGTTTACCTAGTGGCCTCATGTAGAATTTACTGTACCCAACTCTAATCCAAAGGGATGACAAACTCATCTCTTTTTATGAATCGATTTTTATGGGAGGTTCTACTTTCAGACACATTTTCTTGTGTACATTTCATCTCTGTCTGCTTTTGCATTACAGCAGCAGAGTAGGATAACTGCATATGGTATTCACAGCTTCAAGATTAGTTGGATCTTCGAAAAAAGCTTGCCAATCTGTGATCCAGCCAAATTATCTGGCATCCTTTTTCAGCATATAGCCTGTACAAATGAGTGTAGTTATCTGTGGGTTCAAACAACAACAAAAATAAAAATGACTTCCATTTTTATGAATTTGGAGGTTACATGAATGGGTGGAAACACAAATTGAAATAGAAATGCAAGTGGAAATAAAAGAGTGGGCATAATAATAGTGAATTTACTTAGCTTAAAATATCTGTGGAACCTAAAAGTATAACTGTACTGAGAAGTTCAGAGTTCTGTAGAAAGGTCATAGCAGAATATAACTGCAGGAAAACCCCCATGTTGTGGTTAAAAACCACAAAAGTGTAAAGTCTTCCTGAAGATTTTGCAAATTAAAAGGAGAAGTAAGCCTAGATTACCACACTAGGTAATATTCACATGGCAAGTAGAGAAGTTGAATCCATTGATTCATATTAAAAAAAAAAAAGTTCTAGAGATTCAGTGAGCCAGAAGAGAATGACCATACAGAGGTCAAGACATTAGAGGATTTCACACAAGTGGACAATCATCAGAAGGTCAAAAGCATTGATGGAAAATTAAAGTAAGATTAGACTCTTTAGAGAACAAAACAAGGAAGTCACTAAAATATACTAGTTTCTGTATATATGTGGTGTAGAAATAAAGGTGAGGGTCTTGGAAGCAGGATTCAAATGCTGATACATTAAGGAAGTAAGAAAATAGAGAAAAAGTAAATGACCTTTTTCAGGGGAGATGGTAGCAAAGACGGGATTTGTGCTTGAGAGTGCTATTCCTCTAAAAATAACAGAACTGGTTCAGATTCTACTACTGACAAGAGAGGGGAGTAATTAAAGACAGAAGGTCAAGGAGGAAGGGAAGGAGAGAAGAGCCAGGAACATCCAGCCTTAAGGTGGTAAGAGGAGAAGATCTGGAGCCTGAAGGAGCCCACTTTTTTATGCATTTAATTTCTTAGCACATTGGAGTGAAAACCAGGGTGCGTAACTGGTTCATATTACATATTAACTTTGTAAATAAGACTGAAATTACTCTGAGAATCCAGAGCACTTTAAAAATCTATAGACTTGGAGAGGCAGAGATCTACAAGTTACCCATTTATCTCTTGTTAGAAATCCACTGTCCCTCAGAACCTATAATAATCCTAGGTCAAGCTTCTAGTCAATTTGTAGCCTGGACATGTCTAATATCTTATACTTAATACTCTGAAAATTATGGATTTTATTTAGTCTTTTCCTTTCGATCTTTATTCCTGAATTGATTCAGGACAAGCTGGGTACATTTCATTTTCACAACAAATCTAATTCCACTACAGACAATTGTTGAATTTTTCACTATAAATGTGCCTGTGCCCACTGAGGAGATTATATCATGTTCTTAATTTCTCACAGCATCTCAGCTTCTGGAAGATAGAGGCTCTTATGTTCCCTCTGCTCTTACCATAGGGAGAAAAAAGTGGATGGTGTCATTTTCTCCAGCAAAATTCAACTGTAGGTTCAGAATTGAAGGAAGCTAATTATTAAACTGACAAAAGTTCGGGGTTTACAGACTAGTGGCAGAGTAACAATGCTGCAAGAATAAAGGCAGAGATTGGGGATGCAGCTCAGTTGCAGAGTACTTACCTAGCATGTGTGAGGCCCTGAGTGTGATTCCCAGGACTTCAGACTGAAGGTAGAGAAATTAATGGTAAACCAAATGTGAACTGGCAACCTATTTTTCATCCCATTAATGTCTATCTGATGCCCATGTTGTACGAATAAAAGTTGAATACAGTGACAGAAATGATGGAATTGCAGAGCTGACATAAACTCTGTGACAGAAAATCAAGAATGCATAGTTACGGTATTCAGAATGCCCCTTTAAAGTGAGTCTTAGAGAAGAAGCTGTAGTTGGGTGAAATGGTGCACACCTGTAGTCCCAGCCAAATTAAAATAAATAAATAAATAAATACATGAAAGGCTAAGGATGTAGCCCAGTG
The DNA here is from genome assembly GCF_964194105.1 of Spermophilus citellus. NCBI lineage: Eukaryota > Metazoa > Chordata > Mammalia > Rodentia > Sciuridae > Spermophilus > Spermophilus citellus. The sequence goes on from NC_138196.1 coordinate 36,894,547, forward strand.
GTAAAACACCCCAGGGTTCAAGTGCCAGTACCATACATACACATCCATAGAGAAGTTGTAACTAGGCCTGGGGTTGTGGCTCAGTGGTAGAGCACTCACCTAGCATGTGTGAGGCCCTGGGTTCAATCCTCAGCACCACATAAAGATAAATAAATAAACGCATTGTGTCCATCTACAACTGAAAAATATTTTTAAAGTAAGCTTTTAAAAAAGAAGCTGTAATTAAATCGTCATCTTTGTCTTTCCTTCTTTGATATACAGGTAATAAGTCATATTCTTTTTTAATTGGTTGTTTTTCATTATAGATGACAATAGAATGTATTTTGACATATCATACACACATGGAGTATAACTTCCCATTTTGGGGGCTGTACATGATGTGGGGTAACATTGGTCATGTATTCATTTATGAACACAGGAAAGTTATGTCCAATTCATTCTACTGGATAATGAGTTACATTCTAAAAGTCAAATCCTCCTGGATTTTTGGCTTCCTGACTTGCAAAGATGTTTTTAAATGCTTCATTTGGTAGACTGAGAATCTTGGCTATATTTTACTCTCTAATATCTAGTTTTTCTCTTCCATTAGATTCCTAGAGGAAAGTTCCCTTCTTCCTTTATTTCATTCTCTCTCTTTCCAAAGTCTGGTGTTTGGACTTCTATATGGAACAATAAAGACTCTCCAAGTGTGGTCCCCAGTCTAGCAGTATCAGCATCATTTGGGAACTCTTTAGACATACAAATTCTTGGTCCCTGCCCTGGACCTTCTGAATCAGACATTCTGGGATAGAATCCAGCAGCACATGTTTAAAAATCTTTCCAGTAGTTTCCAACACACCTTAAAGTGGAAAATCAGTGAGCTGGAGAACAAACCTTGCACATAATCCAAAAGTGAGAAAGTATTTGAAGGCTATTTGACAATTCATTTAAAATGTATTTTGCCTTTTCGTTTTTTATCAAGAAACTGAAGAGTATTAAATTGTGTTAATTTCTGTTGCTAGGCTATTTTTTAAAGTTAAGTTTGACATTTTCATTTGCTCCCACAGGATAAGAAACAGGACCAGCATATGGATTTTTCACTAAACAATATCCCTTTTGGAGTTAGTTCATACATCTCTATGACATGTTTTAAAAGCATAGCAGGGCTCTGGATGTGACTCAGGGGTACAATACTTGACTAGTGTGTGAAGGATGCTAGTACTGCAAAAAGCTAAACTTGTGTAGTATTCCAATAATCTACTGATACATACTACTAATTTTTTATAATTTTTCACTGTAATTAATATATCTGGAATAGTCCTCCTTCTACATGTATTTCAGATTTTTAAAATTATTTCTAAAAGCAGATTTTCTGGGTTAAAAGTTTTAAAGGTTGAAAACCATTCCTTGAGTTTCTTAGAGAAAAATTATATCAATTGATAATTGCATTCATGGTGTGTGATATATAATGGGAGTGACAATTCATCTAAGCTTTGGGCAACACTAAAGACATTACTAGACTTTTTGTTTTGTTATGTTTTGGAATTCTTTATACTTTCTTTCTGTATTACTGTAGAGGGAACCCAGTGCTACTATACCACTGAGCTATATCCCCTGCCTTTTTTATTTACTATTTTGAGAAAGAGTTTAAGTAAATTGCCGAAACTTACCATCCTGAGTAGCTGGGTGTTTTGTTTTGTTTTTATTTTTTGTTTGTTTTGTTGTTGTTGTTTGGTTGTTTGGTTGGGTTTTGTTTTTGTTTTTTTGGTACCAAGGATTGAGCCCAGGGGCACTTAACCACTGAGCTACATCCCCAGCCTTTTTTAAACATTTTTATTTAGAGACAGGGTCTTACTAAGTTGCTTAGTGCCTCAAAGTTGCTGACTAAATAGCTGAGGTTGGCTTTGAACACATGATCTTCCCATCTCTGCTCCAGAGCAACTGGGTTTACAGGCATGCACCACTGCACCCAGCTTTTATGTTTTGCCCGGGATTATTTGCATTAAATTTCTATATTTAATATTTACTAAACTAGTTAAAGTAATCCTTCAAGAAATACACTTCTCTTAGGCAAGATGATTAAAAAATGTAAATCAATACCTATGACAGGACATTCAAAAAGCATGAAGCCTATGAAGTAAAACATAAATGTTTCCTAATTCCCATTTTTCCATCTAGCAGTGATGACTTGAAAGTTTCTCCCATGATTTTCCAGACATAACATGTTGTGAATATCACATGGACCATTGTCAATTTGCTAACATTCTATTTTAAGTTCAGCTATAAGTTTTCAGTTGCTCCTACAGCTTAAGACACAAGACCAACAGATGAATGTTTCACTAAGCAACATCCCTTTTGGTGTCAGTTCATGCATCTTTGTCAGTTCATGTCAGTAAACCATCATTCATGGTTTACAAATTTCACAGCAGGGCTGGGGATATAGCTCAGTGGTAGAATGCTTTGGTCATTGTACTTTTATGATTTTATGTGTGTGCTTGAAATAATTATGCCTAACAGACTAGTCAAATAAACCAATATTTTATTCATCCTTGAAATTTTTAAATCATATTTAGAAAGTCTATCTCATCCCAACCTCATTTCTTTAAAAAATATTTCTAGTTTTATTGTTGATAGTTAAGTCTTTAATCCATATACATTCATGTTGTATATCTTTATGACATAGTTTTTCATTATTTCATTTTGAAATCAAGGGGGTTAAAACCCAGAGAGATTAGATGACTGTCTCCAGGTTTCACATCTGGTTAGTGGCCAGACCAAACCTCTTTCGACTCAAAATTCAGTGTCCTCTCCAATACCTCTTCAGAGCAAACAGGGAGAAGGGCATAGTGGGGGGATAGAGTACTAGTGCAAGAGGAAAGAAAATTTGAAAAAGGTGGACTGGGGTTGTGGCTCAGCAATAAAGCGCTCACCTAGCACATGCGAGGCCCTGGGTTCGATCCTCAGCACCAAGTATAAATAAATAAAATAAAGGTATTGTGTCCAACTACAACTAAAAAATAAATGTTAAAAAAAGATAAAGGAACCAATTTGACTTAAAAATTTTTTTTGAAAAAGGTTTAAAGGCTTTTCTTCCCTCATTCCCCAAGTCACAAACCCCAGAAATGGGATGAGCAGGAATAATAAAATCTTCAACTTTTCTTTCTTTATAAAAAATTTCCTGCTTTATATTTGTTTGTCTAGGGTTTTTCCCAAAGTGTACTTTTCAAAAAGTTTAAAAAGTGACTCACACAAATACAGAACATGTTTCAAAATATAGTTAGCTCATTAGTGCTAATATCTGCAGGATGATAAAGTGGATTCAAGCAGTACTTGAAAAACTGAGGTTTATGGAGTTGTGAGAAAATAGTGTTGAAATAAATTTGCGGATTAAACACATAATCTGTTAATAACCTACAGGGTATTGTGATCATAATTATCAGAGTTGTAATTTCTACTCAACAGAAATTGCAACTCAGAAATATACAATTAGCAGATAACTTCAGATATTGGGCCCTGGTCAGTGGGACAACCCACAGATGATTAGTAATCCTAGAGTGATCTGTTAGATCATGCTTCAGGATGAGAGTGAAAGAATGTTCAACAATCCTTTTGCTTTATTTTGGAAAATTTTTCTTAACACATTTGTATTCAAAAGGAGAACAATTTTTTTTCCTCTCAGGCTTAAACTCAGGGGCACTTAACCACTGAGCCACATCTCCAGCCCTATTTTGTATTTTATTTAGAGACAGGGTCTTGCTGAGTTGCTTAAAGCCTCACTTTTGCTGAGGCTGGCCTTGAACTCAAGATCCTCCTGCATCAACCTCCCAAGCCATTGGGATTACAGCTGTGCATCACTGCGCCCACAAGGAAAACAGATTTTTAAGAATGTGTTTTACATAAGTAATACACTGTTAGATTATCACTTGGTTGGGTTAACTAAAACTTTTGTTAAGAAAATAGCATGAGGAGGATTAAAAATAAAATAAAAACTTGATTAAAAATAAACCAGGCATATCTCAACAGGAATGTTTGGTAATGAAAAGAGGCTGATATGGCATTGTAGTAAAGTGGAGGGAAAGAAGGTAAGATATCCTCAGGAAGAAATAGGCAAGCAACATGGGGGGGGGGTCCTTGTAGGATTCTGTTCTAAAAACAATTGGAGACTTTCAAATAGCAAAGTGCCATGGTTCATCTTCATTTTCAAAACTCACTTTGACTGTTATACACAGAATACTGGGCAAGAGTAGAAATAAAGAAACAAGATGGGAGGAGATTGTCTAGGGGACTTGTGGATGGCAGATTGGACTCGGGTGGAAATGGGGAAAGTTGGTCAGCTACGAGACACATCTCAGAGGTAGAGTTGAATCCATTACCAAATGGAATATTTCTAAATGGTGAAGATTACTGTGAAGAATAGATGAAAGCAAGAGGTAGGCAAAGTTTACTTCCCTACACAGAGCCAAGTACAAAGTAAGAACTTTCTTCAATTTTTTTTATCTATTACAAAAAGTATATGGCAGCAAATAAGAAAAAGAATAGCGTGAATAAGTTTTGCAATACCTTCAAAAATTTCAGTTGGGTTCCCCATTTTGGAAATTATGAAAGTTGAAAATTTTGTCTAGAAGTAGGAATCCTCAATGAACAATAAGCATGGAGGAAATAAAAAAATGTAATTTAAAATGGCTCACCAAGATGGTCTGTAGTCCAGAGATCTTGGAATCTGTACTGATATATAAAAATATATCAGAGTACAGATAAAGATATGAAGGCATTTGATGTATTTTATGAAGAAAGTATGAACTCAAACTTATTCCTTGAATTAACAACACTAACCAAGTCACTTATACACTGTTTATCCCTGTGTTTCCTCACAATTTTATTTATTTTCTTTAATTTATTATTATTATTATTATTATTATTATTATTATTATTATTCTAAGGATCAAGGCCTCATGGGTGCTAGACAACATTCTAATACTCAGAGATACACCCTCAGCCTTTCATAGACCATTTTATATTTTTCTTTCTCAATTTTCATTCTCTTTCCCCTTTTAATACCTATAAATTCAGGTTTGGAAATCTATGAACAAGATAATATTTAAATTCATTAAATATTATAATATTTAAATTAATTGCTCAGGTTGCTCTATCCCTCTCACCTTTCATCTTTTCTTCCCACTTCCTGTAGTGGGTTGAATGGTACCTGTCTCTACACCTCACTTAAAAAAATACAGGTTCATTGGAAATGAGTTATAGAATAATTTGGAAAAGAGTATTTGGAGATGAGATCGTCCTGGATTAGGATGGGTTTTAAATCCAGAGACTAAGTGTCTTTATAAGAGAAGACACCAGAGAGGAAAGATTCAGACACAGAGAAGGACCTATAAGATGGGGGCAAAGATTGGGAGTTCTGAAACCTGAAGCCAGGAAATATCTGAAGCCCTCAGAACCTGAAAGAGGCAAGGAAAATTAAGAATTGTGATGCAAAAAAAATCAATAAGAGAGCTCATGCATAGTGGAATAATTTGCCATGAACTTACTTTATATACAGTTATGAAAAATTGTGCTGTGAATGGATAATTATGAATGCAATGCATTCCACTATTGCCATGTATGAAAGAATTAAATTAAAAAAATTAAAAAAGGAAATATTCTCCCCTGGAGTCTCTGGAGGAAGTATGTGCCTATCTACACCTTCACTTCAGACTTCTGTTCTCCAGCATTCTGAGAGAAGAAATTTCTGCTGCTTTAGGTCACCAGGCTGTGGTCATTTGTTTGGGTTGACCTAGGAACCCAAAACACTCCCTGAGCCTCACGTTGGCTGAAAGTTCTGGGCACATATTTTCCCATCCTTAGGCTCCATCAGCCTATCCACCCTTCCTCATGTGGTCTCAGGTTTCTTTATCCACCTAGGTGAAAACATTTTAAGTTGCTTCAGTATTTAACATTTCAGTTTGTAGAGGATCATCTGTCCCTGCTCCCACTTCCTCATGCCTATCTGTTTCCCCTTTGTCTCTATCCACTTTTCTCTTGATATTGGCACAAAATCTATATTTCATCCATTACTTTCTCCCCCAGCCCCAAACATAGTTTTAAACTTGCATATTATCTATTGCATATTAAATATGATCTTCTTGTCTCTGTGTCTACTATGGTACCATTATTGTCTCCAATCCCCATTCAGCCTAATCAGAGATGCCCCAGAAACTACCAATGGCGCTATCATTTTTTTAGGGAAATGTCTGAGCTCTTGCCAGGTATTCCTTATCTGGAAGCTAGAGCCTATTGTGGCAAATAATTTTCTACACTTTGTTCTAACTAGCTGGAGTCCACAGTTTCTATCATGTGTTTTGTGTTTCTACAAGAGAACATGCATGTATTCATTTTTCCTGAAAGATTGATCAGTCATAATTAAAAACAAAGTACCCAGCATCCTTATGGCTACTTATACCAGTCCTTTTCTTCTGCCCAACTTGTTCATGTAAAATGTCCCTTTTCCCTGATTTTTAAACTGCTTTCAAGCTCTTCGCAGTGTTTCTCGTAGCCAAGACACTTTTATTTCCAAGTTGACCTCATATCTTTCACCTGGACCACTGTGGTGGTCTCCCATTGTCCTCCACTTAAGCTGGTATTTGAGTATTAAGGTCAAATAGGTGATAGATTCTTAATTATATCAATCTCGGCACTGAGATTTTTTTAAACACCCTAAGTAATTTTGCAGTACAGCACTGGAACCATTGTTTTTCAACTACCTCACCCTTAACATTGTTTGAGGAAACTGTTGAAATGCCATCTGTACATGTTATTCACCAGATATATTAAATACAAATTCCAGAACGCAGTATTCAAGTTCTGCTCCAATCTATTCTCCAGCTGCCATCTTTCTTGATCCCTCCATTCCTGGGAAGCTAAATTTCCAATGTTCTTTGTCTAAAGGAAATAGTCCCCCCCCCAACACACACACACACACACACACACACACACACACAGGAAACATGATCTGGCAAAGGATTTCTGTGGTTGATTTATATCTATCAGTTGTCCAACCTGAAATTTTGGAACTTGGAAATGTTTGAGAATTTATAGAAAACAGCAGGTTAGAATATTTAAAACCAAGTCAGCCTTCTCCCCCAAAGCCAAATATTTTTCCTATACATTAAGTTCTTTAGAGAGACTTTCAAATAAGCATCTAGAGTACCAAACCCAAAGTCCACCTGGAAGAGATGCCAGATGAACCCCTTTGAGGCCAGCTGACATGGAGAAACACCCCTCCTAACACTTGCTCTTAAGTGGAAGGAAAGCAAGGCACCATTGTGCTCTTGACTGGAGGTGTTGACTGCTGATTCCTGGTTTGTGATTGGTTGCAACACTGCTGCCCCTGGTGATGCTGGGGACTGAGTCTCCTGATCGGTGGGGCAACTTGGGGTAGATTCTCAAGAAAATTTCCTTCCTCTATCTCTTCCCAGAAAAGGAGATGCTTGTCTCAGCACGAATGAAAAAAAATTAAAAGTGAAACAAAGAATTACACTTTAAGAGATCTGGGGAGTATGACTCTGACAGTTAAGACCAGGGAATTTTTTATGTGAGCTCAGGAATGGAAATTTCTAAGGGTTATCCATCAACCAAACCACACCACAATTCTATCTGACTCAGAATCTCATGAGAACTTGATGTTGTTATTGTTTCTCATTTGGCTCCAATATTTATTTTATTTTTTTAAAAAAAGGAAACAACAAAGAGAGGAACTCTACAATTGTGGCTGCACCCAGTGTTTACCAACTTCGTAATATTTTTCCTGAGCTCATTTTTTTTATATTTAACCTCAACAAGATCATGTTGGCTAATTATCTTTCCTTCCTTTTAGTCTAGGTAGGATGGGAGCATCCTTGACTATAGTTATTCACACGGAATGGAGTTGTTACAAGATCTAAGAATCAGGAGAACTGGCTTCTAGTCCTTACACTAAATCTTCACAGTGTATTTATATCCATGCAGCAGATCTCCATCCATGTGAAAACTGAGGGTCAGGTGATATTTGTAAGTCACCCAAGTCATAAGAATTAGTAAGAACAAGATATAGTGACTGACTCCTTCAGATTTTTCCAGGACTTTCGTAGCTTACGACAGAGTCCTGCACCACAGGAATTCATTTAGCACAAAGAAAGTTGGTGATCCTAGTGGAAGCATCAGAGAACACGATCCACTAATCCAGACTGCAAACCTATCCATCTAAAACACCCTGTACTGCCAGTGCCAAGTACTTGTAGGTCTGTGACTTGATGCTGTACAAAGCATTTAATTCTTATCTTCATTTAAATGCTTCCAGCAACACTCAGAAGCAAACAAACATCAGCAAACATCAGAATAGGTATTTGATAAAAGCCCTTTGAATTCCAGACAATTCCTTAATCTTAAAAAGTGGCAAATTAGGCTGGGGCAGGTTGTTTGTTCAATAAATTGTTACAGTGATTACAACATATCATCCCTGTATTTTTTAACTGAGTGACCCTACCCTTTTTCTATAGTGTAATAGAACAAAGATATCAAGTGCCCTGAGTATCAGTTTTGCTTTTTCCAGAAATGTGACTTTGGCTATGTCACCCCCTCTGGACTTCAACTAGCCAGAGGGGTAAAAAGAGGGGTTTTGTACCAGATAGTTTCCTGGGACCAATACTGTTTTAGTATTCTATGTCTCTGGTCATATATAAGGAGAAAACCAGTATTGATAAGCTGGTTGATAAGACAGAATTACACTATGGTTTGGATTGCTAAGCACACTGAAAGAAAAAATACTGTTTGTTTTCAAATTTCCTTCTCAGAAATCCCTGATACCATCTAATCGCTTTAATCAGCTCTGAAAGCACCTAATGTTCCTCTTGTTCTCTTTTCCTCCCACTAGCAAGTAAGATAAACTAATTCACATAATAGGCTATCAGTGGTGTCCCAGAGCTGCTTAGGAATGGATGCACCTCAGAAGCACCATGGTACTCTTCCCAGGGCTCTATATTTGTCCATGTAATTCATCCTCTACCAATATTCAGAGTTCTTCTTGCTAACTACAGATTTTCTTAAGATTTTCCTGGCATCGATGACAATCTATTAAGAGAAACCAGCACCAAAGCATTTGATTTAAACTATCCTCAGCTATAGCTGTCACTTCTCTAGTCAGTAAATACACTCTATGATATTTGTAGTATCTTTCTCAGGTTTAGTGACTTAGAAATTATATTGTTTCTCTCTTAATGATGACATAAATTTAAAACACATATAAACCAGAATCTCAGGACACCTCCTCTAACCTCATCCAAGACTCCATGCTTACCAGAGGATTTGGAAGTAGAAAGCCATACTCCTCAGAAATGTAATAGCTTCCCAAAGACAACTGCCATGCTGTCTTCAAATTTTCTGTTTGAGGCTCCATATTTTTACTAAGTATCTTCAGTGAAGCTGCCAATTGGTGAAGAAACAATTGGTCCATATATAGCACAGACTGAGGTTAAGGGAGCTTCAAAACTATATTTGGTTGTGTGATGTCTCAGCAACAGAAGAGAACCTTGCCCTCAGGTTGAATTCCAGAGTGCCCTGAACTTGCTTTCAGACAAGGATAAGTAAACAATTAAAAACTGCTGATTAAAACCAACAGGCAAACAACCCACTGCAAGAAGAAAATCCCTTCTTCCCATTCTCACACAGGCAATATGAGAAGATTGGTTTAAAACAGAACCATATATGTTCATCCTTGGAAAAGGGGAAATAAAATAGACTTTTGGTTACACCTGATGAAACATGTACACAGACGGGAATCTGGTTTGTGGTGATGACTGGGTCATAATTATTCTCCAAAAGCAGTAACTATTAAAAGTAGAAGTTAGATTCAGTGTTATTTCGATGGTCAGCAGTGGATGGTGAGCAGAATGGGGAGGATTCCAACAGCAGAGTAGAAGCTCAGATGAGTTTTAAAACAGCGAATTCTAATATCATGCTTGTTTCAACTTATTTTAAGAAATTATACTTGGATAACGAATGAGTATAACAAATAAAGCAATGGATACCAATGAACTTGAATTTAACCTGAACAGATCTATTGATTCAACCACCTAATATTTTAAAAAATATTTTCATTTTTAATTGACATGTAGTGATTGTACTCAATCCTCTCCTTTTGTCAAATAACTTTTGAGAACCTATCATTAAGATAAGTGGGTTTTTTAATAGCATTATTTTGTTTATTTATATGTGGTGCTGAGGATCGAACCCAGGCCCTTGCACGTGTGAGGTGAGTGCTCTACCACTGAGCCATAACCCCAGCCTCAAGATAAGTGGTTTTAATGTAAAAATAGGTACTGAGTTTTATTTTATAGATTCGTAAGCTGAAGCATGCACATGTGAATTGCGCTGTCCAGTATTGTGCTGGTAATTATTATCAGGATGAGGTAATACCAGAACATTGCTCCTTTCACTAATCAGACTGCCAGGCTAACTGTCATCTGTGCCATCACAGTGACAATTGTCTTTAATGTGGAACCCACCATAATGACTATCAGGACCTAAACCTGCACTGGGGAGATTCTGAAGTCTTGCCTTTCACTGGTGGATCCTGAATTTTATTAAATGTAATTTATTTGAAAGTTAATTCATCTATACATATCTCTCCTTCATTCCTTTCCCTAAAATAAATATAGGGATATATAAAGAATTGTTGTGATAGCTCGTCTAACAGATCCAAGGCAGGTTTAAATTCTGAAGTTTGTGTACCAAAAGCAGCCTAACATATTAATGATTCATTAGGAGACAACTAAGATCCATTTTCAATTATTCACTAGCCTTTAGTTCAATATCCAACCAAACTTAAAGATTGATTTCTTATGGTTCCTAAATAAAAATTTTCCATCTTTGTATGTCATCCTCATGATCTTCCCTTCAATCTCAGATGAAAAGATGACTCAATTCTATTTTTATACCAGTCATGTTATTTTCTATCCATTTCCTCTACACCCTCCCATGAATGTATTGCATAATTATAAAATCATAAAATATTAGAATTCAAAGAGCCATTGCAGAATAAATGATATGGTACAACACCCTCATTCATTATACGAACAACCCAAGATTTAAGGGAATGAAAAGACTTATCAAATGTCATCCTGGGAGTTGGCAGCATTCCTGAGTTACTGTCTCTCAGTATAGGATCTTCCCACTGTTAACTACCACCTACTTCATCTCTTCATTTATACTATCTCTGGTTTCCATTATACTTTGTGTCCATAGCTGAACTAATCTTTTAAGACATATCTCAAATGCTAATACTTCCAAGAACTCTTTTCTAGAATTATTCTCACACTGCAAAATTCTATAATCAGCTCATTTCCCATTTCAAATTCTATCTAGTTTGATTATTACAAATGTATTCACCTCATCTTTCCTATTCAATTGTAAAAAACAGAACCCATATCTAACCCAATGTTGTGTTTTCCTGTAGCAGCAAGCCTAGTGTCTGCCACTCAATAAACGTTTGTAGAAGGAATGCTTTCCAAGATTATGGACTTTATATTTTAGAATTAGGGTCCTACTTAAAGCATGGTGTCTTTCTTATTTACCAAGAGGAAATGTGGCTGTGCCCAGAAACTTCCCCTCTTATCAGTAGGGCCAGGAGTTTCAGAGTCCTGGATTCCATAACCAGCTTTCCCATAAAAGTAAAGTAAAAGTCTCTTTGAGACTAGGTATTTGAGACTTTTGGAAATTGACCAAGGAATATTTAGAAAATGAAAGAAACATGTTCCCAATTAAAAATTTTTAGTTCACTTGTTTACTGATAACACCATCAGATATACTTAGTTTTGGTTTCTAAATTGATAAGTAAAGTCCCAAATAGTACTGGTACACTGAGTATTCTTCTCCAGCTCATTAATTATTTCTTTGTTCCTAAATTCAATTGGGGACTTCCTAGTCCTTTCCTTAATGAACTGTTCAGGTATCTGACATTGCTGCCTACTTTTTTTTTTAACTCTCTTCTCTCCTTGACATTTTTCACTACATGTATTCCTCCTCATTTTATTGGCTGTAAAATAATAATAGTGGTAAATAGCAGCCAATGATCCTTGATTTTTCTCTTGGCTGAGTTCTAAGGTAAGTGTTTTCCATAGTGCATTTCATTTTATTCTCACAACAGACTGTGAGTTAGGTACTATCATCATTTCTATTATTTAGTTGAGGACACTGCAGCTAAGAAAAGTTATGATAAAGCTGAGTGTCATGGTTCTATGAGTGGTAAACCAGGACTGAAACGCTGATGATCTGATTTAAAGTCATGATCCCATCCACCATGGCTTGCCTTCTTTGGGTCTTCTCTCCTTTTTTCCTGGTTATACTTGATTATTGGTCACCTTTATAGTGAAGATTTGAATTGCCCCTCTGCTTATTCTGTGCCCTCTCCGTGGGTGTGCTTATTCATTCATTCAATGACTTGGACCATTTTCTCTAGCCTGGTCACTACAGTGTGGTTCTTCCAGCTGGATTTTTTTTCAGATTTCTAAACTCATGTGTCTTTCTGTCCTTTGGACATATGGACTTGGATGCTCTATAGAGGTTTCTTGTGCAATATCTCAACTCCTTCAACTTTTACTAGATGTCTTCCATTAAGATAGGGGCAAAGCCAAAATCTGCAGCTACTGGCTGAAGGCCTTCAGCAGACATCCCACTGTCTAGTGTCAGTTCTAACCTAAAGTTGTCACTTATGCTCTTGTAACAAGAATAAAACTTAGCTTATTCTTATATTCCATATTCAGTTAATGGTATCTCTAAGAACCAGTAATATAATTTGAGATGCTTAATAATGGATAAAAATGTAAGTTCTCTTGTTCAAAAATATTGAGAATTGTAAGACCCTGATAGAAGAGAATGAAGTGTAAGACCCTGTGTGACTGCCCAAAGTTGACCAGATAGAGACCTGAGTCATCTCTCCAGCAGTCCCACATCCAATAGAACACTGGTCTTTCCAAAATAGCTGTCCTAATGCTTCTAATATTTCTCTCTTTTTCCAATCCAAGGTCATGCTTTGAGTCTTTTGCCATTTACTATTGAGATATTATAATAACCACCTAGCAACCACATAACTGTTCTCACTGCTTCAAATCTATTCTGATATTTTCTCATCACTTCATACTTACTTGATACCCTCTCAGCTCATGAACATGCCTCTAGTATTATTCATCATGGGATTTACATATCTTTTTTATAGTGCTTATGTTTAATAACCAATGTTTTAAATATGTTGCTAAATTCTACAATATAAAATGAAAATTCTGTCAATCTGCCCATAGACCAATTAGCAAGTGGAATACCATGCACATATGTACACACATATAGCAATAATCACTCTGTGAAGGCAAAGGTAACATGTATTGAAAGAGATTCAAAAATCCATAGCAATAGAAGTGAGAGAGAATCCCCTAAATGTTTTCCAGGTGAGACTGAATAATGGCCAAAGCAGTGGTACCCGAATGGGAATGGATAGATAAAAGTGGGTTGTATCAGAGTAATCAAGCTCCTCACACCCTTGGAGAATTAAAAGTTCTAAGACAGATACTCTTCCAAAGCTGCTTTCACCAGAAGACAGGTGATTCTGCTCTTTACCTTTCCTCATTTTCCCTGCTTACAACACTTTTGAAAGTCAAGACAAAATAAAAACAGTTTCCCTTCTGACTTAACTGACAGTGTGGTTACTGGGTGGCACAGCAAGACACTGCTAACCTGTCTTCCCAGGTGACAGTCCCATGTTGCATTCCCTACCAGACATCAACTGTGTTCCGGTTGCTCCACATTCTCACCAGCATCTGGTGCTGTCAGTATTGTGGATTTTCAAGGCTGCTCTAGAAATGTAGAAATCTAGAAAAGTAATTTGAGATTTCAAAAGACATAGGATGTTAATCATCTTTGCATTTGCCTATTTACCATCTGTATGACTTTTCTCAGTGAAGTGTCTTGCATAAACCTTTTGTCCATTTTTTAAATTAAGTTGCTCATTTTCTTAGTTTTGAATTTTGAGAGTTCCTTTTGTGTTTTTTATAGTAGTCATTTACCAGAGATATTTTTATGCATACTTTCTCCCAGTATGTGGTTTGTCTTTTCATTCCATTAACAATAATATCATTTGCTGAGAAGAACTTTTGTATTGTAATAAAATCCAACATTGATTTTGTGTTTAAAAGTTGTTGCCAAACCCAAAATCACCTAGATTTTTCCCTAAATTATCTCCAGTAGTTTTATGTTCACAGCAGTATTTAAAAAGATGACTTTGTTAGAATTTTTTTAAAATAATTATTTAATAAAGAAATCAAGGATAAAGTGCTTCATTAATAAATCTTTATAAAAAATTTGCAGAAATATTCTCTCAGAAACTTCTGCTGAAGCAAAATTATATAACAAATACACATTTTATATGTAACTTGTAGTAATTAAAATTATTTATGTGTTCACAAACTCTAATAACTTTTGTTTATAATGTTCTTATGTCTGCAAAGTAGGAAAAACAATAAAAGCCCAATCATAACTAACATTTTGTATTTTGGTTTTTATAAAACTGTTCATTACAAACATATGAATACAATAATTTTGTAGGCATGTTTCAAAAGCAAAATTATATTGCTTACTTATTTTACTTTTCAACCATTACATTGTAAGGATTGAAGATTTCTTTGCATTTTTGCCCTCATTTAAAATACAGATATTTGGAAATGGATTAAAATTCCCTTTTAGAAATGCTTCCTAAAACAGAAAGTTATATTAAATGAAGTAATAATTTCTCTTTAAGGGAATGATAAATTATTTATTTAACACACATACCTAAATGAAGTTATAACCAATGAAAACTAGGATCTGTATTAGAAAACATGAAAGAGGTAGAAGAAAGTCACTGTAATTTCTCTTCTATATAAATTGCAATTGTTTTCATTCTTGGTATCTAGTTGTTTTGGTATATTTCATAATTAATAGAAAATAATCCCACCTCCAGGATAAACTGTAAGCCATCATGAAACTATATCCACATGGATCCACTAGTTTACTGTGTATTTCCACCAACACTTTTCATAAAAATAGAAGTCAAAGTTATATTGATTTTTAAAGATAATATATTGGGCACTGGAACAAAAGTTTGTACCCAAATTGCTGCTGTTCGGCCAGATCCTACATAATATAATAGCTAGATTAGGAATGCAGAAGTAAAATTACTCATGGCAGTCTATTACAAGATCCAATATTTCTCACTGGGAACTTTGATCCACAGGAGGAGGTGATAAGGTCATAGGTATACTAGTACTGCCAGACTATTTTTCTAGAATAACCAGATAGAAGGAAGTAATCCCAGTATTATTTCCCTCTTCTGAAATCTTGGTTTCCAGTGCTCAACAAATACAATGAGCCTCATTAGTGAAAACCATACATATTTTCATTTCCTCTTTCAAGCTATCAACTTCAGTTTCTTCTTTATAAGTTTTTTCCACCACTGACATTAAATTTACTCTTTTGACTTCATCATAATACCCAACCTCAAAATCAACTCCAGGATTGCATTTATAGTACTAGTTTTAGGAAACACATCTTACGAGTTTTACAAAGGAATAGTATTCATATTTACTCCAGGATTCTGTTTTAGTAAATTATCAACCCTGTAACCACTAACACTGTCAGTAGGTGGGTGCATCATAATCAAAAACAGAAAACTTCTTCCATCATTTGGTTCATACATAGTAATTATATGTTCGTCACTGGAAATCTTTCATGTACACATTCTGTGAAAGACATAAGTCTTCTTCTGCCACTTCAGTTTTCAGTGTAATTGATTTTAATTTCTGAAGCCTTAAAGTATGTACAGCATTTCATAATGTACATTTCCATCTTGAGGTAAAGAGAGGATGGAAACAATCTGACTCTGATAGGTAGTTTTGAGGCTTTGGGAGGGGGTTAGGATTAGTTATGATGAACTTATGTTTATCAGGGTGGAATCTCCATGGTTGAACCCTGGTAACCTTATGAAAAGAGATTGAGACCAGAACTTGCACATTCCTTCTGCTCTCTCAAGATTCAGCCAGCCAGAGGGTCATCACTGGATGCTGGTTCTCAATCTTGGACCAGTACTGTGATCCAAAATGAACTTATTTTCTTTATAACTTTCCCAGTGTTATTTTACATTTCCATCAACATTTTTTAAATGCTCATGGACTAAAGTCTTGGTTGCCAGCCAGTTGGTGCTATTGAAAGGTGGTGGAAACACCTTTCGGCAGTGGGGTCTGATGGAAAGAAATGGGGTTACTGGAGATGTGCACTTGAAGGGCATATTGGGTCCCTGGTTCTTCTGTCTCTTTTTGCTTCCTGGCTGCTATGAGCTGGGCAGTTTTCTTCTACCATGTGCTCCTTTCTATGATGTTCTGCCTCACCACAAGCCCCAAAGCAATGGAGCCCGCTCATCACAGCTCATCTGAAACTTTAGCTAAAATAAACTTTTTCTTCTTGAAGTTGAATTTTATCAGGTAATTTTTCATAGGAACAGAAAGTCGACTAACATACTCAGTCTGTGGTATTGTGTTATTAGCAAGAGAAAATGGACTAAGAAAAATAGGAACCATGTTACTAAGAATTTATGACATCTAGCTAAAACCTTTTCCTGTAATAAGATATCGCTTTTGCCCTCCATTGACACATCCTCTACAGTGCCCAAAAGAACACTCACTGTGATGAACAGAGACTATGGGCAGTGGATGTGAAGTAGCCACATCTTTAGAAGTATATCAAGTATTTCATTATGCCTCTCTCAGTGCAGATATAAATTCATTAGAGGAAAATTCAAAATCTGGTTTTGTGTTATTTGGACCTATAGACTATCATATATATAGACATATACTTTGTCCACTATAAAATTATGTGTAGTCAATTGCAGAAACATTTACAGGGGAAAAAGGAGGAAAATGTATCTTACCAAATAAGTATGATTACCATTGAAATTTAGCTTATTTTTGTAGGCAATCAAGTAAAATTTTGCTATAAGCTACAAGATTTCACTGGGATAGGTGTATTTGAGCAATGATGTTAAAATGGTATTTAGACATTTTGATTTTAGAAGTATGTGACTGCATTTCCTTCTTCAAACATAGTTGTGCATACTCGTTGAAATTTCTGAATTATATTCCTTATCCTTAGAGCTGAACTTTTCATGAATTCAAGGTGCTTGCTAATCCCACACTCTGGGCATTGAATAGTTTTTCCTTCTATCTTTCATTATGCAACCAATTTCTGGCTGACCATTTGCTTCCTGATAAGATCCTGCTATGTCATCTCATTTCCTATCCTCACTCATACTTCCTTTCCCTCTAACCTCATCTATTCCAAATAGAAAGAAAAAAAAGATAAGACTTATCAAAAACTCAAAATTTCTTCCTATTTATATCAACTATTACCCTAAGCAAGTTACTTCACTTTTCTGAGCCTCAATTTTGTCATCTTTAAAATGCAGAGATTGGCTTAGATGATTTTTAAGTTCCTTTCCATCTCTATCTTTCCAGAATTCCATTATTAAACAAATTCATGCTAGAGTGTTAGTGCTCAATAACCTAGGAAGAAACTGCATTTCAAAGGTGACCTCTTCTTGTATGTCCTGATAGATGTGTTCATACATTCATTCATTCAGTAGTTATTTGCTAAGTATCTACTAAGAGCTGAGGGAACACAGGTCCAATAAATAGTACAGAATGTTTCTGGCACCCTGAAGCTTATTGTGCAAAGAGAATACAAATAAATGAGTAATTATGAACAAGCACTAGCATTTTGAAAGTACCAGAATCCACTGGCCTGCTGAAGGGATAATAGTGTGGAGTATACCTCATCTGGAGCAATATTTAATGGTAGACAAAAATGAAGCAAGATTTGTTAGATCTTACATGATTCTTTATTGAATTTAATCATTATATTCCACTGATAAACGTTACAATATTTCTAATGTTATTTGTAGCATCCTTATACTATCATTTTTTGTTATTTTCCTACATAGATCCATAGATAAAAGAAAAAAATATTTAGAAATCTTTTTATGGTGTATCATTAGTAAATTACTACCTATCATTAATTCATGGGTCTGATTCAATGAACAGTGACAGGAAAATATGTCAATTTCTGTGCTTCAATGAAATGTACCCTTGCTGGGGTTACATTAACGATCCTTCAAAAAGGACTTCTTGGTTGTGTTTCTTACAGTCTTTAGGAAATTCATGATATCAGTGCCTCCAGTTCCTCTGTTTTCTTGTCCGGTTGGCTCTTCTGCCATTTCATTTTCCCTGGGTTTCTGGCTTGCAGGAATCACAATGTATTTTGTTACTATTTGCAAATGGTAGCTCCTCAGGGAGACCAGAGCTTCCACACACTGATCAAAAGTTTCCTGCAAGCCAGCATCATCTTTTGAAACAACAAATTCACGGACTGATGGACCTGTCTCTAAGAAGCAAAGAAAGTCCTGATGTGCTGGTGGCATGTATGTTCTCATGTCCTGGAGGAACTCAGCAGCAGGTCCTAAAGGAACAAGATAAAGACAAGGTAACAGGGAGGCCAAAGTCTTCACCAGTCAGGGGAGAAGGCTGAGGGAGGTCAGAGCAAATGGGAGATCACTGCTGGGAACTATAACAAAAAGTTCTGAGGTTAAGATCACCCTGTTTGGAGGATAAACAGTTATTGGGCTGCTACCAGCCAGCCATGGTAACTACACAAAACTACAGTTAATCCTGAAAATAAAATGAGCAAAAATTATTTTTCATACTAAGAATGTTCATATGTGTTTTCTTTATCATTTTTCTACTATATTTGGTTCTTCCAAGAGGCTGATGTTATAGGCAGGGTATAAATAATCTACACTTGTTAGGTCATGACATTGAGTTTAAAAGAGTTTAAAGGATCATTTTAAATTAAGAAAAAAAAAACACTTTCACCTAGCCCAGTGCTTTCCTCTTAGTATATAAAATAGAAGCTTAAGTGGGAAGAAGTTTTTCTAAGAAGAAATACATATAAAATACATATAAAAGTGGCTCATCTTTTTTTCTTTCTTTTTTTTTCTGTGTGTGGTGCCTCATACATGCCAGAAAAATGCTCTACCATTGAACTATGTTTTCATTTTATTTTATTATATTTTGATGGAGGGTCTTGCTAAAGTGCTAAAGATTTGAACTTGCAATCCTCCTGCCTCAGCCTTCCCAGCAGCTGGGATGACAGGTGTGTGGTAATGCTCCTGAAGAATGTAGCTCCTCATTAAACTCCTGTGCAAGCCTGTTTGGGCTGCTGGGTCCATAGGATGGCTGCACACAAGATATGCCAGGCCTCTCCTGTCAGTGCGGCCTTCATCTCCCCAAATTCTGCTCACAATTGGGTTTCATTTGCAGGTGACTTTCTTTCTGAATCTCATCCTACATTTTCAGAACATGTGATCCTGGCTCCCCAGAGTCTATCAGCCTGTAATTACATATTCAAATCCAGATTGAGAGAAGGATGAATTGGATCTGGGTTTTGGCTCTGCCACTTTCTATCTGTTTAACAAGAAGCCTGTCACATTATCCTCTTAAGTTTTTGCTTCTTCGTCTGTGAAATGGGATGATGGCCATGTAATCCTTACTTTTCTGATTCTCCTGAAAGCATCCAATAAGCTCAGATGAGATGCCAAAGGGAAGAAGCTTTATAAATATTAAGACACAAGTTGTATTATTGCAAGCGATGATTACTATTTGCCATTTTCCACTTACCTCCACCAGCAATCTGCTCTATGCCCAGAAGGATATCAAGACTCTGAAATATGCTGCTTTGGGCAGCACTTCCCCCTGCATATTTTCTCGGGGCGTCCCAGACCCCCTCATACAGCAAACCCTCTGACAGCTGGGGGTTTCCTTTCCAGCTAGACCAGGAAGGAAAGAAAAAAATCATTCTTTATATTAATTGTCAATTTTCTGATTTAAAATCTTGCTCTAGAGGTATTAGAAGGTGACAAGACAGATTTTGTGATTCTTTATCCAAATCTCTCCCTAATTTTCATGTATGCGAATAATAATGCTATTCTGAGAAAATTTGGTATAAATACTCCCAGAAAAGACACTTACCTTTGCACTAGCCAGATCATTCACTCTATTTAAAGTGACAAGTTTCCCCATTCCCCTTCTAGGGCAATCCTGGACCAGTAATAACAGAGAATACTATCTATTCTTTTTCTACAAAATACATTTTTAGCATAATTGTTATCCAAACCTCATGAATGGTGAGGCACCATCAATAAGTATTTGGTGTGTTTTTATATTAGTTGAAATAAACCAAATTCAAGCATAAGACTACATACCCAGACAAATATATGCGAAGAACATTGAAAAATAGTTTGGGGTCCACATACTCTGTAAAAAGATGGAATATGTTTAATTAAGACTCATTAGAGGTATACGGGGAGTTCAAGGTGTTGTAAATAACTCACAGGATTTTATAACAGGTTTCAGGAAAGGGATCAGGTCAGTCTATGCAGAACAAAGCCCATGTGGACAAGCCCTTCTCACTTTTCTACCAATTGTGGAGATGCCAGGCTCATCACCCATGTCCATGGATTGGGGTCCACTGTCAGACTGCTACATTGCTTGTTTAAGAAGCCACCCACCTCCTTACTCTACATCCTCAGGCCAGTTAAACTGTCAACATTTCTTTAGTACTGCTATATATTCTTACTGACACACAGATAAACTGCTTGCAAGAAATAAACCCGGGATGGAGATAGGACTTAGTGGTACAGCACTTGCTTAACATGTACTAGGCCCCCAGAAGAGTGAGGGGAATAAAAATTTAAAAACAAAACAAAACAAACAAACACAGCAGCCCCATGGACTATATATATCCCTAGGTCTCCCTCCCCAAAACTTACTAACATTTGATCTGAAAATGTGTCTCCTTTGCCAAGGAGCAATCAGCAGTAGCTCCAAGCCCAGTGATAAATACTCACATATTTGTTAAATCTGTTACCTGGTAGGGCATATGCCCTTTTGCAAACCTTTTTGTTGTCGTTGTTGTTGTTTTGTTGTTGTTGTTGTTTGTTTGGTTTTTGTAGCTTTCTAGCTGTTAATTTTGCAACAACTTTTGAGCTCAATGGCTTTTCTCTGTTGCTTCTCAGTGAACTTGTGAAGAAGCAGAATTAGCAAAGACCTCTTATCAAGCAGAAGCTAAGATTTTTTTTTTCAGAATTTAAAATTTCCTTCCCATTTAGCAAATGTCTTCATAATTATTAGAAGCAAGCAAAAATCTCTTCAGAATTAAAGAGATCTGGCATGAAATTCTGGCTTTACTAGTTACTACCTGTGTATCCGTGTTTTATGTCTTTGAATTTATATTTCCTTATCTGTAAAATGGAGATAATAAAACCTACCATATGGAAAGTGGAATTATTTAATGAGATAAATATAACAAGTGAAACCACGCTCACTGACGGCTTTTTTTTACTTTCATTTCCTAACCGATTGTACCCTTCCGACAATCAGAAACATCTGACTGTTCTTAGAATGTTGTAATGTGTACAATACTTGCCATGAATTTCCTGAAACACTCTTAGGGCTTCTTTCAGAGAAAAAACCACATCAAGAAGTGCCTTTTGCAAAGTATCCTGGTCCTGCTGTTTCACAGCACTGAGTATAATGGGAATTGCCTTAAAAAATAAAAATAAAAGACAAACATGTAAGATCTCCTACCACTAAACGTTGATATAAAATTCCCCCAGCTTAACCCACAAATTAAATTTATTTCTTCATTTATATTTTTAAAAGTCAAAAAAATGGATTATGTCATTATGTATTATTAATGACAAATTGCATTGAAAATTTTCATTGCTTACAGGATTTTCAAATTTGATTCTAAATATATGACCCCTAGTTTTATATTTTAGATGATACACAAAAGCAAATAAAATATTTTATAAGATAATCTATTACCCCCAATTAAGTGATCTTATGTTGTATTTAACCAACATAAAGTCAATTCATGCTACTATAATTCAGTTACTAAGGAATTACTCTGTTATGAATTGACATAAAAATTTCAAAATTAAGTGGACATACTTTGATTGCAGGAGAAGCTGCTATTTCCAC
Organism: Spermophilus citellus; assembly: GCF_964194105.1. Classification (NCBI taxonomy): domain Eukaryota; kingdom Metazoa; phylum Chordata; class Mammalia; order Rodentia; family Sciuridae; genus Spermophilus; species Spermophilus citellus. The sequence goes on from NC_138196.1 coordinate 36,916,662, forward strand.
CAATAGAGAAACCAGGAAGAATCCTTTACTGCAGTCCTCACCAGGAAACGAGAACAAAATGTCCATGTTGCTAAGAAAATCAGGTAAAATGGGCAATAATTTAGCAAAATCACAGCATATTTTAGTATAACTTATAGTTTGCAAACATGTTAAATCAACAACTACACACACACACACATACATACACACACAGCTATATTAGGCACACTATCTAAGATCATACAATTAGTAATAAATAATATGTAAAATTACACTGGGACTTGGAATTTTGTTCTAGAATTAGAACTAGAAAGTCCACAAATATTACTGTTTCTACTATTCCATTAAATAGATATAGATATTCAAGGTTTTAAGAGAAATCTGAGGTAGAGTTTGAAGGAGTAATTTTTTGTTTAAATAAATATATTAATTTTTTTTCTGTGAACCTCACTCAATTTATCAGTGGCTTATTTGATATAAAGGAATTGACCAAGAAATTCAAATAACTTGGTTAGACCCTATTTTTCTTTTCTGTTGAAGTCTTGGCATTGGTACAAAAATGGTTTCAATGTCTGTGTATCTGTGAGTTTTGTGGTAGTTAGAATTCTGGTTTCTGAGGTCAGACCACCCCTGTAGCTTATTTGCTTGCTGTATGTCCCTGGGCAAGATAAGTGATAATCTTTTTATAAATTTATTTCTTCATCCTTTTCTCCTACTGTTATCTTCATCACGCTCTACAGTGACACCAGCTAGCCTTCAGCATTGATAATGCACCAAGACTTCTGTCAGTTCCAAGTCTTCACACTTGCTGTGTCCTCTGCTATATAGACTGCCATCCTTCCTGTCTTCTGGACTCACTTCAAATAAATTGCCTCATGGATTCTTCCCTTTAAATATGTTATATGATTAGATAATTGATTAGACTTCCTAGCAGTTTATCTTCTTGTCCCTTCTATTAATCATGCAACATTATACAATTTTCATAAGTTGTCTTTCCTTTCCATTAGTCTAGCTTCACTAGGAAAAGCTTACACCTTAGTTTCTCCAGCCCTTGGCTATGTCGAGTACATAGGTCAAAAGTAATAAGGACTGGTAAAAAGCAAAATCAAGCAAACAAAAACAGGTTTCTTTATGACTACTTATTGACATTGTTAACTAGTTCTGCCCAGAGAGCTTATTGGATCACAGATACATAGATGTATGTTCATTTTGTATTTAGGCATATAAATTCCATAATTCATATCAAGTTGTATTTTTGTGTCTCTACCTATAATATTAAATAGACATGGTCATATTAAAATCATAGATATAGTTTTAAGGAATGGGATTATTTGCTCTTTTAATAATAACCTAAATTATTTTTGCCTGAATTCAATCAACTATTTAAAAAAAGTATTTGTAATACTTTGATAATCGACATTCACTTTGAATAAAAAATAGTTCTTCGAATACTTACTCATAGGTCATAGGCCTGGTAGAATGAATCCGGAAGCCATGAGCCAATTGGAATAGAGAAAGAAAGGTAATTGAAATCAAATGGTTTTTGTTACTATTATCAGATTAAATACTACTGATCAAACTGAGGTAAGACATAGGTAAAAAAGAAAAACTGGTGTTTTCTTTTGTATCTTTAAAGATTGCATTGGAAATATTTAATTTATAAAACAAATTTAAAAATTAAATATGCAAGGAACACATAGTAAAAACTCATTATTACTGTTAAGATAATTTCTAGATCAAATCTTTTCATTTTGTGGTACAGCCACCTGTAGAACACTCCTTCCTGTATACACCCATGGCCACAGGTCTTTGTTGGAGCAAATCCCAACACTGAGGGATAGGAGTGGCCTCAATTCTGTGCAGTCTTTTCTGAGAAGCAGACACTGCTGCTTTCCTGCTGAAAACTCTTACATGCAACTTACTACTTAAAAATTAATTCAAATTATGATGATAATAATAAAAATATCAATTAATAATAGAAGGGAGATTATCAGAGTAGAGCAAAGGAATCAAGGGGAGGGAAGAATGGAGGAAAAGGGATGTTCTGTGGAAGGAGATTGATCAAAGTGTGGTATGTGCATGTAGAATATGGTATAATGAGTTTCAGTGTTTTGTATTAATCATAATATATTAACAAAAAAGGTAAGTAAATTAATTAATTAAAAATAGATTGGTAAAATCTCAAAAATGTGTTAATCCAAGGAACTAAGGCACCAAAGCATATATACTCTAGGGTTTCATTGATACAAAATGCAATAAAAAACAAACTAATTTCTGATAAGACAAATTAGAATGTATTTGCCTGGAAAAGAGAAGGGAATTGAATAAAAAGAGACACAAAGAACTTTTCAGAGGTCACAGAAGTACTCTGTGGCTTGTAAGCTTGTTTGGGGACATGGTTACATGCATACCTATATACAAAAGACAAATTCAAATTGAACATTTAGAATCTCTATGTATTTTACTATATGTTAAATACACAGCACTCTCTCACTTTTGTACATTTGTAGTTTCAGACACAATAGTCCAAGAAACAATAGACAATACCAGAGAAACTATACTGTCAAAAATTAAACCAATAAATAACTACATCTTGATTTAAATAACATACATTCCAATTCATCTGGTATAATCACAGTTTACATACCCACTGGGATCCTTTTTCTTCCAATTTGCCAAGACACAATCACAGAATAACACAGAATAGGAGGCAGTCCCAGCTTCTCAGAGAGTTTGCAGTAAGGAATAGCAATGTTGCTTGGCAAGACCTAATTAAAACACAATACTTAGTTTGAATAATTGAAGTGTGTTACTTTTTTTGCTGCTTTCTGGGTACCAAAACCTTGACTGCTTTTGTATAATGGCATTTGAAACCAAATAAGTGGATTTTTTTTCTTTTCCACATTTCATTACTTAACTCTGGTAATTGTTAAACATTCATGTTTTGAATTTGGGTGGGCATAATTTGGTTCTAAGGAAGACAAAGAACAGAGTACAAAGCCTGTGTCTTTTACTTCCCAGTAGCCATGGGAGCTATTTTCCCTCCTTCACTCATCCATTTATCCCACGAATAATTATTAAGTAATTTTTCTATGCAAGACACCACATTATTCACCAGCAATAAAAATATAAAATTGATTATGTCAAAGATACTCAAAGTCTTTGTAATTAAGACTTTTGGATATGAGACAGTAGAAGTGCAGTTTGCTACTCTTGAAGCTCAATGCAGAAGGAAATTCTCCTGGACACTTTTTTTTTTTCCCCGTGAAAGATTCACCATAGGACCTTGGTGCTTAGTAAGTCTTTCAGATTTAATTGTCGTGGAAGAAGGGAGCTCCTTTACCCTGGCTTTGTATTTCACTGTAGAAATAACTACATCAACTGAGACGGCACTTTTGGCTAAACTCTTTCATTCTCTCTTCTTCAGAGGAGGTATAGAGGCTCATGGAATTGCTGAGTTTGGAAGTGAAAACACAGCTCAGCCCCTTTTTCCTCCTCAACTCTTCATTTTCTGAACCTGCTACTTGTACAATCTGCTCTGCAATCAGCCACAGAATAAAAGGCTTCTGCCCACACAGGGTGATTCTGCAGTCGTCTAATGCTGCCTAACTAGATGGCTAAGTAGGCAAGCTGATGCTGAGAGCTCTTACAGCCATTCACTGCTTCCTCCTTTCCAGGCAAAGTTCTCCAATAACTCCCTTAGCCATGAAACTAACATTTTATCCTTTATCTGCCTGACTTCATCATCTACTATCACCTAGCTTATAATTGTACTGTCCCATGTAGTAATTGGGATAATCATTGTCATCAGCAGCCTGTGGCTGATATATGTGTGTATCTAAGGAGGGGAAGAACAGGGATTATGGCCTGCCTGGGGTAGTGGATAGAGATGGTATGATGATAAGTCATAGGCCACAGTTTTGTGAAAACCACAGGAGTTATAACCCAAGTCACTCTCCATTAGCTTAATGACTTTTGAGGACTTTAACCAGGAGAACAGAATGTTAGGACAAAATCACTGGTCATCAAATCACACTGGGATGTATACTTTATGTTGCAGAGCTTGTGCTTCTAAAGACTGAAACATTGTAGCTGGCAAAATAGTTACATTTTTCCAAAGAAAATTTTTGTCCCTCTCTGATTTAGATAATGATCATAGGGGTAAAAGGGGTGACATTTAGTTGAATAATTAACTCGAACTGATCTGGAAAAGGAAATAAAGTGCTCAAACATGTCTTTATTACAGATACAGCTGCTATGAAACTCAGATGATAACTTCTTGCCAATTCTCAAGCAAAATGTGATTTATATTGATTTACATTTTGTTTATTAACTTTTTCTTTCTTAATAACTGCCCCACTGAAATGTGTTTTTACTGGTTTTACAGAACTACTATCTCCTGAGACCATTTTCAGAATGATAAGACTATGAAATCAGGATAAATTAAAAATACACTTTCATCTTTTCTTTCTTAATTCTGACCTAAAGTCTGATACATTTATTATTTTTCAATTACACTATATGCCTTCTGGTCTTCACGTTCTTGGTCAGTGTTTTTCCTCTTTCCTTGTTTTTCTGTCTTCTGAGCATTAGTGGTGACACCAACTACTATTTAAGTCCTCTGTATTTCTGCTCAGGGCAACTAGCATAGACTGATTTTCAGTACAGACACACATATTTCTAGCAAATCTATTGAGATCATTCACTTAAAGAATTTTTAAGTTAGATTATAAGACTAGAACCAGTTTTAGACTGTTTGGCATCATCCCAATCTGGATGTAGTAGTTTAATGATTAGCATGAGTTGTTCCCAGGATCATGCAGAACAACAACTTCTATCCCTATGTGTCAGAAATGACTCATCACATGGGTGGACCATATGTGGTCACCTGCCTTTAAGTACAGTGTGATAAGAAAAATAACTAAATAAAACACTAATTAGCTTTGCTAAAAAAGGAAAGTGTTCACTAAGTGGTAGAAGACGCCCTTTGAATCTTGTTTATTCTTAAATTCAGAGCCAGGTGGGGTTGGGCACACCTGTAATCCCAACGGCTCCAGAGGCTAAGGCAGGAGGATATAGAGTTCAAAACAAGCTTCAGCAATGGCCAAGGTGCTAAGCAACTCAGTAAGACCTTGTCTCTAAATAAAGTACAAAAAATAGGGCTGGGGATGTGGATCAGTGGTTGAGTGCTTCTGGGCTCAATACTGGGTAACCTCCCCCCAAATAAATAAATAAAGTTCAAGTATTGGTTTGATAAGATTGTGGCTGCCAAATAAAATACAGGATGTCCAACAAATTTGCATTTTTCAGGACACACACATACACTAAATAATTGCATATCTGAAATTCAAATTTAACTGGAACCCCTGTGTTTGCACTGGCTCAATCTGGGACCACTACAAGAGATGGGAAGGCAAGGATTTTAGCAGCATTACAGGACAGATACCGAATATGAGCCTAATTTACAATGTGATCATCACTGCTATTTTTATTTTAATAGTAAGACTATGACTGACACATGAATACATACCTATAAATATATATAAAAGATGATTTAAAATTAAGGTTGTTTTATGTTGATAAGAGTTGAAGGAAACCAAGATACTCTTCTATGTTGATAGATGGAAGCACTTACACATTAACCATGAAGAGCCATTCAAAGATATTTATTGTAGTGTCATATATAATACTGATTTTTTTCTATTTTGGTACCAGAAATTAAACTTAGGGGCACTTAACTGCTGAGCTACATCCCCAGCCCTTTTTTGTATTTTATTAGAGACAGGGTCTCACTGAGTTGCAGAGGGCCTCTCAAAGTTGCTGAGGCTGACTTTGAACACTGCATCCTCCTGCCTCAACTTCCAGAACTGCTGGGATTACAGGCACGTGTGACCATGCCCGGTTTATAATGGAATGTTTTTGAAAAGTTAAATATTTATCAATAGAAGATTTAGTAGGTAAGCAAAAGTTCAGTAACTCAATGAACAGTTGTACATTATTGCAAACAATTAGGATGATTGTGTAGTAACTAAAAAGTGTTCACAATATAATTAAAGAAGTCAAATGCATATGTGTATGGATAGGATGGAGCAACTGTGTTATACAAGAAAAAGGCAAGTATAATCATAACAGTTGATATGCTAAATCAGTAAACTGTTCTTTTCTTTTCTTTTTGTTCTCTCATCTTAACTTTAAAAGTACAGTTATAGTACTTTTTGAAATTTTTTTCTTATTTTTTTCTTTCTTTCTTTTTCTTTTTCTTTTCTTTTTTCTTTTTTCTTTTTTTTTTTTTTGTGGTACAGGTGATCAAACTCAGGACCTCACCCATGATAGGCAAATGCTCTGGAACCTATAACCAGACACTGGAATTGTTTACATTAAATATCAATTGGATTTCATTTTCACTCATGTTGCGTAAGAAATATCAGAAAATCTCCATACCTTTCGGACATCTCCATCACCTCGATCCCACACGTATGCCATCGTAATGTATCCCAGAACCAAATGTGCGAGTCGCTGTGACTTATGTCCTTGGAGCTCATCAAGGCTGAGCAGTGGTATCTGAGAACAAATGGAGAGACTTGACCCAATTCACTCTTGACCCAATTTCTAATTTAGGCTTAGAAATCAACTTAAAAATGTTAAGCAACCATACAAGAAGACAAATGTAATATATATTTCAAACCTTCTCAACTTCTGCTCGAAGTTGGCCATTCTCAATCAGTTCAGGAAGATTTTTAGCAATGAATATCCAGGCATCATAATCATGAGGTAGTTCCTCCTTGAAAGAAAAAAATAGGACTTTGATTTGCTAGTGGAAGTTACTGTAAAATAGTGTTGGTTTCCTGAGGATGACTCCCCTTGCTTCTAAGTACATTTTGTGCATCATTGCCCCAACAAACCCGTACATGTCTGAAAACACCAGCCTGTGCTTTCCACCTGACAAACAGGGCTCAAGATCTTCTCTGTTTTCCACCTCTTCTCTCTTTAAGCACTTTCATTTTGCATCCTTTTCAAAATTCAACCCAACAGATGCTCTAAAACCTTCCTTAGTATACCATTCAACATCAATCTTCTCCATTATAAATCCTATGGAGTATATCTTACATGTTATTATTAAGTAATTTTGTGTTTTATATTTTTTCCATTTCAACTAGATTTTAAGTTCTTTGAACAGAAGAAAATCTCATTAGTGGATTGGGCTTTCTGCTCACTAATTTCATATGCATTTCTCATTTAATTCTTTTTTTTATCTTTTTTTATTGGTTGTTCAAAACATTACATAGTTCTTGATATATCATATTTCACACTTTGATTCAAGTGGGTTATGAACTCCCATTTTTACCCCGTATACAGATTGCAGAGTCACATCAGTTACACTTCCACTGATGGCCACAGAGGTCTGCTGGGACTTTACCCCTTTCCTTGACCTGGGTCGCACTTTTCGGTGAGCTTTATACCATACTCTCCACTCTCCCAAGACTGTATCTTACAGGGTTCTTGTCTCTACCTTGCTGGGTTCCAAAATCACTCACCTCAAAATTCAGCTTTTATTTGTTATGCTGGTGCTTCTTTGTGAAAGAGGTGAGTGCTGGGCACCTCTGTATGACTATCTTGCCCTCTGACTCTAAATGTGTGATAATTAAAATATTAATGATAAATTGATATACGTGGCATTCTTTAGAATACAACTTAGGGACATGTAATTTTGAAGCAAGCATTTTTCTCCATATGCATTGTGCTTTATAGCTAAAACTTGCAAAATATAATTGTTTAGGTATTTCATACTCATTTGCATCTTACTCTTAGTAAACAGTAACCATTATTCATATAAGACGAAAGTTACTTGATGTATCATTTCATAAATCAAATCAAATCAAGAGCACAAACTTTGACCAGTTTGACAGATATCACTAGATAAAGGGGCTTCTGCATGACTCATGGACATTTATAACTTTGGCCTTTTCAGAATACCCTCAGAAAAAAACGATTGTAATCAGTCAACTTTTGTTATCTATAGTATAGTCCTTTTGTAAAGGTAAAATACCTTCCATGGTTTCTTTATTTAATCATTCTTAATTTCTATTAGGTAAATAAGAACTACATATATTTCTGAGTTTCTAGGAGGAAAATTTGAAGAACAGAGAGACACAGTTATTCAAACTCTGCCTCCAATTGTGATATTTCCCCTTATTTCACCACCCTCTCTTACCAGTGGATTTGGCAGAGCGAAGCCCAGATCTTCATCTATATGGTACTCTTCAAGGATTTTCCAAGAATCTTCCATAAGTGATATTTTATCATGTGCCATTCTTGAGGTCTACTCCACTGATCCTCCTCAGCCTCTAAGAAGTTTCAGAACATCTATTTTTTATAGTCATTGTTAGAGCCAGTGACTACAGCTTATCACGTAAGCAGAAAGAAATGACTTCCACTTTTGGGATAGTTTCATTTTCTACTTTCTTTATTTGTAATTTGATAAACAATAAAACCACAAAGCATCTTTGTTCATCATATGAAGAAACTGAAAGTTTGCATTCATTATCAGGGATTTTTCAAAAAGAACATCATTTGCTTATTGCTATATGGTAAACCATAAAATTTTTGATTGAAATAACAAGAACAATGGGAACAGGTGACAAGGAAAAATTTTCTTTATGGAAAAATTCAAATCTTCAATTTAAACAATTTTTACCATGGCTATATCTCTAAGTTATCATTTAGTCAATCCAGCCATTGGCTTTCATTTATACTTACAGGGGTCTTTGAAAACTATCCATGTCTTATTTTAGAAGCCCTGGAATACAATGCATGAGACACTGAAGTGCTTATTGCCAGTGGCTTTGAAGTAGAAAAAGTAGAAGAACATGACAGATTTGAAAGATATTACCTCTCCACCTTCCTATTTTTCTTATAAACATTTGCTTATGTTCTCTCTTCTTTACATTCATAATAACTCACTTATAGGGAAGTTTTCTTGCATATGTACTATATTTGATTGCCAGGGAATAATGAAACAATATGCTTGCACATTTGTAGACTTTTTAATATGTTAAAAGTCAAAGCAAAGGATAAAATATATTGAAACTGTTTTCTTTTTCAAAATACAAAATTTATGATACATTTGGTAAAGGTTTTCAGGATGCATGAAAGTCTCTCTTCACTGTGAGATTTTGAAAAGAGAAGAAGTCATATCTCCTTTTGATTATCAAAAGGAGAAAATAGGGAAAGTTATTATGCAGTACATTAATAGAGAATATAGGTTTATGATCCAGGTTATCAGGACTTGAAGTAAATTTTACTAGCACATAGTTTTGGTTACATTCTAAATAGCTCTCACACTATTCTTTATTACATTATGGCTTTTCTGTAAGCATTGGGCTTTACAAGAATATGTCCACTTTATTAAAAAAAGGTAAGGGAAATTGAAACCAAAATTACAAAGCAAAGAGAATACAATGACTAAGCTTCTATAAAATAAATTATTCAGTAGACTCAAATTTAGAACCTGGCCCAAGTTGGGGGTGGGGTGGAGGAAGCACAGGGAAGGACAAATCACTAAGACCTGTCACATCCACATGGAAGACAATAATGCTAAAAAATTCTTGAGAATTAGAAAATATGTGAGTATTAATATGATTTTTTTCCTTCTTGAATATGTCTATGAGTGAGTCTGAACATGGAATGAAGTTTTGGATTGTTTTGACTTGGAACTATGTCTCAGAATTGATTTTTAAAGAAGCTTGTCTTGGTAAAATGATTTTTTGACTTGGCTTATCCAGTTACCTCACTGAATCTATCCTGTCTTTGCAGGAACAATAAGGTTTTACTGCTCCAATTTTACCCCTACCTTTTTAAAATACCCCATAATCTACTTCTTTCATATTTCTGAAACGCTATTCTCAGTTGGTCTTATCTTCATTTATTTCAATTTTTGTCCACTCTAACCATATCATTATACTATTGTTGAATAACTCCTTTCACATGGCTTCTGAATAGCATATTAATTTTATGGTCACATTTGGATTCTTTATCTTCCTCTTTAGCATTTTACTTGTGCCCAGGTCACTATGTTAGAAAACACTTTACCCAGAACTCAGCATTTTGCTTCATGACTTCTTAAGTCTGAGCCTTTACTTGGATCTGTTTACCTTGTTATATTGCATGATTTGATTATTTGGTTACTCTTTTCTCTATAATGATTATATTTCCTGACTTATCCCTTTTGCTACAGACACATTTCTAATGCCTGGTGCACATCTCTACCTGAAAACCCTGTTATTCTATTTCATTGTGGACTTCTTTGACATCATCAGTATTATAAGTAGATCTACAGAGGAACTTTATTCAGAGCTGTGCTAAACACACATTGATTCCCTCTTAATATGGCATTCTTTATAATGCATCCAACTTTCTCCTTATGTTATGTTATGGTAATTTGTAAAATATAGTTTTATTTTCAAATGAAGAGAATTCTCAGGTCTAAAAAACTCAAGTGATCTGGAGCATGCAAGAGTAATAAAATAACTCATTGAAATACCAACATCTACTGACATTCACCATTAGTATTTCTATGGTTATGTTTTACACCATTTTGGTGCAAATTAATAATAGCCAAAGTTTCCAGAGCACTTACTAGTAACAAGAATTTTCTAAAAAAATTTGTACATAGTGACAAATTTGACTTTTATAATTATATTCTTAGGATAATTTTATGATGTTACTGAAGGGGAATCACAGTGATTCAGTATTTTCTGTTCCTTCAGTGGCCTGACCAAAACATCATCTTAGACATGAAAGTATTGGTGCTATTATAATAGAAACCTAATATTCCCTGAAAAAATGAACACACAGATTATACAATACTTTGGACAAGAATACACTCTAAGAAGACCTACAGAGGATTTTTAAATTCACTTACTTAATATAATATTCAAAAAGTAAAAAATAAAAAATAAAAAATTGGGAACTGCAGAAACTATAGCAAATGCAAAATAATAATCAGATTGAACAAAATAAATAACCAAAAAATTAATTAATATTCTGGAATTAGCATAATTTAAAAAATAATCCATGGAATTACAGATATGACAGAAGAAGGTACAGATTACAGATGGGAGAAAAATATGATGGAAAATACACTTACAAATAGAGACAAGGAAATAGGAGGAAATGTAATCTTAGTGGAAGGGGAAGGGGAGAATAGGGTAAGCAGTAGTTACAGCAATAGGGGTTGACAGTTTTTAAACAGAAGACACAAAGTCCCAAACAGACAATATACTATGTTTCTCAAACGGACTTAAATGTGATACTGCAATCTGTATACGGGGTAAAAATGGCAGTTCATAACTCACTTGAATCAAATGTATGAAATATGATATGTTAAGAGCTTTGTAATGTTTTGAACAACCAATAATAAAAAAATGAAATGAAAATCACAGCTTTTCATTAATTAATTTTTCATTAATCACATCAGAGTAACATGACTCAAAACCAAAGAAAAAAGCACTAAAATGTTAAAATTTCTAGTAAATATAAAGCAAAGGCCTTTAAAAGAGCAACAATAAGACTGACAGCTAAATTCTCAAAACAACTATTTAATCCTGCAGACACTGTGATGAGACATTAAAAATGCTGAGGAGGAAAAACAAGGTCATCAAGAAATATGTATTCATGGAAAATATTATTCGAGTGTAAATAAAATAAAACTCTTTTAAGATAAGTAAAAATTTTAAATGTATCATCAGCAAGTTCACAATCAAGAAAATGCTAAAATTCTTTTGTTTGTTTTTGCACAGGGAAAATGATCTCATAGAATAGCAATAAATGAAGAACAAAGAAAAAGGCAACCATCTTGCTGAATCTAAATGAATGATGATAAAATATTAACAATTATTCCAACAAAGAAAGTAGTGTGGTGTTTGTGATAGATTAATGATAGATAGATAGATAGATAGATAGATAGATAGATAGATAGATAGATGATAGATAAAATACATCATGCAACTCATGAATGTGAGGAGGGGTGCAAATGATATTAAAATTCTTCTATGTTCTGGAAAGAGGAATGAGAACAAATGTATAAGAATTTTGGAAATTTCTGCTTTAATCTCCTGGATTACCAAATTATAAAATGATAATCAACAAGCCAATAGTTGGGAAAAGCTTGTTAGTAAATAAATCTTAATTAGTACATGAGAGGACATTAAAAAATAAAAAAAAATGATACTAAACAATTAGATATAAAAGAAAGTCCATGGTACATAAATTGTGTGAAAATATACAAAATATTTCAATTAAAAATTCAAAGATTATCAGATTGAACTCTCAAAAATACCCATATGCACTATTTAAAATATGAAGATCTAAAATATAATAAAGCTTAAAAATAAGAGAATAAAAATATACACCATACAAACACTAGCAGTAACAACTGGTATAATTATGTAAGTTAAACTTTGAAGCAATTAGTATCATTAGAAATTCTATCACCCAGGATTCTACTGAGAAGCAGAACTCAATTTTTGATTGATAGACAGACAGACTGACACACAGACTTCAAGGAATCAGTTTACATGAGTGTGGGGGCTAGAAAGTCCAAAACCTGGAAGACAACTCAAAAACTAGGGATCTCTGGTAGGCACTTATGTTGCATTTCACAGGCAGAATTTCTTTAGGAAATCTAAATTTTTGTTTGTAAGGCCTTTTAACTGCTTTAATATGTCAAACCCAAATTATTGAACTTAATCTTAAAGCCTGCTAGTTGCAGATGTTAACCACATCTACAAAATACCTTCACAGAAATTTAGATTAGTGTTTAATTTAATATCTGAGTATTACAGTCTAACCAGGGTGGCCTAAAACTAATCATCACAGAGATAAACGGGGATATTTTATAACATAAAAATTTCGATTCGCCAGGAAGGTACGGTTCTAAATTTCTGTACATTTGAGCCACGTCTGGTGGCATGTACCTAAAGTCCTTAATGCTCAGGAAGTTAAGGTAAGATGATCCCTTAAGCTCAGAGCTCAAAGTCAACCTGGGAAATATAGCAAGAACGCGTCTTAAAAAATGTGTTTTTGTTTTGTTTTGTTTTGCTTGTTTTGTTTTGTTTTTATTATGTTTAGATAGTACGTTTCCCCGGAAAGCTCCTGTGTGAGACAATGCAACAAATTTAGAGGTGAAATGGGGTTATGCCTTTGGGGTTTACATTTTGTTCTTGTTGAGCAGAGCACTCTGTTGGCTTCTTATCACATCCTGAGCTAAACTGCTTTCCTCTACCATACCCTTCCTCTGTGATATCCTACCTCAAGTAGATATCTCTAACTACTTGGGAGACTGAGGCAAGAGGATTCCCTAAATTCAACAGTTGGAGTTCAGCCTGAGCAATATAGCAGGAGTTGGTCTCAAGGAAAGAAGTAGAAGAAGAAAAAGAAGAAAAAACTACTTGGAAAATTCTTGTATGTTTAAAAAAGAATAAAAATTTAAATGTGATTCACTGGTTTAAGAAGACCTCAAAACATAAATTGAGGGCTAGGGATATAGACTGGTCGTAGAGTGCTTGTCTAATCCTAGCAGGTATGATGACCTGAGTTCAATTCATAATATCCTGTGCTTTGCTTTCTTTCCTGTCTATAAATGCTCATTCCATGTTACAGAACAACACTCTTCTGAACCTCTTCTAGCTCTGAGTATTGTCTGAACCATGAATCAGTTTTTGCTTAAATAAACTGTTAAATTTGTTAATTTTTTTCTTTTAACAATATTATACTAATTAATATGGAGCTTGAAACATTTCATTGCCTGATTCAAGTCAACTGAATAAATCTTAAAAGGTCAAGTGCCAGCATCTAAAAATAAATTGCACTTATATACTACCAAATAAGTAGAAATGAATTTTAGAGAAATTATCTTTTACAAAAACATCAGATAAATTTAATGAGCTATTTTAGTGAGCTATTTTTTTAAGACTTTGATAGTAGATACTAACAAAAATTTTAGGGAGTGGGATTCAGTTAATGACACATTTAATGGGAAGTATATTGCTGACATTATATATTTTTTTGGAAAAATAACCAAAGTAATCTCAAAAAATGTAAAAGAAAGAAAATGAATAAAGACATTAATAAATGTAAACCCTGAAAAAACAAAAAATTATGCAAATACCAAATATCAATAATGATCATCACTATAATACCATAACCATTACAAATATAATATTCAAGTAAGAATCAGCCACTTAACTAATGTCACATTTTTTAAAATTTTGTTATATATGACAGTAGAATGCATTACAATTCATATTACACATATAGAGCACAATTTTTCATATCTCTGTACACAAAGTAGAGTCACACCATTCGTGTCTTCATCCATGTACTTCATCTCCTTCCACCATCTTTCCTACCCCCATGTTCCGATGTCACAAACTTTAACTAAAAAGAACTGAAAGGGGATATGGAGTATATAGATTTTCCTTAAGAACTGTATAAATATAAATCTATGATTCACCTTGAATTGATTTTAGTTTGTGTAGCTGAAGTCAAATTTGAAGGTTTTTTTTTTTTTTTTACTTTTTGCTTTATTGCTATATGAATATTCAGTTGTTCCAGCACCACTATTTGTAAAGGCTTTTTTTATGTAGATACTTTAGCTAGTCTAAGTCCTCTTCTGGAAACTTCAAGAACCTAAAATCAAACACCTATTTTTTGGGGGAAATTAACTGACATTACATTAAATCTATGAATCAATTTGAAGATAATTCATATCTTTCCAATATTGAATCATATAATCTATGAATATAATAATACTCCATTAATTCAATTATTAAAGTTCTAAAATTTTTGTATTTACTATTGAAGTCTTAAAAATAGTTCACTAAAATTGTTCACTAAATTTATTCGATGCTATCGTAAATGGTAATTTCTTTAAAATTCATTTCTATTTATTTGGGAGTATATAAGTGCAATTTATTTTTAGATGCTGGCACTTGACCTTTTAAGATTTATTCAGTTGTCCTGGTAAGCTTGCACATGCTAAGTAAGGATTTTGCTTCTAAGCTATATCCCTAGCCATGGTTTGCATATTCTTTAGGATTTTTTGCATATAGAATGATTCCACATATTAAAAGTACAGTTTTACTTCTTTCTTTTATCTATATATCTATCACTTACCTATTATCCATTCATCTAGTATCCTCCAGTTACAGTGGTGTTTAGAAGTAATAAGAGTACACATTCTTGACTTATTTTTAACCTTAGGGCCAAAGTGTTCAATAATTTATGACTGGTCCCCAATGCAACAACGTTCTGAGGTGGAGCTTTTAGGTAGTGATTGGATCGTGAGGGCTCTGACTCATCAGTGGATTATCAAACTAATGGTGTTATTGAGAGGTGGTGGAAAATGGATGAGGTAGGGATTCATTGGAGGAAGTAGGTCATATGTCATGCCCTCAAAGTACTATTATATCTTGTCTATGACCTCTTTCTCTCTTCCTCTCTGTTCTACCTACCATGAGGAAATCATATCTGTTCCACTTCATCCTCTCTGCCATGGTGTCTGGTCTTACCACAGGCCCACAGCAATGGAGCCAGTTGAGCATGGACTAAAATCATTGAAACTGTGAGTCAAGAATAAATCATTCCTCCTTTTCTGTTGTTTATACAAGGTATTTTGGTTATAGAGACAACATAACCAAAATGGTATTTTGGTTATGTTGTCTCTATAACCAAAATACCTGATATAAACAACAACATAGGAAATTGGCACCAAGAGGTATGACTATACCTGTCCATGAGGTTTGTTTCAGAAACTGTTTTGTGGGAAGAGTTTGAAAAGGTTTAGAAACACAGGTTATAGAGGCCATAGAATGTTGTAAAGAGGAGCTTAATGGAACATTCTGATATGAACTTAGAAGACCAGAATGATGATAGAGCTGTGGTAAATAAAGACTGTGATCATGAGGTTTCAGATGGGAGTGAGGATCTATTAAGAATTGAATCATACATGTTATATTCTGGCATACAATTGGTCTATATTTTTTTTCATGTGTTGAGACATTGTGTAAGACTGAATTTAAAGTTGTTATCTGGCAGAGGAAATTTCAGGCATTTAGGCTTTTTTAAAATATATTTTTAGTTGTAGATAGACACAATATCTTTATTTTATTTATTTTTATGTGGTGCTGAGGATCAAACCCAGCGCCTCATACTTGCAAGGCAAGTGCTTTGCCACTGAGCACAGTCCCAGCTCAAGCATGGAGGCTTTTATCTGGGTTTATTGTGATAATCAGAAACAACAATCAGGGCAAAAAGATGTTAAAAATTTGAATTTTGGCCAGAAAAGTGCATGTAAAATTGGTGCCAAGGAAGATGCAGTTGCTGAAGAGATTAGTGCCACTGAAGAAAAGCTAAATATTTTTCACAGGGACAGTAGGAAAGATTACTAAAGGGCATCTCAGGAATTGACCAGACCCTACCCATCACACGCTCAATAGTGTAAAAGTGTAAATTCATTTCAAAGATTTTGCTTTGAGAAGAGAGTGCTAGGGCTTCCTTCTTTCACAGGGCCACCTAGGAAGTTGTCGCCCCAAGATTTGTTTAATGGTACGCAGCCATCCAGGTACTTCAAGGCCACTACAACCATGGTCCAAGTGGGCTCCACTACTGTTCCAGCTGGTGGAAGACCTTGACCTCATCCATGTGGTGCAGGTTTTGCAGACTTGAAGAAGGTAAGCATTTCAGGGTCATGAAGGGTTCCACTGGAATTTTAAAAGTAACTGTGGAAGTTCAGGCAGTATGTGACAGCATTGGAATCCCTGTGGGAAACCCCTGAGAGGATGGCACATGAAGTTGTGAGAATAAAGCCAAAGCTGCAATGGAGACACCAGGAAGATGCCAGTGGCATGGAATATCTGTCAAGGAAACCTTTAGGCAGCAAGTACAACCAGCTCAAGAAAGAGGCCAGGTGGATTATAACTAGTAAAAAATGGAGCAGCTTCCCACTCTCTTGAATCTAGGTTTTTCTCAATACTTTTTGCTCAATGGAGTATGGCAGAAATAATAGTTCGTACTTGCAAAGATAGACTGTAAGAAGTTTCACAGCTCACATTTTAGATTTTCAAACCTGTTCTTAGATTCTCACTGTGATAAATTCTCACTGAGTGAAAAGATTGAGAGAGAAATAAATTCTGGATCCTAGTTCTCTGAGAACCCAAAGCCATGTGTAGAATCTCAAGAGGATGAGACTCCATGAATATTGCTTTGATTAATGAAATGTTAACAGTTGTTGCCTTATTTTGTTTGTTCTTAAATTTATTTTATTTACTGAGATAAAATTCACATGGCCTCAAATTCACCATTTTAGCCATCTAACTTAATTGCATTTAGTCCATTGTTACGCAATCAACACCATCTAATTTCAGAACATTTTCATTACACCAAGAAAACAAACAAGATGTACCCTATTCAATAAAGCAGTCATTACTCATTTCCTTCTTCTCCCACCCCTGAAAATACTTTCAGTATCTATTTGTTTCATGGACATTTCATATAACGGGGTTATACCACATGCAGCCTTTTGCGTCTGGTTTCTTTCATTTAGTATGTGTTATGGTTTGGAGGTGAGATGTCCCCCAAAAGTTCACATGTGAAATGATGCAAGAAAGTTCCAGGGAGAAATGATTGGGTCCTAAGAATCTTAACCCTGATAGGGAGTGGCTGGAGGAAGTGGGAATTGGGGTGTGGCTTTGGGTTTATATTTGTATCCACCTCTCTGCTTCTTGATCACCATGATGTCAGCTGCTTCCCTCTACCACACACTCTGCCATGACACTCAGCCTCAGCTCAAGCCCCAAGAAATGGAGCCAGCCTTCTATGGACTAAGACCTCTGAAACTCTGAGCCCTCAAATAAACCTTTACTCTTCTACAATTGTGCTGGTTGAATCTTTAAGTCACAACAGTGAAAAAAGCTGACTAAAACAGCATGTTTCTGAAAATCATCCATGTTTTAACATGCATCAGCACTTTCTCTCATTGTAGATGAAAAACATTCTATTGTATGGATATACCGAATTTGCTCTTTTATCAGCTCATGGGCATTTGGATTGTTTCTACTTGACTACTGTGAACAGTACAGCTATGAACATTCAAATACACTTTTGTTTGTTTGTTTGTTTTTAACTGAGCATTTTCTACAATTTCTTTGGTATAAAGTTAGAGCTATAATTTCTGGGTCACGGGGCAATTCAATGTTTCCCTTTTAGAATAATTGCCAGACACTTTCCATGGCATCCACGCCATTTTACATTCCCACCAACAATGATTACTTCACATACATGGAACACTTTGTTAGTTTCTGGTTTTGTATTTTCTTTAAAATGCTGTTATAAGCATTGTACCGATATTTCATTGTGTTTTTAAAATTAAATTTACTGTAGCTGTTACATGAAATGTAACTACATAAAACTTACATATTAATGGGATACCATTGTAGTATATTTGAGTGAGGTGAAAAATATCTAGATTTTCAAACACTCGAGATTCCTTCATGGTGAAAACATTCAAAAATTTTCTAGCTTTTTGACAATAAATAACTGTTTTTACAGACAACCTACTGTTCAGAAATTCATACCCCTATCTAACTATACTTTGTACCCATTAATCATTTCTGGAGGAAGAGATGGGGAAAGGTTGATAGGAAAAGATTATCAGAATTTATTTTATTTAGTTGTACTGTCTTTTTCTTTCAGTTGACACATGAATGTACATATTTGGGGTGGAGGCACAATGATATTTCTGTATATGTATAAATTGTATAATGATAAAATCAGGTGATTACCTTAAGCATCTATCTTTTCTTTGACATGAGAACATTCAAATTCTATCTTGTATCTTCTCTGAAATAAACATTACATTATTGTTAGCTGTAATTATCCTACTGTGCAACTAGAATATGGAAACTTAATTCTACCATCTGTTACTGTGCACCCATTGACCATCCTCTCCCTATCTCTCTTCCCCGATGCTCTCCTAGTCTACACTAACCTCTGTTTTCAAATATGCTTTTGCAATTGAGTGTGCCCTCCTGTATTTTTATCATTATCTAAGGTGAGCAGCTGCCATATCTCTAACCCTGAACTCTTCCTGACATAAGACCTTAGGCAGAAGCTGCTCTGACTGACTCAGGTCTAAAGTTGGCATTAGAGTCACCCCACCCAACCACTGTCAACCTCTAGAAATAAATCATTGTTGAATGGTTTGAGTTGTATAGTTTTGTTCTGTAGCATTATCTTTTAGCAATTGCCCCAATAATTTCATGGCTTTCTGTATTTTCAATAAAAATACATGGAATTGTTTATTAATATGTATTAATTAGAATACTTATGGTATCAGTATCTCTGTAAGCTCTGCACTGGAAGCTATCCAAATTTCCATGATAGGTAATTGGTTAAATAAATCCATGAGAAAAAGGTGCTGAATAGACCTGGGCATGGTAACACAGGCCTTTAATCCCAGCTACTTAGGAGGCTGAGCTAGGAAGATGACAAGTTTAAGGTCTGACTGGACAACTTGGTGAGACCTGGTCTCAAAATAAAATGTTATATTAAGTAAGTAAGTAAACAAATAAATAAATGTGGCTAAGTGTATAGCTCAGCAGCAGAGCATTTGTCTAACATGTACAAGGCACACACACACTCACACACACACACACACAGCCAAATAAAAAGGGCTAGGCACCATTTGTAAAAGTCCAAACAAGTGAGCCTACAGTGGAACCATGGTGGGTGATAATGTTCTATTTCTATTCCTAGGTTATATTTTCACAGATAAGTTTATAAAAACTGACATGCACTATGATAGGTACACCTATGATAGGGGTGCTTTTCTGTATGTATTTTATATTCTAAGAAAAATATTTTGAAATATTTGAAAATGACCAAATGCAGGAATGTTAAAATATGCTTACTGGAGAATGATTATACAATCATTATGCAAATAATCTTGGAAGTGATTTATAAATGTCTGAAAAAAACTGAAGATATTCCTGTTCAAAAACCTGAGTGTCCCTTTAATGGTAACAAACTATAGGTATTTCTTTTCATACATTTTGACCACAGTGATAAGTGGATACATTTTACAATGGGCACACATCCTAACATCAATAAAAAAAATCATTACCAAAATTATATTCACTTTTGAATGCATGGTGCACCTTGGAATTTCCTGTTCTATTCTTCTAACCTATTGTATCCTTTCTATGCTATTCTATTCCATTCCATTCTTTCTATTCATTTATAGTCTAAAAATGTGTGTCCCAATGAACTCTATCAATTACAATTTATTAATGTGTTTCAAGCTTAGAATTGATCATAATTCTTATATTGGGCAATATTGCCAAAGAGGACTTCTCACAGATGTGTATAATAAACACACACACACACACACACATGTGCACACACACATATACCTACATGTACATACACTGGAGCATTATTATTCACAAGAACAAAAATTAGAAACTACATAAATGTTCATCTAGTATATACACTAAATATTTTCATATAATGAAATATTTTTAAATAATAAAAAACACTTTAGAGTTTTATCTATTAACCCATATGATTCTTTCAAACTTATATGGCTGACATAAAGAAGGAAATCCTGGCATTTTCTGATAAATGGATGGAACTGGACAAGACCATACTAAGTGAAATAAGACAGATTCATAAAATCAAGGGTCACATGTTCTCTCTCAGATGTAGAAGGAAGAGCATAGTAATGGATAAAAAGGGGGTTCAGATATTGTAAAGACAGAGGAAAGATCAGCAGAGCAGAAGGAGATTGAGGGGGAGGAAGGAGGGAGGGGAAAGAGGAGAAAATGCAGAATGAATTTGGCAAGATTACTCTATGTGCATGAGTAAAGTAGTGAATTCCAACTTTGTATGTATCTGTGAAGCACCAGTTAAAAAATGTATGAATTAGTGGAAGGTAGACCAATAGAGTAGAAAGGGATTAGGAGGAGGGAAGAAGGGGAGGAAAGAAGGAGGAGCAATGAGGACTGAAATGGAGTAAATTAAATTCTATGCATGTATGTCAAAATGAACCTAAGTACTATGCATATATATTACATATTATTATATTATAAATATGTTATATTTTATATATACTCTATGTAGTAAATAAAATATATTATATTTTTATAAATATATGAAATATATATTTCATTATATTTAAAATATTATATATATTTACAAATATAAATATATAAAATATATATTACTCACTATATATAAAATAATATCTATATTCACAATATATGTATATATGCATATATATGATTCATATATACATATATATGCATATGCATATATATATGTGTGTGTGTGTGTGTGTGTGTGTGTATCTGAACAAGCCAGGCACACTGGTGCATACCTGTAATCTCAGCTATTTAGAAAGCTAAGGAAAGGGCATTATGAGTTCAAGGCCAATATCAGCAACTAATGAGACCCTGTTTCAAAATTTAAATTAAAAGTAAAGGGCTAGGGATGTAGCTAAGTGGTAGAGTGCTCCTGTGTTTGTTCTCCAGTTCTACAAAATGGACAAAGAAAAATAAGTTAAATAAAAAATTCACCCAGAGAAAAATGTGATATTTAAAATAATACTAGTTTTTTAAAATCCATATCTACAGTGGCAGAAATATAAGATCATACAATGGGAATGGAACATCAAAATCATAGTAGTGCTTTTTTTCTATTTAAGTGAGAAGGAAAGGGTCAGAAAGTAGCTATATGAATGCTTAATTACAACTGTAATGATTTATTTTGGATGGGTTCAAAATTTTCTGCAAAGCTGTAACATTTCTTTATTTTTAAAAACATTTTTATTTTAGAAATTTTATTTCAATTATTTTGGGGGAATGGGGATTTAACCCAGCTGTGTTTTACTACTGAGTCTTATACCCAGCCCTTTTTATTATTTTTTTAAGGCAGGGTCCCACTAAGTTGCTTAGAGCCTTGCTAAATTGCTGAGGCTGGTCTTACTTCTGATCCTCCTGCTCAGCCTCCTGAGTTTCTCTGATTACAGGTGTGCAATACCATGCCAGTTCATTTCTTTAAAATGTATTTGAAACAATATGACATTCTATTTATGTTCTTCTATGTCCTTGTTATTGCTAACTTGAAATAATTCATAATTTAGAAAAGAATACAAGAACATCTTAATCGAATGTTCCCATGGACTATTTTTCAAGAATTCATTTAATTTTACAAGATTATCTGAATTTCTAAAGAAACAAATCAAGAATTTGCAAGGATAATTTCATTATGACATTAAAAAAATTAAAATTAATTTAAAATCAATAATTGTCACACGTGTACAAGATTGGTGGCATGATTCAGGAGATCCAGTGCAAAATGCAAATGCAAGCTCTTCGAGGCAACAAATCCATGTAATTGTGGAGCCTTCTCCTACACATATATTCAACTAAAAGATAGAAAAGTATTTAACTACTTTATCCTCATTGCAATTGTATAAATTTTAGAATAGATTTTTAAGGGGCCTCTTTTTCCCTGTGCCCCACTCACCTGCTCCATTACCATTTTGTATTGTTATAGTGATAATTCAGTAAACACAAGTGAAGATTATCATCACATTCCAAAAGTTAAACTCATGCAATATTCATTTTATTAATAATACTTTTCTTTTTAACTTTAAATAGCTGCATAAGAGATAAATACAGTTGGGCATCATGGTACATGCTTATAATCCCAGTGTCTCTGGAGGCTAAGGCAGGATGATCACAAGTTCAAGGCCGTCCTCAGCAATTTAAAACAAGAAACAAAAAGGACTGTGGATGCAGCTCAGTGGTAAAGTGCCCTTGGATCAATCCTCAGTATAATAATAATAATAATAATAATAATAATAATAATAATAATAATAACACAAATCCAAACCATTAGAAATAATTCCATGTTTTGATATTAATCATGTTACATTTTAATTTAAATTATAGTTACCATGAAATCCCCAAATTTACAGTTAAATATATAGAAATTCATATTTAGAAACTGAGTAAACCTATTCCCTGCAAAGGAATAGATCAAAAGTAGTCAACACACCAAGACAGAATTTTTGAAGTAGTTCATCATTATTTCTTCTCCTCTTCTAGAAAGCGTTTTTCTCCTCCTAGTTCTCTTTTTTTCCCTCTCTCATTCCCTTTCTCTAGACACATAACATGTGGAGAATATGTTATTTAACTTTACCCTACTTTATATTTCATTACTGTTTCCTTCAGCATAAGAGAACATAACTTTTCTGGGAAAAATTATCACTAATGTTAAAAGCACAAATTTTAAACCACATTGTAATTTTTATTGTGCATAGGTTAATATTTTGGAGGTAATTTTTACTTCAAAAATCTTGATGATCCAAATGCTGAGGAAATATAATCTACCTCTTTTTTTTGAAAGAGAATCTTTTAATATTTATTCTTTAGTTTGTGGCAGAGACAAGATCTTTGTTTGTATGTGGTGCTGAGGATCGAACCCGGGCTGCACGCATGCCAGGTGAGAGCGCTACGGCTTGAGCCACATCCCCAGCCCTATAATCTACCTTTTGAGGGGAAAAACTACACAGTTAATTCAAAACAGATGTGGACACGAGGAAGGCAATAATTGTGGCCATTTTACAAATTGGATTTCTGACTGGCTTATTTCACTTAACATGATGTCCTTGTCCAGCCATTTTTCTGCAAGTGACATAATTTTATTCTTCTTTGTGGTTGGATAAAACTCCATTGTGTGTATATATATATATATATATATATATATACACACACACATACATACATACATGCATATATATATATATATATATGTATATATATCTCACATTTTCATCATCTAGTCATCTGTTGACAGACATTTACACTGGTTCCTTGATTTTGCTACTGTGACCCTTGCTGCTATATACATAGATAGGCATGTATCTCTTTGGCATGCTAACCTTATTTATTTTGGATAAATACAAAAGGAATGGTATAGCTGGGTCACATGGTCATTCCATTCCTACTCTTTTAAGGAACCTCCATATTGATTTTCATAGTAACTGCTCTAATTTATATTCTCATCAACCAGGTATAAGAGTTGCTTTTTCCCATATTCTTGTCAACATGTCCTGGTTTTTGTTGTTGTTTGTTTTTGATGACTGCCATTCTAACTGGAGTGAGATGAAATCTCAGTGTAGTTTTGAATTGCACTTCCCCAATGGCTGGAGATGTTGAAAATATTTTTAATAAAGTTGTTGGTTTTTTGTAAAAAAAAAAATCTTGATGACAAAATCTTTCTGAAGTAAAGAGATTTTGACGTTTTAACTTTACAGAGATCCTTCACACATTTTGCGTGTCCAGGAAAGTTTCTTATACTTGCTGGAAATTTTTATATCTTTGATTAGTATTTTAATCATGTTATTGCTGGGTATCAACTCCTGATGCTTATAAGAGTGTGATAAATTCATAGTACATTAAATCCCTTGGCTTCCTAAATCTTGTGCATTCTGAAATTAGGTTGGACCAAACAGATTTTTTTTTAAATTTTTTCTTCTTTCTTTTTTTTTTAAGGCTAGTAAGGAATCCTTTATTTAATTTTTTTCTGTATAAAGAATACTTCCTGAAGAGGAGCCTTAGGCTGTTCTGACTTTTTTTTTCCCACTCTGTTAAAGGCAGTTTAGAGCATTTGGGAAAGTTCATGTTTTTGTTCAGCTTTCCTGTCTGTGATCAACCTCTCTTTATTCTAAACTATTTGAGACTCAGTTTAATGGACTTAAAGTTATTATAAACCTTATTTAAAGTTATAATAAACATCATTTAAACAAACTGTTGAAAAATAAGTACAAAATAAGTAATTTCCTATAGTGTAGATTAAAATACACTATTGCCTCCTCTAAATAAAATAGCAAAAATTGTATGTTTATTATCTATTTCAGAGTTCTGAAAATTAAAATATCAAATGATCCTTAAGTCACTGTTTTTTTTTTATTAATATTCTTTTTTGGGTTTTTTTTGTGATTAAACTTGGGGCACTTTACTACTGATCTATATGACAAATTCTGTCTGATTTTTCTTTTTTAATTTATTTTTATTTTTTAATTTATTTAATTGTTCTAATTAGTTATATATGACAGCGGGATACTTTTTGATTCATTGTAAACAAATGGAGCACAATTTTTGACTTCTCAAAGAGATTTTCTTGAAAAATCACCGTGAGGGAAATTGTGAATTGAGTTCGACAAAAGGATTTACTCTTTTTTTATTTTCTAATAAATGCAGTACCAGGTACCATGTACCAGGTACAGTACCATGTACCAGGTACAAGTTACACTTTCCTTCTTTATTTCTTTTTCTTTTTTTTTTGCTTTTTATACCACTTTATTCCAACCTGAGCACCTCAATATAAAACTAAACACTGGTGAACTGTTTTCCTTACTAATTCTGAATTACTACAAAATGTACAAGTTCGGCTAGCAGTTCAATACTTAAATAGATTAAATCATCTCTGACACATGGTAGATTTCATATAATGAAAAGACTTAAAATAATTAGTGCAGTATACTGAACTGATCAAAATAAAATGGACTTTGGAAAACAAGGATGCAAGATTGTTATTAACATTGCAATATTTATGTTCCATATTACAGGTACATTGTTTATTATGGTTCTAGTCATGAGGAACAACTGAAGCCCCTTCCTTTCAAAGGAGGATTCCTTCTCTATTTCTAATGGCAGGATTCTGTTGGTGTTTGTATGAAGAATCATACATTCAGGCATTAGTTCTTGTTTTGGGGCACTGGATGATGCAACTCCACACATTTTCTTCAAGTATTTATGAGTATTGTTCTATCATACTACTGGGGTATAGCTCAGTGGTATAGTGCTTGCCCAGCATGTGCAAGACCTCAGGCTCAATCTGCAGCACTACAAAAAATAAAATAAAATAATAAAAGTCAAGTCATTTCCATAGTATGTTGAAGATATGATATACTCATCTTTGAAGCTGTCAAGAAAGAGGGCTTTTACCTTGTTAAAGGACAATTAATGATAGCACAATCTGTTGCACGCTATGTATTTCCAAGTGAGGCAATAGATCGTTACTGGTACTCACTGGTGCATTTGTCCTGTTAGTTATCATGTCTATTAATAAAATATTTTGTATCTATTAATAGCAGAAAAAAATATAAGTATGACATGTGTGTTGGCAAGTAGGACATAATCATCTTTAGTTTTTACCAGGAGTCACCCAATATAGTCTCTGAACCACCAGAAAGTAAGAAAGCACAAAATAATATCCCAATTTTATTATTCCTATTAATTTGGGGGAGTGAGTTTTAAAACAAATCCCTACTTATTTTTGACAGGATTTGCTTCAGTGACCTTTAACACCAAGGGTTGGAACACTCAGTAATTTCACCAGCATTTCATAATCTTTTACTAGTCATAAGTTCAGAATGGAGTAATATTATTTTATCCAGAACTTGTTAGGAAATTAGTTCAGTCCTCAGTCTATTGCATTTCAACACCCCAAAAGATTTTGTATAAACTTGAACTTTCTGTGTACTGGTAGAAACCACAGACAAAATAAAATGGGACCCTCCAATCTTTCCTCTCCAGAAAATGAATTAATTAAAATCAGAGAGCCCAATAATCCTCTCAAATATTCTGCCTGGATTTGAGAGATCGCATTACTTGCAGTGGTTTACGTACACAAACCCTGACCTGATCAAATGGGTCATGGGAACACTGCTGCTGACTGCAAAGTCTTGTTCAGGAAAGAAATTGCATGACTTCAATTTGAGGTGTATTGTGTGATCATTTAATTGATTTATTTTTTAATGAAGAAAGGGTAAGGTGACAATTCCTGAGGGAGAATGGCTTTGCCTTGCATTCATTGACATTTCATTTTGTTTTCTTGCTGTGCTAAAAGAAAAGACCAGCAGGATCAAGCTAAGGTAAATCAACTTCACTAGAAAATCAGCATGGCAAAATTGAAGTCAGGGTCATAAGCATATGGATGGACTCTTCAGGAGATTGTTCACTAGGGGTGGAAGCAGTGATGGTTGTTGGTAGGCTTTAGTTTGCTATGTGAGAATGAGGTTCTAGTTCCTCCTCCTAATATATGTCATTTAGTACATTCTATTATCCCAGAATCAGACTGGAAATAATCTCTAAAAAAATTAGAATCTGCTAAATATTTTAATGAATTTCTTTATGTCTCTGTGTAAATATAATTATGGGGTATATGTTTAGTTTGTAGAGACACTGAAAAGTTTTTAAACTATATTCATGCCCTTGAGAAGGAGCTATTTCCAAATTTTCCTTAGAAATATGATACAGAAAAGTTTGTTATTTGACAAACCACACCCTTGGTGCACAGGAGTAAAAGAAAGATGGTATCCAACAGAAGAAAGAGGTCTTTGAGAATTTCTAAGATGGAACTGAAGTCCTGGGAAAACACCTGTCTAATAATCCAGACTAGAATGAGAAGATAGATACACCAAGAGGCATGTCTCCAGGAAGAAAAAAAAATGGAAATGGTAGAAATTACCAGTCAGATTTAATCATATTGAGGGCATTTTAAAATGGCAAACTTTTCTGTACACAAGAAAGGTACAGAAAAGGTCTGGTTCTTTGAGAAACCCCAAATGCCAATTATCTTTAGGTCTTAGCTCTTGAGCTGTCCTAGTCAGAATCAGTTTTCTGATGATAGAGGTGTGTATATCAATCCAGCATTTAGAGTTTCAGCTGCCATGTCTAGGTCATGAAAAGGCTTTGGAGAAAGGATCAGGTTTACTCTTCAGTATGCATGAATTTATTTAATCATTCTATTTTCAATAAGGAGACTTATTTTCATCTTCAAATGTCTGGGGTCTTAAAAAGTAACCCTCTTCAGTCTCCACGGATGAAGATTGAAAGCAATTTTATCAGATCATAAAGTTATCAATATGGTGAAAAGAGTAAGTCAATTAAATTGTATAATCAACAAATATTTATTGATTTCCTAATTCAAAAAAAGCATTGAGTTGGAAACTGAGCAAATGGATGGTAACAGTTCTTTCTGTGTTCTGGATTCAAGTTCTCTGTCAGATAAATCATTTTTAAATATTTTTTTTCCAGTTTGTGTTTGCATTTTGAAGCACAAAAGTAGTTAGTTTTGATGAGGTCCAGACAATTTTGTAACTTACCAAATCCCTTTGGTATCGAAAAATAAGAAAACCCCCACCATTTGTGTCCTGGAAAATGGCTTTATGCAAAGACACAACTTCACTTATATTGCCTTGAAAAGGCTCACAGATACCAATCCCCAGTCCCATTTGCCTCATAAATGATAAATTGAACTGTGGGTCTCCACTGGTCAACACTTATAACAACATTCTTGTTAACCAAGCTTTAATTAAGCTTCTTTCCTTCTGCTAGATCCTTGATCTTTGGCCCATCTTCTAAGACAATATACAACTCTTCCCTAATAGTCCCTCCTGTGAAAACTCTGGCTCCAGGGTTAAACAGTACCTGATACATGTCTCATCTCTGATGATACCTGATCATGACATTTCTTACTCCCCATAAAAGAAAAAAAAAAAACATTTTTTCCCTAAGGCTTCTGATACTTGCAAATCTTATATCAGAGAATTGACTCTCTTAGTTCTCCACCCCCTCTTGTTATAATCCTCTCAGATATAATCTCTCTTTACTGAATTGCTGTTATTTGACAAGTCCAATTTATGAACGTCACCTATATGAATTTTGCTTTTGGTGTCATATTTAGAATCTCTTTGTCTAAAATAAAGACATCAAGTTTTTCTCTGAAGTGGCCTTTTAAATATTCTGTAGTTTTATTCTAGAAATTTAGATCTCTGGCCCACTTTGAGTTATTTTTGATGTAAGATAAAGGTAACAATTCACCCTTTGCTATGTAGAGACATTGTTTCAGCATACTTCTTTGAATATGCTTTCTTCTCTGTAATGACTTTACTTGACACCATTATAGAAAGTCAATTTATCACAAATGCAAGGGTTCACTTCCATACTCTCAATTCTGTTTTATTGGTATGTAGGTCCATCTTTTCATTAGTACCACACTCTATTACTTTAGCCTTATGTTTACATTCTGAAAATTGAAAGTGAATTGAAAGTGATTCTGATTTTTTCAAATTGTTTCCCATGTCCTAATTCATTTGAATTTCCATAGTAATCTTTTCATTTCAATTTCTGCTAAAACCCTTCAAGAACCCTGATAAGAATTGTGTTAGAATTATAGGTCATTTTGAGAATTGCCATCTTAACAATATTTACTCTTCAAACCTCTGAACATGGATTGTCTCTTTATTTAGATTTTCTTTAATTTCTCTCAGAAATCCTTTGTATTTTTAAATCTTGTACTTCTTTTGTTAAATTTATTCCTAAGTATTTTATTATTTTTGATGCTATCATTTCCTACTTTAATTTTCCTATTATTTAAACTATGATATGGAAATACGTTTGATTTTTTTATCTAGATCTTTTTCCTGTGACATATCTGAACTCATATATTTATTCTAATGTTTGGTATGTGTGTTCCTTAAATTTTCCATATATAAGCTCATGATTGGATATATAGAATATTTTAATTCATCCTTTGCTATCTGGATATCTTTTATTTCTTCTTTCCTAATTTAGTTTGAGGATATTTCCCTCTATTTCTGTCCGTTCTGATTTTATTTATTTATTTGTCTTTAATTGACATTTTTATTGGGTACAAATATTTTTATAGTAGAAAGATTCAATCAATCTAATTAACATACACATCAACTTATTTTCATTGTAAGAATGTTAAAAATGTATTCTTTTAGCAATTTTGAAGTACACAATACACTGCCAGGCATCTGTAATCCCAGTGACTTGGGAGGTTGAGGAAGGATTGCAAGTTCGAGGCCAGCCTCAGCAATTTAGGCCCTAAGGAATTTATAGAGACTCCAAAATAATAAAAAAACATATTTTAAAAAATGGGATTGGAGATGTAGCTTAGTGGTAAGCATACCTGGGTTCAATCTCCATATAATGTGTGTGTGTGTATATATACACACACACACACACACACACACACACACACACACCTGGATATCTTTTATTTATATATAGTGTGTATATATACACACTATATTATATATATATATATAGTATTATTAACATTGTGCCCCATACAGTGCAAAAGATCACCAAAACTTAATCATTCCAATGGGAAAAGAGGAGATGTTGTGAACTTTTATTATGAATAGATTTGGATTTTGTTCTTGCATTCTTGGAATAAATCATAACAGATTTAATGTCTAATGATTTTTTTATAAATTTCTAAAATAGTTTCTAATATTCTGTTGAAAATCATTATACTCAGGGGAGATATTGGTATATGGTTTATTTTTCCTGTGATAACTTATCTAGCTTTGATGTTTAGAAGAAGTTTTCACATGTAAAAGTATACTTGCTCCAATTTTGTAAAACTTCATTAATACTCTAATTTTAGCATATGTGCTGCCAAAATGAGCACAACATTCCTTTGAGTGTATTTAATTCACTGAATATTTGTCAGTTTCCTAAAATACTCTGCTTGGATTTTGGCCAGAACATATTGAGAATACAGATTTAATTGAGAAATATTGATTGTTGCTCACAAATACAAAGTGGCTTCTTCAACACACAAACAAGCTAGATCCTTCTAGTTTTTAAGTCTTCTTTAATATTTCTTGGATATTGCAGTTTTCTATGAAGAGGTTCTAACATAACTCTTGTTAAAATATAATCCTAGGTATTTTTGATGTTGTTGTATATAGTCTAGCCTTTTGCATTTCACTTTATCTCTTTGATGGTGAATAGGAATGCAATTGGCATTTGCATATAAGGTGAATATTAATATCTCTAATCTAATTCTAAGAATTTGGAGATTATTTTGGATTTTCTATAAACACAATTATTTTGTGTAAAAATAAATTTTTTCCACTTGTCAACATTTTTATCATTTTACTTGGCTAATTACATTATTTCCTGTAGTGTAATTATAAGGAATGAGAACAGGTATTCTTGTCTTGTTCTCAATATTAGAGGCAACACTTACAATATTAATAACTAAATGTGAAATTTTTCTAGGTTTTTAGTGGATACCCTTTATTAGATTAAAAGCCTTTACTTCTGGCGAGGCACCGTGGTGCATGCCTAGAATCCCAGTGGCTCAGTAGGCTGAGATAGGAGGAGGTTCATGAGTTCAAAGCCAGCCTCAGCAAAGGAGAGATACTAAGCAACTCAGTGAGACCCTGTCTCTAAATAAAAATAAAAATAGAGCTGGGGATGTGGCATGAGTGCCCCTGATGCCCCTGAGTTCCAACTCCAGTACCCACTCCCCTGCCAAAAAAGATCCTTTACTTGTATTCCAGGTTTGCTAATATTTATATCATGAATAGATGTTACATTTTATCAAAAGATTTTGTGCTTCTATTCAGATAATTATATTCTACTCATTTAATAAATTATATTAATTGCTTTTTAAAATTGAAATTTTTGAATAAATACTGATCACAATATAGTGTGATTTATATATTGCAATACTTAATATTTTGTTTTCAAACCACTAGGAGTGAGATGTTTGGGTTATGTGTTAAATATGTGTGTAACTTTCTAAGATATTGTTGGCACATGGCTTTTCAAAGTGGTGGTGATCTTATCACACCAGCAATGAATGAGAACACTTGTTGCAATTCATTCTTACCAGAGTTTTGCATTGTCAGGTGTTTCAAAATTTAACTATTCTAATAGATGCATGACCAACTGTGTCTTGCTAAGGTTTTAATTTGCATTTCCCTAACAATCTTTCCTTTATATTTGCCTCTAGAATTTTTACCCTTGTGTACTTTACACTGAGATTTCCTTCCCATTCTCAATTTTTGTGAATGTATGAGGTGTGTGTTGAGGTGCATATTTATTGACATGTGGATGTCCAATTCTTTCAGCACCATTTGTTAAGAGACTATCTTTTCTCCATTCGTTTCTCACTATCATCACATGCAAGCTTAGTATGTATGTGAGAGCCTGTACTGCCTTTGTTTTCCTTTCTACAAATCTGTGTGTCTGTTCTTGACTAATATGGTGTTTACAGTATATCTTGTCGTTGTATGAATCTTCCAATTTTGTTCTGCAGTTTTAGGGTATTTGATGTTTTTTAAATTTTTATTTTTTTCTAGTAAATCATTAGATTGAACTGAGAAATGGACATATTTATTATGTTGATTCTTCTTATTCATGTGCGTCTGTTTAGATATTCTTAGCTGTCTTTCATAGAGTTTTAAAATTTTTAGTATGAAGATAACTGCAAATGTTAGAAAGTATACCTAATAACACTATTTTTGTACAGTTATTATATGTAGCCTCTCTGTCTCTAGTTGGAAAATGGCCTCTGCCTTCATGCTGTGTCCCCATATCTTTGCTCTATTCTTATACCTGTAGGTTGATTCTCAGTCTATTCTATGTTCTTCACCTTGACTCTGCTTTAATTTAATTACATTTCTAATGGTCTCACCTCAAAATATAATCACATTCTGGGTCACTGGGTCACTGGGCTTCAACATATAAATGTTGCAGGTTGCAATCCAGCCCTTAACATTGTCTGAGAAT
The DNA here is from genome assembly GCF_964194105.1 of Spermophilus citellus. NCBI lineage: Eukaryota > Metazoa > Chordata > Mammalia > Rodentia > Sciuridae > Spermophilus > Spermophilus citellus. Next base: position 36,949,328 of record NC_138196.1, read on the forward strand.
TTTAAAGTTAAAAAAAAAAAATGAAGGCAGAGCCTTAAAATTCTGCTGGACTTTATTATGCCTTTACATATAATAGGGAAAATCTCTGAATGATAAAAGAGAAAAGGGGCATAAAGAATGTTTGAAGAAATAATGGCTATAACTTCCCATATATGATAAAAATGTATAAATCTACACATCTAAGAAGTGGAATGAACTCCAAATAAAGCCTATTATACACATGTAATCAAACAACTGAAAGAAAGACAAATTGTGAAAGTAATATAAGAAAATGACTTGTGACACCAGGTAAGAACAGCTGATTTGCCATCAGGAACCATGGAGGCCAGAAGGTGGTGGCATGAAATAGTGTGCTAAAAGAAATAATTAACCAAGAAATTCATAAGCAGCAAAATTATATTTCGAAACATGAAGATGAAATTAAGACATTCCCAGATAGAGGAAAAACAGATTTTATCACTAACACATAGATCTGTCCTATAAGAAATACTAAAGGGAAGTTCCTCAGGATTGCCTTAACAGTCATTAGACAGTAACTTGAATGCATATGAAGAACTGTTGAGCCAGTAAAGAAACTATGAAGTAAAGGTAAATATAAAAGATAGTACAAGCACATTTTTTGTTGTAACTTTTTCTCCTGTATTATTTAAAAGATAATCACATAAAGCAATAATTATAAATCTGTGTTGCTGTGCATATACTAGTGTTTGTGAAAATAAGGCCAAACATAATGGAGAGAACAAAGGTACACAGAACTAACTCTGCATACTACTGAAATTAAGTTGGTATTAATCCATTGTAAGTTATATTATAATCCATAGGCCAATCACTAAGGAGATATATATATATATATATATATATATATATATATATATATAATTATTATTATTATTGAGAATAATGGTGCTTGGAATGTGGGTCTACAAATATCTCCTGAAACCTTTTCAATTCTTTTAGTATGTACTCAGAAAAGGAAGAGCTCTCCTCTTTGGTAATTATACTTTTTACTTTGGGAGGACTCATCATACTGCCTCTTATGGTGGCTGTACCATTTTACACTGCCATCAACAGGGTGCAAGGGTTTTGATTTCTCCACATTGTGTTTTGAAAAAAAATATATATGTATGTATGTGTGTGTGTGTATGTGTATATAAATATGTATATAAATGTGTATATAAATATGTGTATATAAATACACATACACACACACACACAAACTTGGCTATCTGTATTGAAACATCTCCTTCATTGTTGTTTTCCCCTATCTTTTATGGCACTGTAATTTGCAGTCCTGGTGTTTTGGAATCTTTGGGGAGCAAAGTTTACATGGGCATTTCTCAGTGTAGAGCTGCATCCTCATACTTCATTTAATTATTTTTTTTAATCTCTCATTGCTCTTTATAATTCCAAACCCAAACACCCACATATACACCACAAGCACCATAAAAATATACTTTGTTTTCTGGAAGAGGTTCCTGTAGGAGATAGAGAATTGCCCTACTATAGTCTAGGGACACTTTGTGGCCGACTAACCTCAGCCCTGAGTGGAAGAAGTGTAGGCTGTAGGTCTCAGACTCCATCAAGCTTTCTTCCTCGCTCCCCAGGAGAAATGCACCTTCTTCTGCAGGTCAGGTAAGTAAGGGACAAGTGTCTCTGTTATGCACTGAACCCTTCAACCACTAGGTCTAGCAGGGCCCCCACAGTTCTTGGGCACTGAAACTGGGCAGTGTTGGACCCTTCAGCCTGGTCTGAAATTCTAAACCAAGAGAAAATCTTTCCTTACCATGTGGCACTATGTTAGGAAGCCCTAGTCCAGCAAGACTCTACTGGGGAATGCCAGTTTGCCCAGGCTTGAAAAAACCGGAAGGAGGACACCTTGGTGGACTTGCAGAGCTGAATTGTGGCAGGCTGACACCTGTTGTTTCCTAGGCTCTTGCTGGGGCAGTAGAAGTGGAGCTGAGTCAAAGGGCAGTGGGTGTATGAAGGACTCAGCCGCCCAGGCCCCAGCTTTGTGAACACAGAGGCCAGTGTCACTTGCAGCCTCAGGAGCACCCACCCCCAGCAAGCTGCCTTTGACTCATAGGAGCCTGCTGTCTATGTATGTGGGCTTTATTTTCCAAAAGTCTGACATTTACAATGCATTTGGGCATAACATAGGGTTATAAAGCACATTTTCTCTGTTAGGCCATTTGGTGGTGAACTTCTTGGCAATATTAATACTTCACATCATAGCCTTCTGGTACAATAGCTGAATTACTGGAATAAAGGAAAAGAAAGAAATTCTCAGTATGATCATTTGTAGTTGTCTATTTGTAACCATATCTACTGCTGGAGTTCTGCTTTATGTGTTAATTCAAAACACACAAAACATCAAAAATAAAAAATAAATTTTATTATAGTCAAATTTGAGTCTAAGAATACTGTCTGAGTAGTCCAAGCAAGAAGGTAACTACAAAGTGTATGGTTTTGTGACTTTAGTTTTGATTTATAATTTAAGTATCAGACAAAAAATACAACTATGAAATAACCATAATACAAAAATACCACTTATTTATTCAGTTTTGAACAACTTTGTTTCTTGGAAAGCCCCATGGCTTTAGCATTTGAAAGATCGGTCATACCTTCCCCCCACCAATATGTTCACACATGGAAGTTCACACATGGAAAGACAATGGAATTAACATGGAAAAGTTTTCATTTTATGGCTAATGAGTTTGTAACATGCTAATTTCATTTTTTTCACAATTTACTTATTTTTAAATAATACATTTTATTGTGGTAAATACACATAGCATAAATTTGCCATCTTAACCAATTTTAAATTACACGGTATTAAGCATATTCATATTGATGTGCAGCCACCACGACAGTACCATTCTTTTCATCTTGCAAAAATGAAATTTCATACACATTAAACAATAGCTTCCTATCCCCTGTGGCCCAGATGTACAAAGAAATATGCTCAGTATCACCAATCATCAGGGAAATGAAAATTCAAACCATTGAGATACCACCTCACATTTATTAGGATAACTATTGTTTAAAAAATAAAAACAAAAACAAAACAGCAGGAAAGAACATTGTTACCTAGGAGTATATTACCTAACTGTAATTTTGCAATGACTCTTTCTTTCTCCCTCCCTCCCTTTCTTTATTTCTTTCTCTTTCTTTTCTTTTTCTTTACATTCTTGTTTCCATAAACTATCTGGGTTTCTATACCTTACATATAATGATGCATAGAGACAACAATCAAATATTGGTTGTATTTCTAAGTTTGTAAAAGGAAACAAAAAATGTGTAAAGGGATCTTCAACAAATGTCTCTGTATAGTATTCGGCAAAATTTTTAATATGGATCTGTCACAGAAGCTGCTCCAAGATGGGGTGCACTCCTGCTTGGCTCTGCTTGTTGCATTGAGTTCACAGTGACATCTTTAGGTCATTTCCAAAATTGCAATTGGAAAATTGAAGTTGCTTAACTTGGTCAACAAAAGATATTTGAGGTGAGGGTATTTTCACCTCAAAGAGAAGAGGGCATCTACTCCTCCCTGCCCCTTCGGTGTATTTCTAGGTGACTAGGAACTTCATGGAGGTTTCAGGACTCCAAGATGTGGTGCTTTTTCATACAATTCCCCTAATAGATAGATCCCATTGCTGGTCAGAAGGAAAAATCCTGTCTCACCCATGAGGTGGATCCCATAAAGGACATTCATCCCAGCACCTCAAATACCCTGACAATTATTAGGGCTCGGGTCTCATTAAGATTTCTAAAAGAGTGTAATGATTTTTGGATTCATGTTTCTCATTTTAAAGGAATGTCAAAATCCTCCTGGGAAGTTACTCCTATTGATGATTTAACACTCAAAATCAAGAAGTTGTAGATATCTACCATGGTCAGCTTACAAACCCAAGGTTCTGGACCAGGCCAGGATATTTTGACTGATTTAGAGACTAATCTAATCCCTAGTAACACTACAAGTTACTTGATGACTTTTTCTGATAATCCTTGTTTCAGATTCTCTGTAAGCATAATCAATCATATATGCTCAACAGCTGTAACTTCTTCAGTTAATATCCTTATTTTATGTGTCCTTATGCTAATTTTTAGCTACCAAAAGTAATTTTTGTTCTTATGAATATTAATAATTTTGAACTTATTGCACCCAGAAGGCTACTTTCCCTATGTTTTAGATTGCTTACTCAACATCATTATTATCCTAACTGCTAGAACCCACAAAAGCCCATATACAACTGGAAAGATCATGCTTTAATTAAGTTGTCCCAAAGTGTCATAATATTAGCAATGGTTTTAACCAACTGTTGGATATATCACCTGATTTCACAATAGATCCATGACCAACGCATGCCCTTAATTATTCCTATAACCAATTTCAGTGCCATCCCTACTGTCATGATCCATGAAGATCTTCCCCTTTCAGATCTTACCTTCTAAGTAAAAGTCATTCACCAGATAAATGTTGCTATTCTAATTTAAAACTATGCACCAGGACCTCCACGATCTATTCCCAGCTTTATAGATAGGTGTCTCACCCAGATTAACAAAATGAGACTATGACAGACACTCCTTCAAATTAAATATCATTCAGTTGACTTCTGTGGCCACACCCATCCTTGCCTTGATACAGTTTTCATCCTCCCGGTCAATAAAGAAATAAATGAAAGTACTTTTGGTGGCATTATCTGCAATCCAAAATCTACATTTTTGTCTGTGATATAAGTATTTATCCACCAACTCAAGGATGGGACCAATCCCTTGTTTAGAGAGCTGATGGAAGGAATACTTCCCTTTCAGGGCATTCCATTACTCCCCTCTTGCTACACAAAACATGATTTCAAGTGGGAAAATCCCCATAACTCTATTTCCAGAAGAAAAAGAAGCATGTTTACATGTTATGATGATAAGGTAGGGTCAACACATACCTACTATTCTTATTTGCAGTGCTGGGGAATACATAAGCCAAGACATGGTGAGAATTTTTTCTACCACCACAGGTCAAATAGCACAAGGTATTACAAGAATATTGCTGCTAAACAAAAATAATTGTATTTTTTCCTGGTAATCCTACATAACAGAATTGCTCCTGAAAATTTACTAGAACCACATGGAGGAGTATGTATGATAGCAAACACAACATGTTGCACTGTGTCAACACTTCTGGGGAAACAGGGACTGGGGGAGAAAGAATCAGCCTGAAGCCCACTGGTTGCAACATGTAATAAAGGAAGGCAAGTCTATATGATTTGTTCAGCTGGTTACCTATGGGGATGGGTTTCTTCACTTTGAGGAATAATACAAGGATGCCTGATAATGTTACTACATATCTTTCTAACATTTTGTCTTCTAGTGTTCTGCTTTCTATCTTTCTAACTCTGTAAATCCATGAACAAAACCTTTGCCAATGCTATCTTTGCCCAGCCATTTGCATTAACTACCTATGCTTTTGCAGAATAAGAAAAACTTAAACCAAATAGCAACAATAAATGTTGGCATAAATGTGGGGGAAAAGATACACTCAGAATGGACTCATGATGGGACCATTATTGATACATTTATATGGCACCGAATTGGTCTAGTTTGTCAGAAGTTTCAGGTACATTTAAATGTGATTCCCGATGGATGTATCTCACAGTGTTCTGAAGGTTCCTGCTGCTGGTTACTGTTTTACAAATTTTTAGGTCCTTATTATATCTTCAGCTTACTAATTCTATCAATTGTTGAGAGAAGATTGTTGCCACTTCAAATATTTGTAGCTCATTCTTTCATGCACCAAATAACAGAGGTTCAAGTACACAAAGCCAAGGTAAAAATAAAGAAATTAATAAAAAATATTTTTTTATTAGAACAAAACAATTATGTGTCTCCATAATGACTTGATTTTTATATTATTCTAATTGGCATACTGAATTATCCTCTTCATGTAAAATAATTATTCAGAAAGCCTTTGGTATGATATTAACATAGCTCTCCATGTCAAGTATAACTAGTTTCCTTATGGTTGGTGTTAGCATGGTGTGTATATACACACACATGTACATAACTATAAATATTTTTAGTTATAAATGAATAAAGTTAAAATATGTATTTTAACTTTAGACATTTTGTTAAATTTAATTTGGTTTTTAACTGACATATAAATATAAATGTTGCACATATTAATGGAGTACCATGTGATGTTTACGTGCAGATATATACTGTACACCAATTTAATTGGGGTTAAATATGTTTCATTTCTTCATGATGAAAATATTCTACATCCTTCCACTTTTTTGGAAATACATAGCATATTATTATTATATATAGTCACAATAGCACACCAGAACTTAAAAGTTTAAAGTGAGTTTCTTGTCACCTTATAGTTCTCTTTATTTTTATCCAATCTTGTATTATCTGCTTTGTAAATAAGGGATTTAGACTGCTTAACTTTATTATGACTCTTGAAATAATTAGGCTTCAATTTAACATCTTGATATGTCCTATTATTACTTTGCCTTGATCTTTCATAGATTTTATATTTCACAGGAGGTTTTGAAGAAAGAATCTTGATGATTTCTAATGTTTTGATGGTTATAGATTTGTAGAACAGTACAATAATTTTTTTACTGGGAGTTTCAATCTACTTTGTTTTTCCTGATGGTGAAATCATTGAATAAATAAGAGCTCAATGGGAGGAAAAATAGTTGAAATGATAAGGAACAGGTAGACATGAGCACTGAAAATACAGAGATTAAGGCATTAATTGCAAAGACCCTGCTTATGTGCTAGCCCTCAACATGTTTTTAAGGAAACCACTTACACAAAGTCACACTGACTGCTCTGACTTAATTATGAAAATAATCTGCAACATTATCCCTAGGGCTTAAAGGTGTCTATTCAAAATTACTCCTTTGATAAGAGGAAGACAGAGTGCCCTGGCTTAAGACTACTATAAAATATATATTTTTAAAAAATTCCAATTGCCTTTAGGTCTGTGGCACGTGATATGATCTTAGTGTAATTATAAATTTTTACCCACATGGATTTCATTAGACACTCATTTATGCAACAGGGATTTAGAAATTTGATATAAGCCAGCTGTCAATCAAAAGCTAGGAGATGATTCTCATGTGGGACCCTTTAGAAACTCCCCCCCACCCCAAATCCCCATAAAAGTTGGGACACAAGAAGTAGGTTCTTTATCTCCTCTAAAATATGACCTCTCTCTCCCTTGAGAGTGTCTTTTCCCCCTTCCTTCTCTTCTAACACACTTTGCTATACTTTTACAATGCCTTATGTCTTACTTGACATCTTTTACAAAGACACAAGGTTCAAGAAATCTGCACAACTTTTCAGTCAATAAGAACTATATGTGAAGAGAGGAAAGTATAATTTACAAAAGTTAGATACAATTACCACCTCCTCTCCTCACACACACCCTAATACACAATAAAATCATACCCCTAACTTATTGGGAAGACTTATTCTTTTCTCTCGGGTTTGAACTTACCTCCCTCCAAATTTTAAATGGCCATGTTTTTTTCCTGGGAGTGCATGAAGCCAAAAAGATAACAAATTTTGCCAACATCCTTGCTTAATTTTACCAGCCTAGCTAGAGCTCTCCTCATTTTTATTTTTCCTTCTCTACCTGGGAATGTGCCTAGGATTTCACATAATTAAAGAAATTCTCAATACAGTATTTTCTTTGTTAATTTCAGTGATTAGTTCTATGAAGATCTGAATGAAAATGATCATTACCATATTTTATACGAAAGTCCAATATTTTGTCTACTGACTTTACATGAGTTTACTTAAGTGAAAGATCGAGTATGTCAAGGATAAGAATGACTAAAAGCATGCTTGCAGAAGCCATCCTTACCCCTAAATATCAGAAATAAATAAAAAGTTACTCTGAAAAACTCATTTATAAATGAACAAAGAAAAAAGAAACCAAAAGAAATCCAACTCTATCTTACATTAAACATTCACTCAAGGTATAGATGAAAAAATATTCCATAGTCAATTGTTTTTTTTTACTTATAACCTAAGACATCAAAAAATTGAACTAACTCAAGGGTAGGAACAAGACTTTCTAGGACTAAGCCTTAGGTTGTTACTCTCAAGGGAACTCTAGAGAAGCTGGGCAGCAAGACAGATGGTTCTATACCAAGTACATCCAAAGATTACTGAGACTCAAAGCCCTTCATAGAGCCCTTTATAAAATTCAATAAAGAGGTAATGCATGGTGGAAATGAGTATATTCCTATATTTCCACAACTGGTTAAAATAACTTTTCAATGTATCCAAGTAAATATTACTTGTAGAAATAAAAAAAATAAAAAATATTGGGTTATGGAGATGTATTGAGCACATCCATCACCCAGATCCCCTCAATTGTATCACATGCGAGACCACAAGGCCTTTTTTTTTTTCTTCAGAAAAATGCTGGTAACCTAATTAAGTTACTTATTCTTTCACTGGAACAACATGCATTGTGTGGATAAAACTGAAAGTATCTTCCTGAAACAGATCGATAACAACAGCTTTAAAAGAAAACAACACTTTGAAGATGAAACAATTTGTGAATGTTATGGTTTGAATGTCCTCATCAAAACTCATGTTGACATTAACCCTCATTGTGAGGTGTAAAGACGTGAAATCAGGTGGGACTTTCAAGAGGTTATTAGGTCATGAGAACTCTGACCTCAAGAACTGAATAATCCACTCATAGATTCATGAATTAATGGGTTCCCTTGAGAGTGGTTGTGTCATAAAAAATCCACTCTGTCTCTGTCTCTTGGATCCCCTTTCTACCATATGATGCCCTGTGCCATCTCAGGACTGTCCCCCTCACTAGCAAGAAGAACCTCAGCACAGAAGCAATCTCTCAATCTTGGACCTTCCAACCTTCAGAACAGTGAGCTGAATAATATTTACTCTTTATAGATGTGAGGGAAGGGGAGGGGGGATAGTAGGGATAGGAAAGGTAGCAGAATACAACAATTACTAATAGGGCATTATGTAAAATTGTGGATGTGTAACCAACGTGATTCTGCAATCTGCATTTGGGGTAAAATTGGGAGTTCATAACCCACTTCAATCTAATGTATGAAATATGATATGTCAAGAGCTTTGTAATATTGTGAACAACCAATAAAAAAATAAATAAATAAATAAATTATACAGTCTGAGATATTCAATTGTAATAACAGAAAACAGACTGAGACAACCAGGGTGCAACTAGAGTCTTAATATGAGTTTCTTGCCTTCAGTTAATTGAATGTTTTGTCATCAGAAGAAAAAAATCACAAATCTAAGAATAGCATATACAAACCTACAGAAAACAGTATATAATTTCAGAGGAAATCTTAAGTGAGATTTTTTATGGTATTTGAGACAGAAAGATTATGAAATTAAAATAATTTGCTAATAAAAGTTTTAATGCAACTCCTAAATTTTAAAAAAGGCTTTCCTTGAAGAAAGCCAAATCTAATACATAAGTTAGATTCAAATAGAAGGAGGCTTAGAATAATGCACCAAATATATTCTTCTCTGATTTATAAACTCCCCAGTACAGTGTGGAACACTCACCAGGAAATGTTTTAGGACAGTCCAATTTTTTACTTGGCTCAATAAACTAACAAACTATTGGAAAGCAAAATTGTAAAAATGCCATTTATATTATATTAAAATAGCACATCTTTAGGAGTGAAAATAACAGATGCTATATAACATTATTATGATTTTATGACAATGGTCAATATTAAGTACAATTTAACCTAATAAATTAACTACAAGAGTCATACTTACCCCTCACATTCTGTGTTCTCTCTGTTGTCTGATTTTCTCCTTTCATTTCTCTTAATGATAACAAGGATGAAAGAAATTAAAAATGGCAGAATAATGTAGAAACTCAGAATAAGCCAGTTGTACCAATGTGCATTATAGCCTTTTTTAAGAAAAAATAAATCTAGAAATGAAACATCAGAAAGTACAGATTTGTTGGACACTTTAATAAACTTATAGTTTTCTTATTTTAATCATATAAATGTACACACACACACACACACACACACGAAATTTTAACACATTGCAATTATTAAGGGGAAAAAACATTTAAGCTCATAATCCCCAAATCATAATGGTATCCTTTCATACATTTCTAATATTTCTTTTATACATATCTGTTTAAATACTATGGTGCTGTATACATTTTGAGTGCTATTTACTGCATTGGATTAATTTGTAACACCAATAATTTAAAAGGACTCACCTTTCCCTTTCTCAGGTAGGTAGGAGTGTGAAATTTCACTGTGCTGTTGCACAATAGAGTGACCATGGATGATGATAGTGTATTTCTAAGAGTCAGAAGAAAGTTTTGAATGTTTTCATAAAAGTTATAAATTTTGAGGAGGTATGTTTCACTTGATTTAAGTATTGCACAATGTATATATGTATTGAAGCATTACATGTTACCCCACTAGTATGTATAACTTTTATGTTTTATGTAAAAGTTAAAAATAATATTAATTTAAATAAAAATAATTTATTATTTTAAAAACACTTAAGCTAAACTTCAAAAAAAATTGTAAAAAACTTTACCCACTCCCTGCTTGTTGTAGGGCAGTTTGCTCAGAAAACACACCAAGTCCTTGTTTTGTCCAAACTGAAGAGTCTTTATTTAGCCAGCCAGCTGGCTCGATCCCTACGGAATCCATAACTGTCTCTGGAAGAACAGCCCTGAGCCTGAGCATTTTTGGATATTTAAAGGCAAAACTGAAAAAACCACATCCAGGTTGATGTAGCTGCAAGCAAACAGGTACAGAAGCTGAATTGGGCAGTTAGGGGCAATGGGTATATTGGTACTTCCCATGGGACTTTCCAGGTTGTCATAGCAGCAAGGAAGCAGAAGGAAAGCGGTCAAAATGACTTAAGTTCAGTTCAAGTTAGAGAATGGTTACTAACGTCTAGACAATCAATCTCTGACAAGGTACATTGCCCAAGAAAAAAGGAAACCAAAGAGAACAATTTTATTTGTATAAGAATTGTTATTTTGTGTTGCCAAGTATCTTATGCTTGGTCACTATTAATGGGTAGAGAGGTGGAGCTTTCCAATGGGAGAAGCATTTCTTACATGATATGGAGTCTTAGGGTAAAATGGAGTCTGTTTGGTCATTGCCCATACAGCCTGGTCCATAACACTGCTAAATTAATTCCTCTCCTTGCAAGAAGCAATTTCCATGTCTTTGCATCTGGTGTCAATATCTATATCCGTGTATCTAGATATAATATGTGTATATACTTCCCCTTTCATTTATACTCTACAAGGTTTTGCCCTTTGGTTATTTTTTACACTTCTGAAAAGCTAAAGCATTACACAATTTAGAAAAATATACAATATATCAATATACTTATAGAATTAATAATGCATTAATAAAATTAATATGCATATGCCTACTGTCCTGTATATATTATATGTGGGTTCTGTCAACAGAATTATATATTATATTATATTCCCATCAATAGCCAAGAAAAGTCTTGGCTATCACATAGCTTTGGTATTTTCCTTTTTTATATTTTTTATATACAATGAAATGCAAATATTCAATTACATGAGATTTGACAAATATATACACCATGAGACAAACTGTCACAAGACACAAAGGAAAGAATGTGTAAAATGATAAAAGGGTCTATTTATCAGGAAGTTACAATGACTATAAATATACAGTCATATGCACTTAGAGTGGGATATGTTTTTAGAAATGCATCAACTGGTGATTTTGTCATTGTTCAATCATCACAAATGTACCTGAACAAACCTATATGATATATCCTACTACATATCTAGGCTATGTATTATATCCTTTTTCTTCTTGTGTTATTCTCTTTGGAAATATGTGCATAGTGGAATGCACCATGAACGTTCTTCTCTATTAATAAAAAGCTTTTAATGTTTGAGTCTATATTTTCAGATTTTTGAGAAGTATACTGAGGTCTACTACAAAAGCATCTACTAAACCTTTCACTGTAAACTTCCATGGGGGTGATTATTATTTTTTTTCTTTTAAGTATGTCCTCCTTTTCCAATTTCAATAAATCCACTTTGGTGCATTTCTCAGGAACCACCTCTAGGTGTCATCCTTATCCACACCTAGATTAATGTGGTTTGCCATACCAACCCCAGCCTGTTGAAATATGTAATTCCTCATCCTTGACAAATCTTTTAAAGTCATGGATAAACCTCTTTAGTGTTTCCTTCTAGATGCCATTTCATAAATTCCTTGGTGATATCATCTCAAGTCCCAATAAAGTTCTTGTTTCTGTCATAGATGTTCTAATTCTTCCAGAATTGGAACATCTCCTGAATAACCTGCTTGGTGGTCTTCTTGAGGAGGTCTTGCTCTTTCTCAAAATGTGTTTATGCTGGTTTGATTGATGTCTTTTTTTCTTTCCATCATGGTAGATAATGAACCATGACATCATAGAAGAGGGTTTTGATTATCCTTTACTTTCTCTTGCTCCTGCAGCACACTGGCAGTGTGTGTGCTTGAAACTTGGCCTCCTCATGATGATGCCTTTGAGGTATCCATTTCCAGAACACAAGCTTCACCCATTTTGGATATTTGCTCTCACAAGTAATTTTCCTCCGTAATCAGTTTATCTAGAGTTTGCAAAGATCCTTCAGCTTCCTTCACATTAGTACCTACAGACTTACCACTAACATTCATGTAACAACCAACAATCCTTAAATCATTCAAACCAGCTAGAACTACCAGTAAATTTGCTGTTGCTTTCCCTATATGTTCAAATATGCTTTATAATTTTTCATTTTAGTTGGTGTACTTTTTTAATTCCAAAATTTGTTTGGTTCTAGCTCTAATGATATTCTCATTTTGTTCACACACGTTTCTGTGATTAGCTTTAGTTCTTTGTCCATGTTTCTCTGTAGGTGTTGAGCAGGTTTAATAAGAGAGTATTTAAAGTTTAAAGCCTTTGTCTAACACATCATATTTGGGGATTCCTGGAGGACGGTTTTTGTTAATTTTGTTCCTGTGAACTGTGAATGGGTAAAGTCCTGTGAAACTTTTCTTAAAAAAAAAAAAAAAAAAAAAGAAAACTAGAGATCTCATTCTGCCTTCTTTACTTGGGGTTTACCATTTTGTTTTGGTTTGGTTATTGTTTCTCTTTTGGTTGTTGAAGAAAACAAAGCTAATGCTTTTTTACAGTAGTTTCTTCCTGGTTGAACTACTACATTGAGAGAATTGAGTCAGAAGCAGCCTATGGAAGTAAGTCACAGACCTCACACTCTGTTATCAGAAATAGTCTTCATGAATAAAAACCTAAAAGGACTTTCATTGGTAAGGAGGCCAAGTCAATACCAGGTTTCAGTGTGCTGCAGGAGCAGGAGAAAGTTGTGCATGACCCAAACAACCTTTTGTTATGTTAAGATTCATTATAATCAGCTGTTGGTTGATCTCTAGAAAAGAATAATGGTTGGGGGAAGTTTGGGGCCATTACTTAAAAAAATATATCTGTTCTGTACATTCACTTTCTTCTCTTCATCTGAATCTTCCAAAACACACAAGAATGGTTGACAATGTCTCACCATTGTGCTGCTCATTCCATGTTTCCCTTTTCTGAATGATCATACTCCATGTTGTCACTTGTTGACAAACATTCGGGTAACTTTCTGTTATTACTTTGCCATGGCCAGAAGTACATATCTGTTTTGCTACTCCTTTTCATTCTGTTTCCAGGATTATTAATCATCTCAAGAAATCAATAAATTTATTTAAAAGTGGAGAAAATTTTAAGTTCTTTTAAAGACTGTTCTTCAAGCAAACAATATCAAATATGTAACATGTCTTTTTCCAACATAAAACAAAACAGGCACAATCTCATTATTGAAGTGAATGCTATATCAAGCATCTTGCTTTGCTGGTTGGCTCTTTTCACCTCAATGTGTACTTATTCAAGCATTTATGCCATAAGCCCATCTGTATAGGAAGGCCCCTGTACTCTATGGTATTTCTAATTCTTAAGATCAAATTAAGCCAAAACTGTTAAGTAGCACTCAAAAAATTCAATTAATCAAAACATTATATGGTACTCCATATGGCAAAATCCTGCAAATTATGTAAGGACACTCAATATTAAATATACTAAAATGTGTGTGATTCTTTATAGTTAATATGGTGATTTCACTTAGTCAGTTGATGAATCCAAAAGTTTTTGATACATTAGAAAGCCATTATCATCTTATACTCTAGGGAGTTAGTTATACAGAATAGTTTGAAGTACATAAAAATTAAATCACTTGCTCAAGATATCAGTTTTACATTCAAGATTTAGAATTTGTGAACAAGTTTTCCAAAGCTAGAGTTATATTTCAGATGACATACAATACTCTTTCTGACTCTGAATCTAATATTAACCACCATACATGTGATTTCTAGTTAAGAAGTGACACTGTAATAAATATCATGGAAGCAGGTTCAAAGATCTTATCTCTAATTCAGAAAGAGATTGTGTTGTAATACAGATATCGTGTTGATGGCTGACCTGAGAAGCCACGTTTAATAAAACTATTGTTAGCAAGTTCCCTTGAAATGCAGTGTCACCTGTTCTTCAAAGCCTATGGGCAATATGGCTGTTTTTACAGGATCAAAAGGCTACATATACTTCTAAGATATTCTCGGCAGCCATGTTTCCTCCTACAGGGATACTGGTAGTAAACTAAATGATTCTAGGGTTGAACAATACTGGAAAACACACAATGGACATCAAACCAATTTGAATGTGTCTCCAGGTCTCTCCTTATGTTGCCTTACCTATAGTCATAGACATTTCTGATAAAACACAAATAGTATTTTCTCAATTTGTTTACTGTTATAAGAGTAAATATATACAAGTACATACCTGTCAGCTTCACTTTCCTCTCTGAAGCATTGCTTTCTTATTTTATCCTGATTAATTAAAAGGGCAATAGTAATGATAAGCAGAGGTACGGAAACGTACAAACTGACTTGAAAGTATTGTTTTTGTGAACTACCAGGACCTCTATCTGAAGATTTTCCAGCTAGAACAGAAAATATCAATTTGAAATTAGGTCAGAGATTTCAATAACCAAATGAGACAATGGAGAAGGCATTATTATCAACATTATTCCCAAACCTCAAACACCTCCTTCATATTGACTGTGAATAAAATAAAAAACAAAAATAAATGAACTAAGTATATAAATGTGCTGTTGGGAATATTTTACTGATATTTTTGATTGCTCAATTTTTACACTATGTAATGTTTTCTTAGATTATATAATATTTGCAAACATTTACTAAATTATTTTCCAGTTTGTCAATTCACCTTGAAAGTCTTGCCATTTGTCAGCTTCCATAATGGTGTTGAGCCATTTTCATATTTGTTCTGTTTCTCTGAAGAAACCTTGATAGTAGCACAGATTTTGGTACTGGGAAGTAGGCTGCTATTCTAACAAATGCCTAAAAATGTGGAAATGACTTTGGAACTGGAAATGGGTAAAGGATGAAGTAGTTTAATAAGCACCAAAAGAAGGGGTTAGGGCTACCACCTTGGATGGTGAAGGTGACATTGCCATGCTAGTGAACCTGGAGAGAAGAATATCAACCAAAATGGAATTATTTGAGAAGCCATAAGATCCAACTGGATGACAGAGAGCCCACACACAGATGAACATGATATCTTTATTTTATTTTTATGTGGTGCTGAGGATTGAACCCAGTGTCTCATGCATGGTAGATGAGCATATTACCTCTGAGCCACAACCCAGCCCCTAATGATTCTTTTTGTTTATAAAATGAGAGAAGATAACTTCTTCAGACTATATATGTACAAGATAACTAGTATTGCTGCCAGACTTAGAACATATGTTAACATATGAGCCTGCCATACATCCTTAATTTTAAAATGTGGAAATATAAGGTTATTCTTCTCTAATTTTTAATAACATGGAGGATGAAAACAGAAAAGGGGAAGATACAATAAAACAGAAATTTATCCACTCTTTCTTCAAAAAGATTATGCTAAGTGAAACAAGCCAGATGTGGAAAGGCAAGTATGACATGTTCTCCCTCATATGTGGAAGCTTAAAAAAAAAGTCAAACTGAATATAGAATAATGAATAGTAGAGGTTGGTAAGAATGTGGTAGGGAGAGGAGGCTGGACAAAGAGAGGTTGAATTTTATCAGCGCTTATTGTATGCTCATGTGGCTCTATAACACTAAGGTACTTTGGGAGTGTTTAAAAGTGACAAGCATTTTAGACCTGCATAACCTAGAAAATGAAGTATGCAAAAGACCTGACTGACAAATAGCCCTTCTTCCAGTACAAGCCTGTAGATACAAAGTAAGTGCACATGTTTTGTAGACCTGAAAAATAAATCTTGACCTTGCTGCTTCTGTCAAATAAAATCCCAAGAAATCCAAGCTACAATACTTTCATTACAAAAATATTTTACTTGGTGACCTCACTTGCTTTGAAAGCACTTTGCTGTGCTGACACCAGCAATCAAAATAATAATGGCTTGATATGGAGTAGAGTTGCAAGTCAAAATAAATTTTACTGTTGAAGTTTATTCAGTTTTGCTAATACATAAAAATGAGGGTGTCTTAAAAGCTAAAAGCAATTCACAGAAGTATATTGGAAAATAAAACAGAAAGGCTAAAAATATATGACTACATCATGGAACAAAAAGTTATTTTTATTTAATATAAGGAATGTCTAATTATTCCTATTTATATATGTTTTTAAAGTCTTATATTTTAGCCTGATACATAGTTGGATATGGCTATATATCACCTCTCTAAAAAGTTAATCACCTTATAACAACCAACTACAGAGAAGTCTGACTAGGACTTGCATGATTTTCTTACAAAGTCGCAAACGGAAGGGGGATACGATGGACAGCTCACCAATGTTCCCAGTTAATTTGAATGAGTTTGACATACCTTGTAGAACCAGGGGATGTCCCCTAGTTTTATGCAGTCTCATCTTTTTTTTTTTATCTCAAAATACTACTCAGGTACAGCAAGGGTGAAATGCAAAAGAAGAAATTTCATAAGACTACTTTGGAGTCACATGGCAGGAGAAAGACAACCAAGTATCAAGTCAATAGGAAAAAAAAAGACAGCCTGAATCCCAGGAATATTAATATAACCATGACTAGTGAAACATTTGAAACTAGGAATATCTGAGACAATTAAAAGTGAAAATTTTGAATTAACTGGTCAAAGTATATGCAATGAAATTTCTACTTTTAAATTTGCCTAATATTAGGTACACTTTTTTATTCAGAAACAAAGTCAGTGCTAAGACAGAAAGAACATTACAAACCTACAATTTCAGATTTTAAAAAGTCTAACAAATAAAATAAAATAAAGCCATATCTGTTGACATAAGGTTATCTGTGTAATCTAACTTCAAACAAAATATTAAGGACACCAACCCATTTTAATTTCATGTCCATCATCAACACTTCCAAATCCTCCAGCCTTCTTTGCGCAGTCAGGAGGGGTATATCCTTCCTCACAATGGCAATGGTTAAAATTGTTGCAAACCTGGAATAATAAAGATAGCTTTCTGTAAAGACTGATAGCCTATGCTTAATCCACACACAGAGCATCTCATTACAAAGAATTTATCTTAAATAAACAAATTCATTAAATTTTCCCTGATGCATGCCATATAACATATAACTTCAGTTGCCAAATCAATTTTTTAAAATTCTTTTAACTTTATTCATAGCCAGACACAAATACCTTGTAATTACTAACAATATACCACTAATTATAATTTACTTGCTAGTTTCACAGGACAGCCCATACTAAATTAAACTAGCTAGCCTAGCAATAAGATTCTAATGACATTTTTAAACACTTTCTGCCTTCTTTTTATAAAAAAAAAATAAGATCAATTTTTTTTTACAAAATGACACAAACACATCCACTACAAACACTTAGTAAACATCTTATACATCCAGAATCATCTTTGACTTCCATAATGGTTTTGCAAGTTTCTTAACACTACAAGTTTTAAGCTATAAATTATAGACTATTAAAGAACACCTTATAGCACAAAATTACCAAAAAAATCAAATCATTTTTTAAATCCCCAATTGTTTATTGAATTGTTAATAGCATGCTGCTTAAAATGAACACTAAAGTTACTTACCCCATGGTTATCACAATTTCTAGTAGCATTGCAAGTACTGTCATCTATAATGAACCGAACTTCTTTACACTGCATACCTTCACAATACTAAGGCAAAGCAAAATAAAGTAAAAAATATAAGCAATCAGATTTTGTGCATAATAACACATAAGAAAATTTCAAGAAAATCCCAGAGTTCATATTACCCAGAATTGGCATAAAAATCCCTGAGTACTCCATAAAGTAAAAGGTAATTGTGACATCACTGAAATAGTTATGTACCTTTGAATTATAAAGATAAAAATCATATGCAAGAAGTTGGAGTTTTTGTCTCACCATCTAACACTAGAAGTACTCTTCTAAAGATAAATGGTGAAAAAATCATAATTATCTCAGAAGCATTTAACAATACCCATGCTTGGTCTCCACCTGAGACCATTATATGAAAAGCTCTGGGAACAGGTTCAGACAATTTTTACAAGCAGCCAGGGTTGAAAACTAAAGGTCTTCTTTTAGCAATAGTAATCTTCAATTGAATTATTCATTTACCAATAAGAAAAACGTTTGAATCCATTATAAAAAGTAAAATCAGCAAAATTTGACTTTTTCAACTGAAACACATGTAACAAAATAATATCCAGAAAATCCCTAACTCTGGAGAAATATGAAAATCAACATCAAGTAAACTCAATGGTCCTTAAAAATATTCAGAAAAAGAAGTTCTCTCTGAGACAATTATAATCAAACTGTCAAATGTAAAAAAAAAAAAAGAAAGAAAAGAAAAAAAGAAAAAAAGAGTAAAATTTTAAAACATCAAGAGAAAAATGTATCAAGCCAAATAAAAGCAGATTGCTCACCAAAAATTTTGCAGTCCTGAAGAGAATGGAATATTATATTCAAAGGGATAGGAAAAAAATAAAGTCAGCCCAGAATATACCGAGCAAAGTTAGCCTTCATAAATAAAGAAGGGGAGGTTAAAATGGTGGGCTAGAGGGAGGCAGCATTCTGTGTCACTCCATGATTCAGATCTCACCTAGTCGAAACACTGCATCTCTGAATGTGTTGGAAGACCCCTATACAGCTGCTCTCCACAGATATCATCAGAGCTGTGAACCCAAGCAGGGCTCTGGGCCATAGCATTCCAGGATGCTGAGCATTTGAGGAGGACTCCAGGCTCCCAGCACCCAAAGCCACACAGGGCTTGGGAGCGCCTTAGCAGAATCACCTATCAACACATCTGCAGATCTCCAAGACTTTGCTCCACTCCCACACAGGTCACTCAGCTGCTACTTACCACGGAGCAACACCATCACCTGGCTCCCCCCCCACAGGCATCAGATACCAGAGCACCGCCCATGGGGGGTCCAGTGTGAGAGTTTCCTCAGTTGAGAATTGCTAAGGGAGAGGGACACAGGGCTAAAGTTTGAAGCCTACCAGAGAGACCAGGAACTGGGAAATCTCCAGGCAAGATAGGGAGATAGTACTGGGCGCTCAACTCATATGAGTGGTCCCAGAAAGAGACCAGTGAGGTGCAGTCTCCCTGCAGGGACTGGAAGGTGCCACTCCCCACTTCCAGGAGCCCTGAACCAGGACCACTCTTCCCACCCTGGTTACCTCCACCATCTTGATGGCAGAGACACCAGCTTACAATAGACAACCCCACCTATTGGATGAGAAGAGAAGCAGGAATGATATTGATCTCGAAAACTAGCAACAATCCTGGTTTTCTTCCTTCGAGATTTTTTTTTCTACTTCTCTCTTCTACCCCTCTATCCTCCAGCCCTCACATCCCCAACATATGTGAAACCAAGAACTTTTCATGAAGGAGGATTTTGAGGACTGAGTCATCTGAATAATGTAATATAACATAGAGGTGTTGAATATGCCCTTCCCCCTCTTTTCTTTTCCTTTTCCTTCTTTCATTTTTGTTTTCCCCTCCAAATTTTGCTATTTCAACATTCTGTATTTTTCTAAATACATATGTGTGTTTGTTTTATCTTCCCACACACGTGCCTGCCCTAAATTACTTCCCATCTATTCTCTTGCTTAGATTTCTCTTTCACACTTCCTAAGATATATCTCTGTATCCTCACAACCTACCTCCTCAGCATATCATCTTATATCCCACCCCCAGTTCATTGTCCACCATCAGAAACTGTAAAATTGTTTTACAAAACTACTGATTATATTTTAGATAATAATTGAATTCAACATTTCTGTACATTGAGACTAAACTGTAAATGTCTTAATAACTACAAATTGTTGTATGTGGTATATTGTCAATAATGGTATCTGTTAACATTGTCCTTCCCCCAAAAATGAGAGGTCTTGGAACCCTACAAGAACACTACAAACCTATAGGGTAAAAACAATAACACCCCAGACCCACAGAGCTGGAAAGGAAGACATACGAGCAACATGAAAAGATAAGGGAAGAAAGTGCCCCAGACAAATCAAGACACCACATCATTGGAAACCACAACAGAAGAAAGACAGAGAAGGTGTTCAGGATGTACATGGTTAAAATGCTCTGTTAACTCAAGGAAGATATGAGAGAGCAAATATGGACAGTGAAAGATCACTTTGACAAGGAGCTACATAAACAAATGTAGGAAGCAAAAGATCACCTCAACAGGGAGATAGAAGCATCTATGTACATCAACCAAACCTTTCTAAATTTCAAGAAGCAAATAGACAACACCACAATAATGCTGGGTGACTTTAACACACCTCTCTCACCACTGGATAATTCCTCTAAAATAAAACTATATAAAGAAGCTATAGAACTACAATTAATAATTTAGACACACAAATTTATAATAGTTCTCCATAAATGACTGGATATATCTCAGCAGCATATGGATCCTTCTCTAAAATAGAGCATATTTTAGGCCACAAAGAAACTCTTAGAAAATGTAAATAATGGTAATAATAACTTGCATTGTAGCAGATCAAAATGGAATAAAATTAGTAATCAATGATAAAATAAAAAAATATAACTTACTCTAATACTTGGAGATTAAAAAATATTCTTTTGAATGTCCAATAGATAGCAGAATAGATCAAGTATGGAATAAGAAAAATACTTAGAGGCAATTGAGAATAGTGGTTTGACATATCAAAATCTCTGTGACAGGCCGCCTCCCACAGAGCACCATAGAGCAGACTCTTCACCGCGCGAATGAGCTGCCGAAGTATATGAAACAGCTGATAAGATGAGCGACAATTTAAAATCCAAGTGATCCGAGAACACGCACTGAGCTCTGGCCCGCTGAATTCAAACTCCCGGTCACCTGCTTCCCGCAGACAAACAGCTATGACTCGGCATTAATTCATCCCGCTGAAACAACTGGTCAGCCCTTCTCATCCTACGAAGGTAAATGCCTACCGAGCCTTCATAAGTAGTGGCCACAGGTTTGAAACGGGGCTTGGGAGAGAAGGACCCACCCGTTGAATTAGTCTCCCGGCAAAGGGAAACCGTGTCATCAGACTGCTGCGGAGATAACTTTGTTGAAACAGGTGTGTGATCCCATAGCCTTGCCTCTCCACACATCGGGAAAACTCTAAGAGCCCCTCCCAGCTCTCCCCTAAGGGCACCTCCCAGCTCTCTTGTGAGTGCTTCAGCCAGCCCGAGGGAATCAGAGGTGGTGCGGGTCTCGCAAGCGGAAATACCGCTCCCACCTGGGCTGATTGCTGAGGCCTCTTGCACCACCTACGGGAAGTGGATACCAGAGGGCAAGTAAAAGCCGCTGAGGATTCTCAGCCCCAAACTCTACAAGCTTAGGGTCTGAGGGAATGGCAAACTGGAAGAGTGTGCCCAGTCGTTCATGAAAACAGGGCTCCCGGGAGCAGCAGACTTGGCGTGTAGCCAGTATTGTGGTGAGAGGGGCCTGGCTAGAGAAAAAGTGGGAAGTGACTAGACACAAGAGGAGGCCCTAGACACTCAGGATTGGAGACTCGCCCAGTCTGGGAAGAGCTGTTGCACAGTGATTGGTTCCCGCGTATTGACCTGGTGGGCACAGCGCCATCTACTGGAAGAGAAGTTAATCAAACTCTAAGACTGCATTTATTAGGTTTTTTTTTTTCTTTTTCTTTTCTCCTTTTTTTTTTTTTGATTTAGGTTTTTCTTTCATTTTCATTTTTTTCTTTCTTGTTGTTTTATTAATTTTTTTTTACAAAATATTTTTTTAAATTTTTTTTCTACTAATTTTAACTTAAAATTTTTTAATTATTATTATTATTTTTTTTAATCTTTTTCTTTTTTAGTTCCTATTCTTTTTCTTCTTTAGTCTTCTCATTTTTCTTATCCCCCCTTTTTTCTTGAATTCTACCTGCCTACTCTCATTCTCTTTAGAGACTTCTTCCCTTCCCTTCAAATACCTTTCCTCCCAAGCATCAAACTAATTTATAGGAGTAAACAGTAACTCAGCAGTCAAACAGAACAAGAAACAACATGAGCAGCTTCAAAAAACAAGGAAGAAAAGGAGTACAAACAACGCAGGACAGCCTAAATATTCAGGAGGACCTAGAGTCATCAGAAAAATGGTCATATAAAGAACTCAAGGAACACCTAAGACAGATGGAATGGAACCTTAAAGAGGATACAAGACAGCAAATTCAAGCAGCAAAAGAACACATTGAGAATGCATTTCACAAACAGATAAAAGAAGAAGTTAAGCATCTTTATCAGGAGATAGAGACTATAAAAAATAATCAAACAATAATTCTAGAAATGAAGGAAACGATAAACCAAATTAAAAACTCAATTGAGAGTATCACTAACAGAGTGGAGCAAGTAGAAACCAGAACATCAGATAATGAAGACAAAATACACCATCTTGAAAAGAGTCTAGCCAACACAGAAAGGCTGGTAAAAAATCACGAGAAAAACATCCAAGAATTATGGGATAACATTAAGAAACCGAACTTACGAGTCATCGGGATAGAAGAAGGTACAGAGATTCAAACCAAGGGAATGAGAAACTTGCTGAAGGAAATAATTACAGAAAACTTTCCAGAAATAAAAAAGGAAACAGATATACAAATTGAAGATGCATACAGGACACCGAGCACACAAAATCACAGTAGACCAACGCCAAGACACATTGTTATGAAGATATCCAATATACAGAACAAAGAGAAAATATTAAAAGCTACAAGAGAAAGGAGACAGATTACATTTAGGGGTAAACCAATACGGTTAACCACGGATTTTTCATCACAGACACTGAAAGCAAGAAGGTCATGGAACAATGTATTTCAAACACTGAAAGACAATGGATGCCAACCAAGAATTCTGTATCCAGCAAAATTAAGCTTCAGGTATGACAACGAAATAAAAATCTTTCATGATAAACAAAAGTTAAAAGAATTTGCAGCCAGAAAACCAGCATTGCAAAGCATTTTGAGCAAAACACTACACGAGGAAGAAATGAAAAACAATAACCAAAACCATCAGTGGGAAGTGCCGCAGTAAAGACAGAGGGCAAGGGGAAAGACAATCATGGAGAGACAAACTAAATTTTTTTTTTTTTAAAAAAAGGATAAATAATCAAACATGGATGGAAGTTCAAACCACATATCAATAGTAACTCTGAATGTTAATGGCTTAAACTCTCCAATCAAGCGACATAGGCTGGTATCATGGATTAAAAAAATAAATCCAACAATATGCTGCCTCCAGGAGACACATCTGATGGGAAAAGACATACACAGGCTGAAGGTGAAAGGATGGGAAAAAATATACCACGCACATGGTCCTCGTAAGCAAGCAGGGGTGGCCATCCTCATATCGAATAAAATCGACTTCAAGACTAAGTTAATCAAAAGGGATAAAGAAGGTCATTATATACTGTTAAAAGGAACCATTCACCAACAAGACATAACAATTATCAATATTTACGCACCAAACAATGGTGCTGCGACATTCACAAAACAAATTCTCCTCAAATTCAAGAATCAAATAGACCACAACACAATAATTATGGGAGACTTCAACACACCTCTCTCACCATTGGACAGATCCTCCAAACAAAAGTTAAATAAAGAAACTATAGAACTCAATACCACAATCAATAACCTAGACTTAACTGACTTATATAGAATATATCAACCATCATCAAATGGATATACTTTCTTCTCAGCAGCACATGGATCCTTCTCAAAAATAGACCATATATTATGCCATAGGGCAAACCTCAGTAAATATAAAGGGGTGGGGATAATACCATGCATTTTATCTGATCATAATGGAATGAAACTGGAAATCAATGATAAAAGAAGGAAGGAAAAATCCTACATCACATGGAAAATGAACAATATGTTACTGAATGATCAATGGGTTACAGAAGACATAAAGGAGGAAATCAAAAAATTCTTAGAGATAAACGAAAATACAGACACAACATATCGGAATCTATGGGACACAATGAAAGCAGTTTTAAGAGGAAAGTTCATCGCCTGGTGGTCATTCCTCAAAAAAAGAAGAAACCAACAAATAAATGAGCTCACACTCCAACTCAAAGCCCTAGAAAAGGAAGAGCAAAACAACAGCAAGTGTAGCAGAAGGCAAGAAATAATTAAAATCAGAGCGGAAATTAATGAAATTGAAACAAAAGAAACTATTGAAAAAATTAACAAAACTAAAAGTTGGTTCTTCGAAAAAATAAATAAGATCGACAGACCTTTAGCCATGCTAACGAAGAGAAGAAGAGAGAGAACTCAAATTACTAACATACGGGATGAAAAAGGCAATATCACAACAGATGCTACAGAAATACAGAAGACAATTAGAAATTATTTTGAAAATCTATATTCCAATAAAATAGAGGATAGTGAAGACATCGATAAATTTCTTAAGTCATATGATTTGCCCAGACTGAGTCAGGAGGATATAGACAATCTGAACAGACCAATATCAATAGATGAAATTGAAGAAGCCATCAAAAGACTACCAACCAAGAAAAGCCCAGGACCGGATGGGTATACAGCGGAGTTTTACAAAACCTTTAAAGAAGAATTAATACCAATACTTTTCAAGTTATTTCAGGAAATAGAAAAAGAGGGAGCTCTTCCAAATTCATTCTATGAGGCCAACATCACCCTGATCCCGAAACCAGACAAAGACACCTCAAAGAAAGAAAACTACAGACCAATATCTCTAATGAACCTAGATGCAAAAATCCTCAATAAAATTCTGGCGAATCGAATACAAAAACACATCAAAAAAATAGTGCACCATGATCAAGTAGGATTCATCCCTGGGATGCAAGGATGGTTCAACATACGGAAATCAATAAATGTTATTCACCACATCAATAGACTTAAAGATAAGAACCATATGATCATCTCGATAGATGCAGAGAAAGCATTCGACAAAGTACAGCATGCCTTTATGTTCAAAACATTAGAAAAACTAGGGATAACAGGAACTTACCTTGACATTGTAAAAGCTATCTATGCTAAGCCTCAGGCTAGCATCATTCTGAATGGACAAAAGTTGAAGGCATTCCCTCTAAAATCCGGAACAAGACAGGGATGCCCTCTATCTCCACTTCTATTCAATATAGTTCTCGAAACACTGGCCAGAGCAATTAGACAGACGAAAGAAATTAAAGGCATAAAAATTGGAAAAGAAGAACTTAAATTATCACTATTTGCAGATGACATGATTCTATACCTAGAAGACCCAAAAGGGTCTACAAAGAAACTACTAGAACTAATAAATGAATTCAGCAAAGTGGCAGGATATAAAATCAACACGCATAAATCAAAGGCATTTCTGTATATCAGCAACAAAACTTCTGAAATGGAAATGAGGAAAAACACTCCATTCACAATATCCTCAAAAAAAATAAGATACTTGGGAATCAACCTAACAAAAGAGGTGAAAGATTTATACAATGAAAACTACAGAACCCTAAAGAGAGAAGTAGAAGAAGATCTTAGAAGATGGAAAAATATACCCTGTTCATGGATAGGCAGAACAAACATCATCAAAATGGCGATATTACCAAAAGTTCTTTATAGATTTAATGCAATGCCAATCAAAATCCCAACGGCATTTCTTGTAGAAATAGATAAAGCAATCATGAAATTCATATGGAAAAATAAAAGACCCAGAATAGCAAAAGCAATTCTAAGCAGAAAGAGTGAATCAGGCGGTATAGCGATACCAGATTTCAAACTATATTACAGAGCAATAGTGACAAAAACAGCATGGTACTGGTACCAAAACAGGCGGGTGGACCAATGGTATAAAATAGAGGACACAGAGACTAACCCACAAAGTTACAACTATCTTATATTTGATAAAGGGGCTATAAGCATGCAATGGAGGAAGGATAGCATCTTCAACAAATGGTGTTGGGAAAACTGGAAATCCATTTGCATCAAAATGAAACTGAATCCCTTTCTCTCGCCATGCACAAAAGTTAACTCAAAATGGATCAAGGAGCTTGATATCAAATCAGAAACTCTGCGTCTGATAGAAGATAAAGTTGGCTCCGATCTACAGATTGTGGGGTCGGGCTCCAAATTCCTTAATAGGACACCCATAGCACAAGAGTTAACAACTAGAATCAACAAATGGGACTTAATTAAACTTAAAAGTTTTTTTTCAGCAAAAGAAACAATAAGAGAGGTAAATAGGGAGCCTACATCCTGGGAACTAATTTTTACGCCTCACACTTCAGATAGAGCCCTAATATCCAGAGTATACAAAGAACTCAAAAAACTAGACAATAAGATAACAAATAACCCAATCAACAAATGGGCCAAGGACCTGAACAGACACTTCTCAGAGGAGGATATACAATCAATCAACAAGTACATGAAAAAATGCTCTCCATCTCTAGCAGTCAGAGAAATGCAAATCAAAACCACCCTAAGATACCATCTCACTCCAGTAAGATTGGCAGCCACTATGAATTCAAACAACAACAAGTGCTGGCGAGGATGTGGAGAAAAGGGTACACTTGTACATTGCTGGTGGGACTGCAAATTGGTGCGGCCAATTTGGAAAGCAGTTTGGAGATTCCTGGGAAAGCTGGGAATGGAACCACCATTTGACCCTGCTATTGCCCTTCTCGGACTATTCCCTGAAGACCTTAAAAGAGCATGCTACAGGGACACTGCCACATCGATGTTCATAGCAGCACAATTCACAATAGCTAGACTGTGGAACCAACCCAGATGCCCTTCAATAGACGAATGGATAAAAAAAATGTGGCATCTATACACAATGGAGTACTATGCAGCAATAAAAAATGACAAAATCATAGAATTTTCAGGGAAATGGATGGCATTAGAGCAGATTATGCTTAGTGAAGCTAGCCAAACCCTAAAAAACAGATACCAAATGTCTTCTTTGATATAATGAGAGCAAGTATGAACAGAGCAGGGAGGAAGAGTAGGAAGAAAAGAGTAACATTAAACAGAGACTTGAGATGGGAGGGAAAGGGAGAGAAAAGGGAAATTGCATGGAAATGAAGGGAGACACTCACTGCTAAACAAAATTACATATAAGAGGTTGTGAGGGGAATGGGAAAATAAACAAAGAGAGAAATGAATTACAGTAGATGGGGTAGAGAGAGAAGATGGGAGGGGAGGGGAGGGGGGATAGTAGGGGATAGGAAAGGTAGCAGAATACAACAGTCACTAATATGGCATTATGTAAAATTGTGGATGTGTAACTGACGTGATTCTGCAATCTGCATTTGGGGTAAAATTGGGAGTTCATAACCCATGTCAATCTAATGTATGAAATATAATATGTCAAGAGCTTTGTAATGTTGTGAACAACCAATAAAAAAAATGTAAAAAAAAAAAAATCTCTGTGACACTATGAAAGCAGTTCATTGAGCTTATTCATTAAAAGACAGAAAGTCAATAAATACATAACCTAACATTACATCTCAAAGCTCTAGAAAAAGAACAACAGATCAAGACCAAAAACAGTAGAAGACAGAAAATAATTAAAAACAGAACTGAAATCAATAAAATTGAAACAAAAGAAACAATTCAAAAATTTGACAAAACAAAAAGTTGGTACTTTGATAAAATAAATAAAATTGATAGACATTTATTGAAGCTAAAAAATAAAGAGAGGACTCCAATTACTAAAATTCATGATGAAAAAGGAAATATCACAAGGGACAATAGTGAAATACAGATGGTAATCAGAACCTATTTTGAAAAGTTATACTTTTATTAAAGTAGAAAATCTTGATGACATCAACAAACTTCTAGAGACATGTGACCTACCCAAATTGAATAAGGAGGACATAAAAATTTAAGCAGATAAATTTCAACCAGTGAAATTGAAAATGCCATCAAAAACCTACAAAGAAAGAAAATCCCAGGACCAGATGGATTCACAGGATTCACAGATGAATTCTATCAGACCCTCAAAGAAGATTTAACGTAAATACTCTTCAAATTATTCCATGAAATAGAAAAGGAGGAAACCCTTTCAAAGTCATTCAATAAAGCTAGTTATCACCCTGATACCAAAACCAAAGACACATCAAGGAAAGAGAATTTTAGACCTATATTCCTGATGAACATAGAAGCAAAAATTCTTAATAAAATACTAGCAAATTGCATATAAAATATATTAATAAGATTGTGCACCATGGTCAAGTGGGTTCATCCAAGGTATGCAAGGTTGGTCCAACATATGGAAATCAATAATTATAATTCATCACAATAAATAATCACATGATTATCTCAATAGACGCAGAAAAGGCATTTGACAAAATACACCATCCATTCATGTTCAAAACACAAGAAAAACTAAGGATAGTAGGAACATACCTCAACATTGTAAAAAGTATATATGTTAAACCCAAAGCCAACATCATTCTAAATGGAGAAAAATTGAAAGCATTCCCTCTTTCACCACTCCTATTCAGGATAGTCCTGGAAACTCTAGCCAGAACAATTAGAAGAAAGAAAGAAATTAAAGGGACACAAATATGAAAAGAATAACTCAAACTATTCCTATTTGCTGAAGGCATGATTCTTTATTTAGAAGACCCAAGAAAGTCCACCAGAAACTTCTTGAACTCTTAATGAATTCACCAAAGTAACAAGATGTAAAATTAGCACCCATAAATCAAATGTGCTCCTATACATCAGTGATGAAATCTCCAGAAAGAGAAATTAAGAAAACGACCCTATTTACAATAGCCTAAAAGATAAAATACTTGGCTATCAATCTAACAAAAGAGGCAAATAAACCTCTACAAGGAAAACTACATACACTACACTAAAGAAAGGAATCGTAAGATCTCCCAATCTCTTGGATAGGCAGATTGCCAAAAGCTCTATACAGATTTAATGAAATTCCTATTAAGGTCCTGATGATGTTCTTCATAGAAATAGAAAAAGCAGTCATGAAATTCATTTGGAAAATTAAGAGGCCCAGAATAGCCAAAGCAATCCTCGGCAAGAAAAATTAAGGAGGAGGCATCACAATATATACTTCAAAGCAATAATAATATTTGCATGATATGGGCATAAAAACAGACACGAAGACCAATGGTACAGAAGAGAAGACACAGAGACAAACCCACATAAATACAGCTATCTCATACTAGACAAAAGTGCCATAAACCATACAGTGGAGAAAAGATAGCTTCTTCAACAAATGGTCCTGGGAAACCTGGAATTCCTTATGTAATAAAATGAAGTTAGACCCCTATCTTTCACCCTGCACAAAACTCAACTCTACGTGGATCAAGGACCTAGGCATTAGACTAAAGACCCTGTGTCAGCTTAGGAACAAAATTCCTCAGCAAGACTCCTAAAGAGCAATAAGTAAAATTAAAAATCAATCAATGGGATGGTATCACACTAAAATGCGTCTTCACATCAAAAGAAACAATCAAGAACATGAAGAGAGAGCCTACAGAATGGGAGAAAGTCTATGCCGCCTGCACCTCAGATAGAACATTAATCTCCAGGATATAGAAAGAACTCAAAAAACTTAACATCAAAAGAAAAACCAACCAAAAAACCCCAAATAACCCAATCAATAAATGGACCAAGGAACTGAACACACACTTCACAGAAGAAGAAATAATAATGGTCAACAAATATATGAAAAAAAATGTTTAACATCTCTAGCAATTAGAGAAATGAAATCAAATCTACACAGATTTCATCTTATTCCACTTAGAATGGCAATTACCAAGAATACAAGTAGTGATAAATGTTGGTGAAGTTGTAGGGGAAAAATATACTCTCATACATTTCTGGTGGGACTGTATATTAGTGCAATCACTATGGAAAGCAGTATGGAGTTTCCTCAGAAAACTGGAAATGAAACCACCATTTGATCTAGTTATCCCACTGCTTGGCATATACCCAAAGGACTTAAAATCAGCATACTACAGTGATGCAGCCACATCAATATTGATAGCAGCTCATTGACAATAGCAAAGCTATGGACCCAACCTAGTTGCCCTTAAACAGATGAATTGATAAAGAAAACATGATAAATATACAGAATGGAATATTACTCAGCCTTAAAGAAGAATGAAACTATGGCATTTGATGGTAAATGGATGGAAATGGAGATGATCATGCTAAGTGAAATAGGCTAATCCCAAATAACCAAAGACCAAATGTTCTCTCTAAAATGAGGATGCTGATTCACAACAGGCAGGGGGTAGGTAGGTTCACCAGATTGGACAGGGCAGAATAGAGGGAATGAAGAAAGGATTGGAATGGGAAAGAGAGAATGAATTCGATATAACTTTCCTATGTTCGTATATGAATACACATGCAGTAACTTGTCATCAAGTACAACAACAAGAATGTGAATTTATAATCCATATGAGTATTGATATGTTAAAATACATCCTACTGTCATGTATAACTAAAAAGCATTCTTTTTTTACTTTCTAAAAGTAAAAAATAAAATAAAATCATTACTATGAAAAAAAGAAAAAAAATAGGAGAATCAAATAAAATTATAAATGAAAGAGAAGATACAACGACTGGGATCATATAAGTGTAAATAGTGACTACTATGAAATATGATCCATTTGGATAATTTAGAAGAAATGGATAAATCCTAGATACATAAATCTTACTAACAGAATCAAGAAGTAATAAAAAATCTTAATATCCCAGTTAATTACTAAAGAGACTGAATCAGTAATAACATGTGTCATCCAGCTCTGGCCTTTCCTCTGACAGGTTACATTTTATTACTAATACCAATCTTTCTCAAACTTTTTTAAAATTTTTAAGGTGTACAATATTTTTAATTCATTGTTTGAGGTCAGGATTTCTTTGATATTAAAGTCAGGCGACAAAATTATAAGAAAAAATTAAAGGTCAATACACTTCATGAAATCCTGAAGAAAATAATAGCCAATAGAATTTCCAGCACCACAATAAATCGTCACAATTATCAAATAGGATTTATACCAAGAATTCAGGGATAATTTCACAAATATAAATCCATAAGTTGTGATACACCACATCAGCAAGAATAAGGAGAGAAATGATACATTGTCTCAATAGATGTGGGAAAAGCCCTGGACAAATTTTAACATCCTATCATGATTAAGAAAGGAGAAAAAAAAAGTTACACATAGAAGGAATGTGCCTCAACACACACACACACACACACACACACACACACACACATATACACACACACACACAAAGGCCATATATGTTAATACTTACATCTAATATCATACTCTTTGGGGGAAAATTGAAAACTCTTCTATATGATCAGGAAGCCAAGGTGGCAAGAGAATAGAAGTTCATTAGATTAGCCAGAGGGTAATAAAGGGAAGGGAGGAGAGACAGGAATTGGAAAGAGTGGAATGAATCAGTCATAACTTTGCTATGTTCGTATATAAATACACAACCCGTGAAACTCTACATCATGTACAACCACAACCTGTCCAAAAACACTTTAATGTCATTTATATCTAAGAAGAACAAATTAGGTGAAAGAAAAAGAAAAAACCTTCCCAAGTCGCATAGGATCTAAACCCATGCCATCTTGTTTTGGGGTTTGCCTCTTTGGTACCCTGCTATCAAGCCTCTCTTTGTGAGTGGTTGGGAGAATGTATCCTAGAACTTAATTTTGCTGTTCATCTTGTTATATTATTTCATTCCTCCTAGCATTAGTGTGAGAAATAAAGAGAAAACCTGACACATACAAAAAAAAAATCAGGAATCAGAATGCATAGTCTACTCACCACTTCAATTCAACATAGTTCTAGAAGTCCTATTGAGAGCAATTAGGGTAGAAAAGAAACAAAAGGCATGTATATTTGCAGAAAAGAAATTAAACTATCCCTGTTTTCAGATGACATTATGTTATATGGAAAAAATTCTAAAGACTCCACCAAAAACTGTTTAAATTGTGAACAAATTTGGTAAAGTCTTAGAACACAAAATCAACGTGTAAAAATCAGTAGTGTGAGTCATATGCTAACAACAAACTACCTGAAAAACCAATTCAGAGTTCAATCCAATTTACAACTGCTAAAATTAAGATTCTTAGGTGTAAATTTAACAAAGGAGGTTGAAGTCCTACACAAATTATAGAGCATTGCTGAAAGTATGAGATAAAGAAGTAGGAACATTTATATTTCATTTTCTCTCATCAAAGGGTTTCATCTCTCTTCTAGTTTATTCTTAATAGGTTGGTTTCTGAAAAACTTGAATGCAAGAGCTAATAGTACAAACAATGGCTCTGTAGCAACTAGAGCCAACACTCAGCATTGCACAATATTTCCCTCTTGCTTACCCCAGTGATATATTCTGGACTACTCATTCTTCCTGAAAAGAGTATGGTCATGAACTGAGTAGGATGTCTATAGCCCCCAGTGTTAGTGCTATCTCCTTAATGACCTACTGCTACGATTTCATGGGTTTGCATACCTGGGTGACTTTAGAACACAGAAAATAGAGAAGTGCATGTACAAAAGGCTCACTTTTAGCAGCTATCTCCCCAGAATGTGCATTTGAAATGTGAATATAGCACTTGCAATAGATCCTATTCTCGGTTTAGTGCAGAGAAAAAGGGAGATAAGTACCTAGAATCAGCATTGTCATTAATATGGGAAAAAATGGAAAACACAGTTACACCCCCAACCTTCCAGCTACCTATGAATTTTGGTTACTACTTTACCAGTGTTGGAATACTATTAGGACAGGGCACGTCCTAAGCTCCATGAGAACATAAAAAAACAGAGACAGAGGTCAGAAAAAACAAAAAATTATTTGAGAAAAACGTTAACGTTTCCCACTAAGTAGATCACTGAGATCCTCCTCCTACCTGAGGTGAGTCTTCAAGATGGGAGGGGTAGTTCTTTATCAAATATGTATGAATCAACACAGAGAATGAAGGTTAATGAGAAAATATACTTCAGTTAATAGAATAAGATAAAATTTCTGGAAATCAATCTGAGTTAGTGATATATGATGTATCTGACAAGAATTCAAAATAATGGTTTTTAAAATGCTCATCAAAGGCAGGAGAGAAAAGCAAGAATAAACTGAGAGTGTCAATTTAAAAATAGAAAGAATTAAAAAGTGAAAAATAAAAATTACAGATCTGAAGAATACTGTCGTTGAACTAAAAAAATCAATTGGGCATTCAATAGCAGATTAGATCATGTAGAATGAAGACCAACTGACATGAAGATAGGTCCCTGGAAGTCATCCAATCTAAGGATCAAAAATCAAAAGAGCAAACACAATTTAAGGGACTTATGAAAGACTGCCATTCACAATAATACAAGCATTATTGCTATACCTAAATAATAAAACAGAGAAAAAAAAATATATATATATTCAAATAAATAATGGCAGAGAATGTTCTAGTCCTGGCAGACCTAGATCAAGGAAGATTACAAGACACTAAATAATATAGATCCAAAGTAATCTACATCAAGGCACACCAAAATCACAATGTATAAAGTTATAAACAAAGGGACAATATTGAGAGAAGGGGAAAGTAGATTAAGTTATATAAAAGGGAACCTCTATCAGAGTATTAGCCAATTTTCAGCAGAATTTTCATAGGTCAAAATGTACTGGGATGATATGTTCAAAATACTGAAAGAAAAAAGAAAGTGCCAAACAAAATATTACACCCAGTAATCCTGCTTCTCAAAAAATTAGTTATTTACAAATAAGTTAAAATATGGAACTACCATTTGCTAAGTATAAATTCAAGTACTTTGGTCAGTTAAAAATCTATAAAACAGTAATGTGTTTGGGTTTATAAAATGTGACTCATAAATTGATGGCATTAAAATATTTGTTATGTACTATCGAGAGACATTTAATCTTTGAAGGAGGAAAATACAGGCTGACCTCAATTGGTAAAGAGAAGGTACTCATTAAATTTAGCACTCTTTCCTGATAAATAAACTAGAGAGAGAAGAAAATTACTTAAATGAAATAAAAATTGTATATGAAAATCCAACAGTAAATAATGTAGTTGATAATAAAAAAATTAAGGTCTCTTAAGATCAGGAACAAGATAAAGATGCCTGCTTTCATCACATATATTCAACATAATACTAGAAGTTCTAACTAATACAATTAGGGATGAAAAAATGGCATAGAAATTGGAAAGCAAGAAGTAAAACCATCATTGTTTACACATGATATGATGTTATATGTAGAACACTCTAAGGAAAACACCAAAAAATGCTATTAGAATAAATGCATTCAGCAAAGTATCAAGATAAAAAACCAACAAAAAATTCAGTTGCATTTTTATACACTAACAATGGACAATCTGAAAAGATAGCTACTCATATAATTCAATCTATGACAACACCAAAAAGAAAAAAAATACTTAGAAATTAACCAATGAAGTGAAAAACTGGGACTATGAAAACAACAAAACATTAGTGAAAGAAACTAAAGACATAAATATATGGAACCACATTTCACATTCTTGGTTTCAAAAAAATATTGTTAAAATGTGTATACTATTCAAAGTAATCTACAGATCCAATGCAATTCTCATCAAAATTCCAATAATATACTTTACAGAAACAGAAAAATCAGAACTTAAATTCATATAGAGACTCAAGGGACCCAAGAGCAAAACAGTCTTGCAAAAAGAACAAAACTTACTACAAAACTACAGTGATGATAATAATGTGGTACAGGCCCAATGACAGAAATATTACAAATGGACTATAATAGGTCAAATAAGATATTGATCTCAATAAGATATACAAATGGCCAATGAGTACATGAAAAGATGTTTCATATCACTAATCATTATAGAAATATAAATAAAAGCTACAATGAGATAGCACTTCATATCCATTAAGATGTGTGCTATCAAAACAAGAAAAAAAAGGAAGAAAAAAACAGAAAATAAAAAGTATTGATGATAACAGAGAAAATGGAAGTCTTGTGAAATTATCGCAGGAACATATAATGATAGTCATTATGGAAAACATTATAGTAGTTCCTCAAAAATATATATATACTTTTTACTATATTCAGTAATCCCATTTCTGGGTATATACTAAAACTAATTGAAATTGGGGTCTTGTCTTAAAAGAGATATTTTTATCCTTGCATTCATAGTGACATTATTTACAATGGCTAAACTGGGTGAGCCTCCAAATATCCATTGGCTGATGAATAGATAAAGAAAAAGTGACATATACTTACAATAGAATAATATTCAGCCTTAAAAAGAATGAAGGGAAAAACTGACTTATGGTTCAGTATAGATCACAGAACTTTATGCTAAATGCAACAAATCAGAAAGAAAAATACTGAAGGATTCCCTCCATGTGAGGTACCTGTAGAGTCACACTCATAAAGAAAGAACTCAGAATGGACCTGGGGGAAGGAGTGAATGGGATAGCTATTATTCTGTTCAACTAGTAAAGTTTTACAAGAGAAAAGGGGTCATGGAAACACATGGTAGTAATGGTTGTTCAACATTATGCAGATATTTAATACCACTAAATTATATACATCAAAATGTTTAAAGTGGGAGTCTTTATTATGTGTAATCTACTACAATAAAAATAATTGGGGAAATATGTATGGTTAGTATACTATCAAAATGAGTATAACCATAAAAATAACTATTTTAAAATAACTTGAATTTTTGTAGTTCTAATTACCATGTCAGGACCACACATGGTGCCATCTTCTACAAAGGTTTCATCTCTGTCTTCAGGAGTTTTGTAAGTGGTCATCGTATCATGAGCTGGTTTCCGGCCAGCAGGATATGTAGATACACATATTTGATCTCGTACATGTGAGTAAATTACAGAAAAATTTGCTCTTGAAATTAACTCCTTATGTGGCCATGTACAAACTAATTTTCCACATAGCATATGACTAGAAAAATAAGGGGAAAAATATCACTATTGAAATAACACAGGTAACTCAGAAAAATAAGTTAATAACATGTTTTCTGTTGTTAGAAAATACGTAGCTATGGCCTTCCCTATTTCTTCTAAAGTGTTGACTTTCTGTCTTGGTTCCCTACCAAATGTGAAATTATAGCTTACTTTTAATTAACTTAGCATACAGCTAAGTTAAGAAGAATGTTTTATTAATGTAATCCTAGGTCTTCAGGATTTTTTTCTAAATAATAGTCTAAAAAATTACCAATGACTTACAATATGGCTCT
This sequence comes from Spermophilus citellus, assembly GCF_964194105.1. NCBI lineage: Eukaryota > Metazoa > Chordata > Mammalia > Rodentia > Sciuridae > Spermophilus > Spermophilus citellus. The sequence goes on from NC_138196.1 coordinate 36,986,172, forward strand.
TTTTGTTTATGAGGCAATTTAGCAAGAGAAAAATGATTGTTACAGTCTGACAGCCCTTTTCTGCCTTATACTAACTTCTTAAATTTGAACAAGTGATCATTTCATTCAATTTTTCATACAAAAAAAATGGGATGAGTAATTTTTAATACACACATTTGAGATGTATAACTATATAATTTATGTCATAAATATATTATATATATGTAAACTGCCTAATAATATCTATCCCCTTGCAATAATAAATAGAGTTATTTTATGATTACTTTTATATTATAGATTCTAAACACATGTTATTATAGGCAGTAAATAATATTGTTTAGCTCAGATAAAGAAACCCAGGCAAAATATGCCATTGTGTTTTGTACAGAAAAGTTTCTATAATTTTAGCAACCTATCACCTACATTCCAAGCATAATTGTAATTTTGTAAATACATACGGAAAACGACAAATGTCCCGGCCACAGTTTCCAAATCTATCATATCTGGAATTTATTTCCTCATAACAAGCAAATGAACCACCTCTAGAATCTAAAAACAACAACAATAACAACTTGGGTAAATTAAAATTCAGAATTTGTATTATATAATAGAAATAATGTATCTGCTCTGGAAATCATTATTTGATTCTGAAAGAGATGAATAGTTCCCCAGCATTAAAAGGTTGATGATGTGAAAACTAGATTAAAAAGAGAGCTTCTAATTTTCTAATTTTAAGTTTGGTGGACTTTGTTCTATATTAAACAGAAAGTAAACAGAAAAATTATTAGAAAGTTTCTGTAGTTTTAGGAAAATAAGCAGTGATGGTCCTATTTCTCCTAAAATGATTATTTTGTATCTTAGTTCCCTGCCTATTGTAAAGATACACTTTACCATATTAATAGAGGAATACTATCCAGAGTGTAATACTGATAACCAATTCAAAGATCATTAACTCTCTTTAACCCATACTACAGCCCCCATCCCTATTCCCTGGTATCCTAATAATCACCATATAAGAGTTATTGAATTTTAAAACTAGAAAGGACATCAATATTCATCCACTTCAGCTTTTTGATATATTTAATTATGTCTAGTTTTTAAATTGTGAAAAATTCAATTTACAATAGGTGCTCATCACTCTGACATGGTAAATTAGGAGTAACTGGAGATTGGAACATTTTAGGACAGGCCCTTGATGACCATAGCTGCATCAGAAGTTACCAGGGTGCATAGTGGAGGGACAGAAAATGTCAAAGGACAATGACAATAGGAACTCCAGTAACCTACTGTGGGAATTCTCTTAGAAGAGATTCGGAGGAAAAGATGCATTTGTAACCCAGTAGGCCTAAGTCAACATTAATGACTGTTGTTTTGTTGTTGTTGTTTTCTTGTTTAGTTCTTTTGTATTGTTTTTGGTTTTGGTTTTCCTTTCCTTTGGTAGTTCAAAGATCCTTGAACAAAATGTACTTATTTTATGGCAGTTGTTAATTCCTTTATGTTTATAACTCACAATACTTTTTCACCATACTTCATTCCCAGAGCAGGTCTGTGATGAAGGTTAGAAGACACTTGTGTTTCTGCCTATGGGTGAGGAAGTCCATTAGAATGGTGTTCACATACAAGAACAACAGACTTTGACTGAGTTCCCCTAAAAAGTCCTTAGAAGACTCAGAAGAGTCAGTATCTCTCTCTCTCTCTCTCTCTCTCTCTCTCTCTCTCTCTCTCTCTCTCTCTCTCTCTCTCAACACTTCATGTTAAAACCTCCCTTCCATGTTCCATAGTCTGAGGTTAATTGCTTCTGGGATAGTAATTGTATGTGCTGAGGAAAATAATCCTAAGACTGAGATGCCATTTCACAAAACTTAAGGACCCTTTCTGCAGAAGATCTTTGTGTTAATGTTAGGTGGAAACTATCAGAAATTTAAGCCATGGTCTAGAACTGAAATGAGAGCCATACAAAAGTATATTCCAAAGACACAAAGAGATGTAAAAAGTTTGCTCTTGATATATGAATTTTATTGTATTATTATCATTATCATTATCATCATCATCAGATAAAGCAATAATCTCCAGGGCATATAAGAACTCAAAAAACTTCACACACACACACACACACACACACACACACACACACACAAAACCCCAAACAACCCAGTCAATAAATGGGCTAGGAAACTTAACAGATACTTCTCAGAAGAAGACATACAATCGATCAACAAATATATGAAAAAATGTTCAACATCTCTAGCAATTAGAGAAATGCAAATCAAAATTACTTTAAGATTTCATCTCACTCCAGTCAGAATGGCTCAATCCACAACAGCTAAATTGTGGAACCTTAACCCAATTAGTAAATCAATCCTCTGATGGCATTAACTAATGCCTGGGTAGGATGTGGCGGAGGGGGGAGAGTCCCTGGGGGTTGCCTTTGGGATATATATTTTGTATTTGGAGTGTAGTTCCCTCTCTCTCTGCTTTCTGGTCACATGAGCTGCTTTGTTCTGGCCAGCTTCACCTGGAGCCCCTGGGGGATGCAGCCACATGTCTGTGGTCTGAGAGCTGTGAAACAAACCTTGAGCCCCAAAATAAACGTTTTTGCCTTAAACTTTTTCTTATCAGATATTTTAATTAAAGCAGCAAAAAAGATGACTAAAAAACCAGCTAAGTTGCTCGGGGCCTTGATAAATTGCAAGCCGGCTCTGAAATTGCAATCCTCCTGCCTGAGCCTCCCAAGCCACTGCACCCAGCTTATTGTAATAAATAACACTGGTTTATTATTAAATATTAAATCATACTTATATTCTTGAAATAAGCCCATATTTACCTTGTTAATATGTATTTTGGATTTCTACATATAGGTTCATGAGTGAGTTTGGATTCTAGTTTGATTTTTTTTTTTCATAAAAATCATGCACTGCTTAGGTTAAAGCTTCCATAACCTGATCATTTCCTCTGTAAACATTCTTACAGTGTTTCACACATGAGCTTTTAGAGACACCACATATCCCAACCATAGTACTGTACTAATTTAGATTCCCACCAGCAGGGTACAAAAAAAACTCCTTTCCCCTACTTCCTCACCAGCATTAATTCTGACTTGAATTCTTGAGGATTACACTCTAAACAGGGTGAGATGAATTCTCAGTGTTGTTTTGATTAACATTTTCATGATGGCTAATGATGTTGAACATTTTTTTTCATACACTTGGCCATTTGCACTTCTTTAGAAAATGTCTATATTAGTTACTATGTCCATTCATTGATTGGGTGATTTGGGTTTGTTTGCTTGTTTAGGAGAGGGGTTGTGTTCATATGTTCATATGTTCTTCGTATGAATCCTCTTTTGGAAGAGTAGCTTTCCTTTCATGCCTTTAATTGCTTGTTTTGCTCTTCAGAAGTGTCTAATTTGAAACCAATACCTTCTATTGACTTGATATTATTTTCTGAACTTTAGGAATTCTGTTCAGGAAATCCTTGTCTGCACCTATATGTTAGAGAGTTTCCCCTATGTTTTCTTTTAGGACTTGCAAAGTTTCTCATCAAATTCCTAGGTCTCTGACCCATTTTGAGTTCACTTTTCTGCAGGATGAGAGGGATCTCCTTTCATTTTTTTTACATAGGGTAATGTGTTTTCCCAGGATCATTTTTTACGTAAATTTTCAAAGGACACACACAAAACACATACACTTTCAGCACTTATGAATAAAATCCACAATTCCCCAAATTTTAGAAGAAGTCACTGGTTTCCTTATACATTGAAACTGGGTCACATTTTGTAGTTAAGTTAAAAAACAAAATGAAACAAACAAACATATATATTTCATGAACCACCACACACATTTTTAGTTATTATTCCCCTAAAGAATAATATATTAAAAATAATATATTAATATATTATTAATTATTATTATTGTTATTAATATATAATAATATATTAAAATATATTTCCTTTTAAATCACTACTCCCTCTCAATTTCCAAGTCATTTTCCTTTTAACTCAGTGTTAGGACAGGAGATTACCCTTGGTAGAATTGTCTTTGCTGATGGAATTCACTCATTCATTCACTCATTATCTCAGTTTACTTTGTATTGTTATTACAGTATATAATTGACTGGATAATTAATAAGGAAAATATATTTGTTTTCTAGAAGGAGTCCAGAAAGTTTATGACTAAGGGACCTACTTGCTGCATCATCCCATGGTGGAATGTGGAAGGGAAAGAGGCAGGTGTGTGCATATGTGTTAATGAAAGAGAGGGAAGATGGAGAGGAGGAGGCTCAACTCAATTCTTTCATTAGGAACTCACTGCTGGGGTGTGGAACCCACTGATTATTAATGGAATCAATATATTTATGAGGTCAGAGCTGCCTAAACCTAATAACCACTTCAAGGTCCCACTTTGCAAAACTGCTGCATTAAGGATTAAGTTTCCAACCTATCATCTTTGGAGGACATATTTAAACCATAGCACCTATTGATATTTTTTAGGGACTACTAAATGCCAGTCTCTATTCTAGATATATGTCATATAAAGACACATTTCTAACTATTGCATGTTACAGAGGACCTATATTAGGTGTTATGCTAGGTGTTCTTTTTAAAGGTTGTCTTTTCTCTAACATGTGTTTTTGGCACATTTGTCAAGGATGATTGTATCCATATGTACTTGTCTCTGAATTTTCTATTCTGTTGGTCTACATGTCTTTTATGCCACTTCCACGTGGTTTTTGTTACTATAGCTCTGTAGTGTAATTTTAAAAATGGTATGGTGTTTCCTCCAGCATAGCTCTTCATGCTTGAAATCAATGTAGCTATTCTGATTGTTCTTTTTCTTCCATATTAATTTTAGGCTATTTTTTCTAGTTTTGTGAAGAATGACATTGGTATATTGATAGAAATTTCATTGAATCTGTAGATTACTTTTAGTAAAATTGCTATGATAACAATGTTAACTTTGCCTATATGTGAACATGGAAGTTTTTTTCATCTTCTAGTATCTTCATTTATTAATTTTTCATTGTTGTGTAATTTTCCTTGTAGAAGCCTTTTATATCTTTCATTACATTTATTCCTATGTTTATCATTTTTTCTTGGATAATTTTCCTGACTTCTTTTTCAGATTCATTATTGGTATATAGAAAAGCAGTATCCTTATTTTATATCCTACTACTTTACTGAATTTGTTTACCTGCTAGAATTCTTCTAGGTATAGGTTCACATCATCTGCAAACGGACAATTTGAGTTCATTTTTTTACAATTTCTGTCACTTTTGTTGCATTTCTAGTCTCATTTAATTCTAAGAATTTTTAATATCTCCTCTAATCTCTTTAATGACACATTCATCACTTAAAAATGTATTCCATGCATTTGTGTAGTTTTAGTGGTGACCTTGCTGTTGATTTCTAATTTCATTATATCATGATCTAATAAGATTCAAGGACACATTACAACATTCAAATATTTGCTAAAACTTGCTTAATATGAACAATTTTTGACAAAGTTTCATGCAAGATGAAAAGAAAGTTTATTCAGCTGTTGTTGGATGAAGTATTCTGTAGATGACTGTTAAGTCCATTTGATCTATAATATATTATGATTCTATAGTATCTGTTATGCCTGAATGATCTATTAGTGATAGAGGTATTGAAATCACCCAGAATTTATTTTATTAGCACCAATCTGAGGCTTTATGTCTAGTATGTTTATTTATCTAATTAGGTTCACCAATGTTTAGGGCATAATAACTTATTCTCATTGTACCTTCTTGTTGGATTTTCATCAATATGTACTGATCTTCTTTGTCTCTTCTAACAAATTTTGGCTTGAAGCCTACTTTGTTGAATATGGAAGCACCTGTTTTCATTCAGTTCTATTTACATGGAATATCATTTTCCATTTTTTAACCTTTTAACCTATTAATGTCTTTTCCTATGAGGCAAATAGAGAACATCTTTTAGTGTATGTCTTTTAATTGAAGAACTTATACCATTTACTTTCAGTGTTATGATAGAGTGGTCATATTGATTTATTTCTGATGTTAGATTCAATTATATTTCTCATTTGCCTATCTACTTTTTTAATGAGACTGACCTCTCCTTCTTATTTCCTGATTTTCTAACCTCTCTTTGTTCTTTTTATCTTCTTCTGTGTGGAGGATGCCTTTAAATATCTTCTGCAAGTCTTGCTTAGCAGTCATTCATTCCTTTAGTTTCTGCTTATCTTAGAAGGATTTTATTTCTTCTTTGATTATTAAGGACAGCTTTGCTGAATGAAGCAACTTTGGTTAGCAGCTGTTTTTTTCAAGAATTGAAATTATACCCCAAGCCCTACTAGGATTCATATTGAAGCATGAAAGACCCAAATATGCAAAGCAATCCTCAGGAAAAAAAATCAATGCTGGAAGTACAACAGATCCAACAGACACACATACCTGTGGAGTAAAATAGGGAACCCAGCCACCATGGAAATCCATGTGGAGGTTTTTCAAAAAATAAAAATAGAATTACCATATGATTCAACTATGATATCCAAGTCAACATTAGAAGATAAATCTGCATGCCTATCTTTATTACAATATGATTCACAGTAGCCAAGGTATAGAATCAGGCTAGGAGATCATCAAAAGATGAATATAAGAAAACATGACAATTATAGACAAAAATTAAATATTATTATTTGCAATTAAATGTTTACAGCTGGACAACATTATATTAAACAAAATAAAGGAGACACAGAAATACAAGTATTGCATATTTCTTCATATACAATACTTTTTTAAAAAAGTGAATAAACCTGAAATAGATGAGAGACTACTAAAGAAGGTATAGAAGATCAGGGGGAAGTAGCAAAGAGAAAAACAAGAGAGACTAGTAGAAAGGTTGGTTAGGATTAAAGCATGAAATATGCATGTATGAAATTGTTGCAGTTAATCACATTAATTTGAATAATTATACTTATATGAGTTAATATTTATAATAAAGCAATTAAAAACAGATAAATAAAGAAGAAATGTAAAAATCATGCTTTCATCACTACCTATTTTTTCTCTTTTCATTCTGATCTAATCCTTATATTTGGGTATGTCTTCTTTCTCTTCTATGTCAATAATTTAAGCCACAGCTATTCTAATATTCACTACATTATATTGATATTATGTTTAATTTGCAAATGTACTTTGTAATCTTCATTTCATATACCTTTAATTTTATTTTTCCATTCCCTTCTTCTGATGCTCTCTTAATAAGTTAAGGATTGCAATTTTTTAAGATCATTTTCCTGAACTAGCTTTTGAATTATATAGTAATTTAATTTTAAAATCATATACTTTCTCTAATCTATGGATTTTGTTATTTACCTCATTCAGAATTTTTTTCTTAGAACCCAGTAAACTATGCTGGGTACATGTGGGAAATGACTTGGAACTTCTTTAAATAGTGTTAAAAAGCAGCAATGAATTATTGCAATAATACCTGAATGAATTGTAAAAGAAGAGACTATTTTATCTGAAGACAGTGAAGTAAATTTGTCCAATAAAACACTAACTTTATAATCCTATGTAACTTTGATTTTTTAAAAAACATGACTATAAGATAATTGCTACAGGCATGGTGATTATAGAAAAAATTTAGAGGGTTCACAGGAAGATTCATAATGGAACATAGAAATGGGAAGTCAAGTTGGGAGAGTAAAAACATCAGACATATGATAGTATAGGAAAGGAAAGATTATTAAATGGAATAAAGTATGCAATTGGGTCCAATTGTATTTGAATATAATACAGAAAAAGGCCAAATGTGGTATCAATGTTTTCTATCTCCTTAAAACACACATACTTCAAGTAAAGAACATTGAATTATTATCAACTACAAATTACCACTTACCTTGCACTGTACTGTACAGCATTCTCCAGAGCCACATACTGCTGAGGGTTTTAACTTACATGATGAAGGATCACAGCAGTCTTTATGTGTACAATTCTGTAAAGGAATACTAGGTGTTATGAATCATACATAATTGAGTACCATCAAATAAAACTGCAACACAAAACTTTACAAACTACTTTTTTCACATTTTTAGTTTTAGTAGTCTCATTTTTATATGATATTTACAGAAATCAACATTTCATTTAGAATTTTGTTAATGTGTTGTTTCTGTACATTAAATATAGCTTGAAAAAAAGAAAAAATATATAACTTGAACAATACCACTATGAAGCCAAAACTTAGAGGAATATTATGAAGTACTTTATTAACTATCATTTTCTTTAAATATTGTATATTCCTGCATTTATTTTATTTTATTTTTTGTACTGGAGATTTAACACAAGGGTGGTTTACCACAGAGTAAAAAATTGAGGAATCTAAATAAAATGAATGCATTATATCAGTATTGATTTCCTGGTGATATGCTCTAGTATTATAAAATATTAAGATTTAAGATAGGAGAAACCGATCAAGTGTGCAAGGAATCTTTGTATTATTTCTTACAACTCCATGTGACTCTACAATTTATTTTTAAATCTAAAGTTAAAACAGTAATTCAGAAGAATCAGACTAGTGATGAGGATTGTTTTAGGAATTTACATCTAATTATTGTGCTTATACTTGCCTTTTTGTTTACACACATATTAAAAGAAGGTCATGTTTAAGTAAGTCTAAAATAGCTCTAGTTACTAAAATAAATTTCTAAGCTTCAAAAATACTAAAAATAATAAATAAATGAAATTAATTATTCAATTGCATAGTCACATAAGGCCATTTTAAGTGCTCAGTAACCATAGGTGGATAGTATTAGACAACTCATATCAGATACTGAACAGAATAGATGAACATTTCCATCTCTACATAAAGTTCTATTGATCAACACTCCCTAGAAGGCTTATGAATTGCTGTTTAATTATATCTAATGGTTTTAAATTTTTTAACTGGATGTATCATATTAGTTTTTTCTTTATTTATTTTTTCTGTTGTTACTGGAGATTGAACCCAAAGATGCTTAACCACTGAGCAACATCCCCATCCCTTTTTTTTTTTTTTTTTTGAGAAAGGGTCTCACGCACCTGCTTGGTGCCTTCATAAATTGCCGAGGCTGATTGTAAACTTGCAATCCTCCTACCTGAGACTCCCAAGCCTCTGGGATTACAGATGTGTGTCATTGCACCAACTTATTTCTTTTACTGTAGTAAATAAGACTGGTTTATTATTAAATATTAAATCATGCTTATATTCTTGAAATAAGCTCATATTTATCTTGTTAATATGCATTTTGGATTTTTAAATATAGGTTCATGAGTGAGTCTAACTTATAGTTTAGTTTTTTTTTCTTACAATGTTCTTCACAAATTGCTTTTTGGTTTTTGGGGGGTTCTTTTGGTTTCAAGTTTACACTGGCTTCATAAAATGAATAGAGAATTGTTTGTGAAAACAATTGAATTATTACTTCTTTCAGTATTAGAAAGAATTTAACAGAGAAGTCATTTGGTGTACTTAAAGTATTTAAAATGTGAATACAACTATTTAAGTAGTTATAAAACAATTCAGATTTTATTAATATAAAATGTCTCATCATATACTCTCTGGCTGAGAGTTTTGGTGTGTTTTCTCTTTTTCAGTCATGATATTGGTTGTTAATGCCTTTTCTTATTTGGCTTCATTAATTTTTTCTGAATTTTTTACTTTTTCAGTTCAAAGGAAGCAGATTTTCTCCCCAGGGTCTCTATTTCATAATAATGGTTGTATATGATGATCTTTGGTCTTTATTGTTGTTGTTCTACTTTTATCAAGTTAAATTTGTTTTTTTCAACACTTTGAATGAACATTTACTTTACTGGGTATTCTACCTTTTTCCCCTTTTCTAATATAAACATTTAAATATATAAATTTCCATTGAAATACAATACATACAATAAGTTTTGGCCTGCTTATGTTCTCCAAAGGCTTGACTTGGCTAAAGACTGAGGGCCAGCTGGCAGTAATTGGAACTGAATACTGAAATATTTGATATATTTTTATTGCCAAAAGCTTTTCAATAAAATAATACCAGTGTACACTCAGTCTCTTACTGTGTAATTTTAATATTTTGAAAAATTCCAAGACTAATTGGATATTTTTTAAGTTCCATGTTTAAAGATAATGTGAAAGCCCAATGTGGTGATACATGCCTGTAATGCTAATGACTTGTGAGGCTGAGGGGGAGGGCTGCATATTTAAGGCCAGCCTCAGCATCTTCATGAGGCTTCAAGCAATTTAGTGAGAATCTGTCACAAAAGAAGAAAAAAGAAAAAAAAGAGGGAAAGGGGCTGGGTATAGGTTAGCGATAAAGTATCTCTGTGTTCAATTCCCAATACAGAAAAAAATAAAACGAGAGAGAGAGAGAGAGAGAGAAAGAGAGAGAGAGAGAGATAAAACAAAATATATTTTAAAATGATGTATACTGAGCAGCTGTAAAAAAGTATTCTGAACATTATAATTAGGTCATTATTATGTTGTTCAAATACTATATGTCTTTAATGACTTTTTCTTTTTCTTTTTTTATTTATATATGACATCAGAATACATTACAATTCTTATTACACATATAAAGCACAATTTTTCATATCTCTGGTTGTATACAAAGTATATTCACATCCATTCATGTCTTTATACATGCACTTTGGATAATAATTATCATCACATTCCACCATCATTTATAACCCCATGTCCCCCTCCTTTCCCCTCTCAACCCTCTGCCCCATCTAGAGTTCACCTATTCCTCCCATGCTCCCTCTCCCTATCCCACTATGAATCAGCCTCCTTATATCAAAGAAAACATTTGGCATTTGGTTTTTGGGGATTGTCTAACTTCACTTAGCATTGTCTTTTCTAACTCCATCCATTTATCTACAAATGCCATGATTTTATTCTCTTTTATTGCTGAGTAAAATTCCATTGTGTATATATGCCACATTTTTTATCCATTTATCTACTGGAGGGCATCTTGGCTCCACAGTCTAGCTATTGTGAATTGTGCTGCTATGAACATTGATGTGGCTGTGTCTCTGTAGTATGCTGTTTTTAAGTCCTTTGGGTATAGACCAAGGATAGGGTTAGCAGGGTGAAATGGTGGTTCCATTTCAAATTTTCCAAGATATCTCCATACTGCTTTCCACTATGGCTGCACCAATTTGCAGTCCCACCATCAATGTATGAGTGTACATTTTTCCCCACATTCTAGCCAACACTTGTTGTTTGTATGCATAATAGCTGCCATTCTGACTGGAGTGAGACAAAATCTAAGAGTGGTTTTGATTTGCATTGCTCCAAATGCTAGTGATGATGAACATTTTTTCATGTATTTGTTGATTGATTGTATATCCTCTTCTGAGAATTGTCTTTTCAGGTTCTTGAACCATTTACTGATTGGCTTATTTGTTGTTTTGGTGTTTAGCTTTTTGAATTCTTTATATACCCTAGAGAAAAGTGCTCTGATGTGTGAGAGGTAAAAATTTGCTCCAAAGTTGTAGGCTCTCTATTCACCTCACAGATTGTTTCTTTTGCTGAGAAGAAACTTTTTAGTTTGAGTCCATCCCATTTATTGATTTTAGGTATAGAACCATATCATCAGCAAATAGTGCTAATTTTAGTTCTTCTTTTCTTATGTTTATCCCTTTAATTTCTTTCATCTAATTGCTCTGGCCAGTGTTTCAAGAACTATGTTAAGTGGAAGTGGTGAAAGAGGGCATCCCTGACTTTTTCCAGGTTTTAGAGAAAATGCCTTCAATTTTTCTCCATTTATAATTATGTTGGCCTGGGGCTTAACATAAATAGCCTTTATGATGTTGAGATATTTCTGTTAACCCTAGTTTTTCTAGTGTTTTGAACATTTTGTCAAATGCTTTTTCTGCATCTATTGAGATGATCATATGATTTGTTAAGTTTATTAATGTGATGAATTACATTTATTGATTTCCATATGTTGAAACAAACTTGCATCCCTGGGGTGAATCCCACATTATAGTGGTGCACAATCTTTTTGATATGTTTTTGTGTTCAATTTGCCAGAATTTATTGAGAATTTTTGCATCTATGTTCATTAGAGATATTGATTTGAAGTCTTCTTTTTTTCATGTGTCTTTGCCTGATTTTTGGAATCAGAGTGATATTGGCCTCATAGAATGAATTCAGAAGTGCTGCCTCTTTTTCTATTTCCTGAAATAAATTGAAAAGTATTGGTATTAATTCTTCTTTAAAGGTCTTGTAGAACTTGGCTGTGTATCTGTCTGGTACAGGGCTTTTCTTGGTTGGTAGACTTTTGATGGCATCTGCTATTTTATCACTTGAAATTGATCTGTTTAAATTCTGTATATCATCCTGATTCAATTTGGGCAAATTATATAACTCTAGAAATTCGTTGATGCCTTCAAAATCTTCTATTTTATTAGAGTACAAGTTTTCAAAATAATTTCTAATTATCTTCTGTATTTCTGTAGTGTCTTTTTTGATATTTCCTTTTTATCGCATATGTTTGTGATTTGAGTTTTATCTTTCCTTCTCTTTGTTAGCATGTTTAAGGGTCATGTTTAAGTTTTCTCTTTCCTTCTCTTTGTTAGCATGTTAACATGTTAACAATTTTATTTATTTATTTTCAAAGAAACAACTTTTTTCTGACAATTTTTTCAATTGTTTGTTTTGTTCAATTTCATTGATTTCAGCTCTGATTTTAATTATTTTCTGTCTTCTGCTGCTTTTGGTGTAGATTTTCTCTTCTTTTTCTAGGGCTCTTAGATGTAATGTTAAGTCATTTATTTGTTGACTCTTCTTTTAAGGAATGAACTCCATGCAATGAACTTTCCTCTTAGATTTGCTTTCATAGTGTCCCAGAGATTTCTATATGCCATATCTGTGTTCTCATTTACCTCTAAAAACTTTTTGATCAACTCCTTGATGTCTTCTGTAACCCACTGCATAGTACATGATCTATTGTAGAGAAGGATCTATGTGCTGCTGAGAAGAAAGTGTATTCTCATTGAAGGATGAAATATTCTATATATGTCAGTTAAGTCTAAGTTATTGATTGTATTATTGAGTTCTATAGTTTCTTTATTCTTTTGTTTGGAATAACTGTCCAGTGATGAAAGAGGTGTGTTAAAGTCACCCAAAATTATTGTGTTGTGGTCTATTTGACCCTTGAACTTGAGAAGAGTTTGTTTAATGAACATAGATGCTCCATAGTTTGGGGCATATATATTTAATATTGTTAAGTCTTGTTGCTGTATGGCCCTTGAGCAGTATGTAGTGCCCTTCATTAAACTTTCTTATTGACTCTGGGTTGAAGTCTATATCATTTGATATGAGGATGGAAACCCCTGCTTGCTTCTGCAGTCCATGTGAGTGGTATGATTTTTCCCAACTCTTCACTTCAGTCTATGGATGTTTTTTCTATGAGTCTCTTCATTGCAGCATATTGTTAGGTCTATGTCTTTTGATTGGTAAGTTTAGGCCATTAATATTATTCAGGATTATTATTGAGACATAATTTATATTCCCAGCCATTTTTGTTTATTTTTGATATTTACTGTAACTTGACTTCTCCTCTGATTAGATTTTCCTTTAGTGTACTCCCTCCCTCTGCTGATTTTCATCATTGTTTTTCATTTCCTCTTCTTGGAATATTTTGCTGAGGATGTTCTGTAGTGCAGGATTTCTAGTTGTAAATTCTTTTAACTTCTGTTTATCATAGAAGGTTTTTATTTCATCATCATATTTAAAGCTTAGTTTTGCTGGATATAAGATTCTTGGTTGTTGGCACCCACTTCTTTCAGAGCTTGGTATATGTTGTTCCACGATCTCCTGGCTCTGAGGGTCTGCGTTGAAAAATCTGCTGAGATACCAATTGGTCTCTCCCTATATGTGATCTAATTCCTCTCTTTTGTGGCTTTTAAGATTCTATCCTTATTCTGTACGCTAGGCATTTTCATTGTGCCTTGATAGATTTGTTGTAATTTTGTACATTTGATGTCCTATAAGCCTCTTATATTTGGTTCTCTAATTCATTCTTCATGCTTGGGAAATTTTCTGATATTATCTCATTGAAGAGATTGTGCATTCCTTTGGTTGAAACTCTGTGCCTTCCTCTATCTTAATAACTTTTGGATGTTCAGGTTGTGGTTTCTAACTATCTTCACTGTGTAATCAACTGTATTTTACAGATTGTATACTTTGTCTTCATTATCTGATGTTCTTCCAAGTGATCTAGTCTGTTGGTAATGCTTTATATTGAGTTTTTTATTTGATTTATTGTGTCCTTCATTTCGAGGATTTCTGACTGGTTCTTTTTTTTTTTCCAGAGTATCTCTCTCTTGAAGTAATCTTTTGCTACCTGTATTTGCTCTTATTTCATCATTGGAGTGATCAATTTGTTCCTGTATTTGCTCATTTAGGTCATTCTTTAATTCACAGATCATTTTAATTATGAACCTTCTGAACTCCTTCTCTGACATCTCATCAACTTCTCTACCCATTGGTTCTGTTATTGTAGTGTCCTGGATTGTTTGGGGCACTTTCCTCCCTTGTTTTTTCATGTTGTAGTTGTCTTCCTTTATTGTAGTGTGGATCTGAGATATTACAGTTTCTTACCCATGTTTTGTAGTTCATCCTTATCCGATATTTTGTAGTACCCGTACAAATTGTCTGTACCTCACACCTTGATGCTGAGCTTCCAGACGCTACTTGTGTCCCTCAATGAATGCTACTGCATTCTGGGTCTGGGACCTGCTTAATTTGGGATGAGTGGATCTGGGCCTCTGGGCTTAACCTCCCATGGTAGTCCACTGGTCAGAAGGGGTGGTCCTGTGCCAGTGGCTAGGCTCTGGTGGGTGTCTGTTCCACTGGGGGGAGGGGCCTGCTGTGCACCTGAGACCCGCACAGACTGGTGTCACTTTTTCTATTGTTTATAAATCCTACTATGCTTGTATCTTTTCTATTTTTTTCATTAGTGAAGTTTTGCTATAAAATATTTTTAAACTATATTTACATGCATTTAAATATGGAATTAGTGTGTGTTCCAGTGTGATGGACGGAGTCTGTTGTGGCTTTGTAGGGGCTTCAATTTTCAAGAATATTTTTAGCTGGTTTCTAACAAACACATAATTTAAAAATAAATTCTATTAACTTAAAATTAAATAAATTTTATTAAAAACAATGTGGGAAATATTGAAATTTATCATGTCTTAATTATTTTCATACATTTCACTTTTAACTGTGCTCTTGAAATTATTCCTATTATCTATTTTTGGTACAAATACTGTATGATTTCTTGCTTCTGCTGGTGTCTTTCCAACTCTGAAATCAATAGTATTGCACTTGTCAGCTGAAATCAACAAGTTGAAAGTTTATAGAAAAGCTATAAATCAGGGCTTAATTTATGGATTTTTTAAAATTGTCTTAAGGCTGATGGTGAAAGGTTTAGCTTAATAAATATAATTCATCAATGATTAATATACCAAATATAAAAATAATAAATTTATCCAAGAAAGAGCTAACTGGAATGTGTCTCCATTTATGAAATCATCATTGTGTCCCCAAATTAAATTCTATCTTAACACAAATACAATGTTTTGAAAAATCAACAAAAGCATTCTGGAAAAATCAGTTGGCTCTGTGGATTTACAGTAGAAAATGTTGTATGTTTTATTATTGCTTTTAACATTATGAAATAACTCTCTTCATCTCTAAAATACATCTTACTTCAATTTATCTGATGACTGAATACATTTTTATATGATAACTACATTTTATATAACTACATTTTATATAACTACATTTGGTTTATGTTTGCCTAATTTATCCTTTATCATTACTTTCAACAGTGTATGCTCTTATATATAAAGTATGTCTCTTATTAGTAGAAAACAACTGGATTTAGTAGGGATTTTTTTGGGGGGGACAAAGGTACCAGAGATTGAACTCAGGGGAACTCAAGCACTGAGTCACAACCCTAGACCTATTTTGTGTTTTATTAGAGACAGGGTCTCACTGAGTTGCTTAGTGCCTCGCTAAATTGCTGAGGCTGGCTTTGAACTCCCGATTCTCCTGCCTCAGCCTCCCAAGCTGCTGATATTTCAGGCATGTGCCACCATTGCGCCAAGCCAATTTATTAGTTTTTATCTGTTCAGTCTGACAAACTTATTGCCTATTATATTTCATATAATTACTGAGAAACTTTGATTCAATCAAACATCCTTCTATTTTATGTCTTCTAACTTTGTGTGCATATATGTTTTTACTTTCTTTCCTTGCTTGAATTTTTGCATTTTTCTTCTTTATCAAGTTAAAATTTATATATATAACATGTTGTTAACAGCTTTGTCATTTCCTCATGTTTCTAACAAGCTTCCTTAAGTATAATGAAATTTAACGCTTTTAGTTTCCTCTTGTATAATACAAATACCTTAAAATAAGGTCCTCTTCAATTATATGCTATTGGTGCCTTGCGATTAATTACAACTTTAATTATTTGAAGTAATTAATATTTTGCATATTATGCTTTCAATTAAACTTGTCACACATTTACCCTTTTACTTTTTCACTTCTACTTGTATTATCATTCTTCCATCTAAGATTATTTTCCTTCCAGCAACTGGAAATTCTAGAAATACCTTTAGTATTTCCTTTTAGTAGCATTCTGCTGGTGATGAGTTCTCTCAGTTTTTAATTCTGCTGAAAATAACTTTTATACCTTATTTCCTAGGTAGTATTTTCATGAGGATGATATTTTAGAATGGCTGGTAATTTTTTAACATTTTAATGATATTTTATTGTTTTCTGGATTTGGTTATTCATTCTGGAAGATTCAATCATGAATATTATGATTATTTCTTTTAAAATGATGTATTTTCTTGTTTCTTTTAAACTTTCCCTTTCTTAGAAATTACTAACTTTGAGGTTCTCCCAAAGGTACTCCATAGACTCTGCAAATGTATTTTTGTGTCCAAAGATTATCATGAAGGTATAATATCAAGTCCTCTACATGTTTCTTTGAGTGAAGAATATGAATACATATGTGGCAAAGAAGGAAGAACATCCTGTTATATCAGAAAGTGAAACAATAACAAAGTTAAGCACACATTCTTGGGGGGAGTTAAGCACACATTCTTGGGGGGAAAAACTCATCAAATCAAAACAGATGAAGAACGTTTACAAACAAACAAAATCAAAACAAGTCCTGAGAGCAAGATGGCAAAATAGAGGCACTAAACAAAGAAAGAATGTAAAACTCTGCAAGAAAGAAGTGCCAAATCATATTTAATGGAGAACCCAAAAACCTAACAAAAAACTTCTCAGTAGAGGACCTAAAGACCAGAAGGGCATGAAATGCTGTATTTTGATTCAATAAAGAAAACAGCTACCAAGCAAAATTACCACAGTCAGCAAGGCTGACCTTTAGAATTAAAAGATAGATACCTTCCCAGATAAGCACAAAATAAGAGAATTCATGACCATTAAAACAGGGCTGGGGTTGTAGCTCAGGGGTAGAACCTTTTCCTAGCATGTGTGAAACACTGGGTGTTTGATTCTCAGCACCGCATAAAAATAAATCAATAAAATAAATGTCCATCAATGTCTAAAAATATATATTTAAAAAAAAACAGTATTATAGTGGATGCTGAACAGAATCCTATGCCAAGAAGAAAGATAAGCATAATCATGAGATCTTGTAAAAAAAAAAATACATTCCACTGGAAAGGTGGAGAGGGAAATAAGAATTAAGAAAAGACAAAAATTATCAGTACAGTAAAACATCAAATCTCAAAGAAAAGAGAAAGAAATTTAAAAAGAATATTGAAAACAACCAAAAGAAAATCAACAAAATAACAGAAACAAGTCCATAAACTTTGATAATAACTCTAAATATGATATTAATTCCCCAATTAAAAGACATAGAATGACCAAGTGGATTATAAAACAAGACCCCAAAACATTCTGTCTACAGGAAATTCACCTCTCCTGTAACAACCTACACAGATTCAAAGTGAAAAGATGAAAAATTATATTACAAGCAAATGAAATCTGAAAGCAGGCAGCAATAGTTAACATCCAAAAAAATAGATTTTCATACAAAAAAAATGGTAGAGGACAAAGAATGTCAGGATATATTTACCAGAGGAACAATTCATCAAGATAAAGTGATTATAAATACATATAAACTGAACATTGTAGCACCCAATTTTATAAAATAAACACTACTAACAGAGAGATTAGCTCCCAAACAATAACAATATTAGGGAACTTTATTGTCACACTCACCAACACATAGAGAATATAGACAAAAAAAGAAATCAACAAGAAAATTCAAAGTTAAATTATTAAGTATAGATTTAAAAACTTAACAGACATCTAATGGCTGCAGAATGTACATTATTTTCATCAGTACATGGAAATATTCTAGTATAGAAAATATATTAGGTCTCAAAGCAAGATTTAATATTTAACAATTTAATAAGATTCTGAATCTTCTCTAATCACAATAGTATAAAACTACAAATCAATGGCAAGCAAAATTGTAGAAACTGAATACCACACTTTTACATGAACAGTGAATCATTGAAGAAGGCAGAGGGGTACTTCTCCATTATTTACTTCTAGAAATTGAAAAGTTTCTATTCTTAATCTAAGGTTTTGGATCCATTTTTAATTGAAACATATGAATATCCATTTTTCCAGCAGCATCTGCTAGAGGCTGGCTTCAACATATATTTTTTAGCACTTTTGTCAAGAATCAAATGACTGTGTTGTTTTCTCTCTGTATCTCCTATTTTATTCCATTGGCCTACTAGTCTATTTTTATGCAGTAACATGTTGTTGTTGTTGTTGTTATTATTATTATTATTATTATTATTATTATTATTATTATTATTATTTTATTCTCTGTAGTAGAATTGGAAATTGGTATTTTAGGGCCTCCAACTTTAATCTTTTTGCTCAGGATTCCTTGGCTCATATATATGCAGATGCAATGACTTCCTGAATAGGTGTCCTAGAGTTAATAGGTCTTCTGTAGCTCAAGAAACAATACCAAGAGAGAATGGTAGCAAGTACCTTTAATCCCAGTGACTCAGGAGGCTGAAGCAGGAGGATCAAGTTTGAGATCATTCTCTGCAACTTAGCAAGGCCCTAAACAACTTAATGAAACCCTGTCTTAAAATAAAAAATAAATAAAAAGCACTATAGATGTGGCTCAGTGGTGAAATGCCCCTGGGTTCAATCCCTAGGACCAAATAAATAATAATAATAATAATAATAATAATAATAATAATAATTAATAATAATAATACTGAGAATCAATAGTATGGCATCAAATTGAAAGGAATCCACAAAAAAAGGAGAGAACAGTATGAAGATAGCCTAATGAGAGAGAAAAAATATCTGCAGCTAATCTTATGAGAAAGTATTGATACCAAGAATATCAAAATTACTCAAAAATTTAGTACGAAATATATGTATGTATATATATATATATATATATATATATATATATATATATACACACAAGTATATATGCATATGTGTGTGTATTATAAATAAATTTAACAAGTGTTCAAATGAACTAAATAAATAGAAAATTTTTCAATAAATGGACAAATGAACTAAACAAACATTTCTTAAAAGTGCAAGTGGAGGTCCTGGTCCTCTGAAACACCCTTTGGCTGGGAATCTGCATTTGTCTCATCTCTTCCCATTTGAACATGGTAGGAACTACAGAAAAGTAGTGGGCTTCTCCAGCCCCCAAAAGGTCCTTGGTTTCTCCACCTCTGCTACTAAGTCTACATGGCTTTCACCAAGAAAAGCTGAAAGTAAGTATGCAGGAGGAAATCCAGTTTGTGTACATCCAATTCCCAAGTGGCAAAAAGGAATTGGAGAATTCTTCAGATTGTCCCCCTAAAGATTCTGAGAAAGAGAATCAGATTCTTGAAAAGGGAGGAAGAAGTGGATTAGGAAGAGCAAAGAGAAAAGTATGTCCTTTGCAACCTGACCACACAGATGATGAAAAGAATAGAACTTATTTATCTTTGAATAACATCTCCTGTTTACTCTTGTATTCTAGGGTGTAAATTTGCATAGATATGTTTGTTCATAAGCTTTGATGAATAGGCATTTAATTTTAAAAAATGAGGCTAAAATGTATTCAGAAGCAAGTTATGAAATTGGAGAATTTGTAAAATTACAGTTACTTAGGTTAATATTCAATTTAATGCAGTATGTTGGTTCTTTTACCTGCTATAAAGCTTCTTATTCTTGTCACCATTAAATCAGTGCATGATGTTCCAATTTTAAAAAATGTACAATGGCTAATAATTCTATAAAACAAAATTGAGCTTCTTTAGACATGATGGAAATGAAGATCAAAACTGCACTGAAATGCATCTTATTCTGAATGACAAGCTCCAAGAATACAAACAAAAATACATGCTGGAAAGTATGTATTGAGGGAAAGGAAATCTTATACACTATGTAAAATTTATACAGTCACTGTAGAAATCAATACACATGTTCCTCAAAAACTGAAAATAAAGACACAATATGTTCTACTTATGCATTTCTCAGTATTTATTAAAAGAATTAGAGGCAGCATAGTTTAGAGATATATACAGATCCATGTTTATAGCAGCACAAATCACAATAGCCAAGCTATAAAACACCAGTCTATGTGTGTGTCACTTAATGAATGCATAAAGAAAATGTGAAATATATACACAATGGAGTTTTATTCAGTCATAAAAAGAATGACATTATGCCATTTGAAGGAAATGAACACCCTAATGCTAATTATGCAAAATAAACCAAACTCAGAGCAAAAAGTATCATATGTTTTTCATCATATGTGGAATGTAGAAGGGGAAAAAAAAGAAAAGAGACTCCATTAAATTAGGAAACTGGTAGGGTAGATAAAAGAAATCCTGGAGAGGGAGGAAGAAAGAATGGGAGAGGGATTGTAAAGTGAAGTTGATCAAATTATGATTTTATGTATGTACAGATATGCTACATGTATAGTCTCATTCTGTATAATTAATATGCATCAAACATAAAGAACTATTGATAAAAATTTAATAGAATCATATACATGAGTAAGAAGAGGCTATCAAAAAAGATCAAAAGGATTGTAAAAATAAACAATGCAATTCTTAAGAAGAAACATATAGTTATTGGCAGGCAATATGAGGTTGAGCTTCACATGACATAAATCAATGTAAAGAATTATTAACCTATAAATATATACTTAATTGACAATAACAAGATAGAAAACGACTTTAAATTATTCAGTAAAATGCAAATCGAGAGATATAATAATACAAAGTAAGTGAAGAAGAAGATAGAAGAGGAAACATCACTTCTAGTATAAAGTCTTCATCAGCAACAATGCAAATTTTTTTAAAAAAATCATGAGTTACTCAAGTCTTCCAATGAAAGTTTAAGATTGTATTCTCCTCAGGAGATTACTGCCACTAATTTTTCCCTTATAACAATACTTTTTATCCTTCATAATTAGAAAGTAATCTCTGGGAATATACTGAAGACATGTCAAATATTCTCTAAGTTTTTTAATCCAGTTAGTTTTATTATCAATTGATGGACCTTGCTTCATTACAATTTTGGGCTGTGCATTATGGTGATTTTTCTGATCCTGTCATTGTTTCTGTGCTTTTTCTCTTGTTAAAACAGAATTCTCCCATTTTTTACTATCACTATAGAAATATGCTTTGTATTTTATTCAGTATGTTATAATCCATTCGTATCTATTTTGTGTGCTTGTGTGTCTGCCTGTGCACACATGTGCTAAGTCCATTTGGGGCCACTTAAAGTTTATTCAAGCAAGCTCTCTATGAGCACTTCCTTTCATTTCTTGGTTTCAATAGAATTTTTTTCTTTGATTGTTATGGTTTGGATATGAGGTATCCCCCTCAGAGCACCTGTGTTAGTGTAGAAATGATAACAGGTATTGTAAGAGCTGTAACCTAATCAACCCATCCTAGTTTGAATGGACTGGCAGGTGGGTTGTGTCCAAAGGAGGTGAGTCACTGGAAGTAGGCCCTAAAGGATTAATCTTCCATGTATCCCCTTCCCTTTTTGCTCTCTCTGCTTCTTGGCTATCATGTCCTGAGTAGCTATCCTCTGCCATCCTCTTCCATCATGATGTTCTGCCTCACTTTGGGCCCAGTGCAATGGACGTATCTCTAAAGTCATGAGCCTAAACAAACATTCCCTCTTCTGAGTTTTTCTAGTCAGGTATTTTGGTTACAATGACACAAAGTGAACTTGCAAAGAAATTGTTATCAAGAAGTAGAGTCACTGATGTGACTAACCTGAATATAAAGTTTACAAGAATTTGGGGATAGTTTTTTTGGCAAGAGTTTGAGAAACTTTGGAGAGGCAGGCTGGAGAAGTCTTAGAATTTTGTAACCAGAGCTTAATAGGTGATTCGGGTGGGAGCTCAGAAGACCAGAATACAGGTAGAAATGTGGATTGTGCTTAAGAGGTTTCAGAGGAAAATGAGATTTCTACTGGGATCTGCACTAGAAGTCCCTCATATTCTGGCAAAGATTTTGTCTATGGGCTAATTAGTCAGTTGAGAAAATTTTAAGGCAGCTCAGTATCCATGCAGTGGTATAGATTTTGCTGGCACCTTTTAACCAGATTTACTGTGAGAAATAGGAACAGAAAGCAGGGATAAATAAAGGATATTAAAAACTTGCAGTTTGACCTGAAAAATGCATGTAAAACTGGAACTGAGAAAATGATGGTTTTTGAAGAGATACGGCCACTAAAAACATATTAAATACTTTCTCAGAGACAATGCAAAAAGATGGCTGAGGACATCTCAGGAATTTACAAGACCATACCTATTGTAAGCTCAAGGATGTACAAGGGAAAATGCCTTTGAGAAGATATGATGGGTGCACCCTGTTTGCACAGGGGGCCTAGGAAGTTTTATCACTGTGCTCAGCTGGCCAGGCATTCAGAAGCTGCTTCAGTCATGATCCCCAGGGGTTGAGTAAATTCACAACCTGGAAGAAGAACTTTGAACTATCCTTATGGGGCTTATTTTTTAATCCATACCACCAGCCTGTTTCTTTCAATTAGAGAATTAAAGCCATTTACATACAAGGTTATTATTAAAAAGTATATACCAATTCCTGTAATATTTGATGATTTTCTATTTCTCATTTCTAATCTACTCCTCTAGTGATCATTATTCTCTCCTATGTTCTTGTAATTGTGTATGTGTCCTTCTGTGTGTAAGAATCCTTTAAGTAATTTCTTCAATACTATTTTAGTGACTATTAATTCCTTAAGTTTATGCTTATCTTGGAAGTATTTTATTTCTTCTTCAATTCTGAAGGATGGATTTGCTGAATATGGTAATTTAAGTTGTCAGTTATTTTCTTTGATGGCTTTTTTCTTTCATTTTGTGCCCATCTGATCTTCAGAGTTACATCTCATAAATCTTCTGGTATTCTGATGGGTTTACCTTTATAAATAACTTGGTGTTTCTCTCTTGCCAATTTTCTTCAGTATTTTCAATTATTGCATTATAATTATACATAATGGTGGAATGTGTGGTTATTTTCATATATGCACAATATAGCAATATAAATTTGCCCAATATCATTCCCCAGTGTTTTCCCTTTCCCCTCTATTCCTCCTTCCCCCTAGTCACTTTACTTCACTCTACTGATCTCCCTTCGATTTTCATAAGATTCCCCACCCCCAACTTTTCTTTCCTTGTTCTCATCTTTCACAAATGAGAGAAAACATACAACACTTGACATTCTGAGTTTGGCTTACTTCACTTAATATCATCCATTTTCTTGCAAATGACATAATCTCATTCTCCTTAATGGCTGAATAAAACTCCACTGTGCATATGTACCACATGTTCTTTATACATTCATCCATTAACATCACCAATGTTGATTCCATAGTTGGTTATAGTGAATTATGCTATTATAACAAGGATATGCATGTATTACTAGATATAATGATGCTAATTCCTTTGGATAAATGCTGAGGAGTGGTACACCTGGGTCATATGGTATTTGAATTCCATCTCTTTGGGAAACCTCTATATTGATGTCCATACAGGTTGTATTAATTTACAATCCTACCAGCAGTGTACAAGTGTCCTTTTCTCCCTACATTCTCACCAATTTTTATTATTACTCCTATTTTTGTTGATTTCCATTCTAACAGGAATGAGTTGAAATCTCATTGTAGTTTTGATTTACATTTCCCTATTTGCTAAAGATGTTGAAGATTTTTCAAAATATTTTTATAGTTGTTAATGAACATTTATTCATTTAGTTATTTTTTATCTATATGTGATGTTGAAAATGGAACCCAGTGCCTCACACATACTAGTCAAGTGCTCTACCACTGAGCTACAACCCAGTCCAAAGGTGTTGAACATTTTAAATATATTTATTGGCCATGTGAATTTCTTCTTTTTAGAAATATCTATTTGATTAATTTGTCCATTCATTTATGGCTTCAACTTCATAGCTTGTTATAGGCTTTTTAAGGTTTTCTATATCTTCTTGGTTCAACTTTAGTATGTAATATGTGTCTAAAAATATGTCCATTTATTCTAAATTCTCCAATTTATTGGAATATAAGTTTTCAATATAGATCCTCATGATCCTTTAGATTTCACTGATTTTTATCTATTGATTGCCTATTTTCAATGTCATTGATTTTTGCTCTAATATTTATGTCTATTTTTCTGCTTAGGTTGGATTTAGCTTTCTATTCTTTTTGCAGTTTCCTAAGTCAGAAGCTTTAGATCATTAATTTTAGATCTTTCTTCATTTCTAATATACAATTATTCAAGCTGCCTGGGTAGTTTGGCCCTGGGAGACCCAGGAGATGCAGCACCTGGCTGGGAAAATTGCATACTACTGTTAGAGTATAGTTTCATGATGGTAGAACCATATAGATGATGTAACTACTGGGCACCAAAGCAGCATGCACTTTTTCAGTGACTCTGGTTTCAAGGTACCACAGTGCTCTAGCATTGCATTATGGAGAACAAACCACAATGTGGGTTCATGGACTGCAATATTGCAGAATAATCCTTTATGAAACCTGAAGGTGTTGGAAGCAGTAGTGTGAGCCAGTGGGAGTCTCTTGCTTACATTTTACCTGAAAGGAAGAGTTGCTCCTGGTTCTGAGATGATACCAAGTGGTATTATTTTGTAGCAGAGACAAGGTATTTCCTTATAATCTCTATGTCGTCAAACTGAATACCTGTGCTCCACAGGGTTTTTGCCACTGACCTCCTTTTTATAGGGGGTTACAACCATTAGGCAGGTTTGATTTGCCAGCTTGCTGATGTTCCTCTATTATCTTTCATCCTTCGGTATGATTTTTGGCTTATATTTTTATATTTTAGACAAATAATAGATTTAATTTGAGAATATTTTAATTAATTTTATTTGAAAATAGAACAATTTTTCTGTATATGTTATGAAATACATTTTGCTGTTCTATTGGATATAGTCTATTTTCTTTGGGGGTCTTGTAGACTTCCCTTACTGCTGTTGTTAAGAGCATGTTTTTCAACAGCTTAGATAGTCTTTGTGGTCATTAAATTTTTAGCTGATACACTAAATAATGTCTGAAGGCAAACATTATTTAAGAAACCTATTTTTTCTCTTCAAAAAATAAAATTATGACATATAAAGATTTCCATTTTCCCCTCCAAAATGCCCTTTTTAAATCTTTCTTACTAAAAGATAAAGGATTTTTTGTCTTTTCTTACTATTATACACAAATATAACAAACTGAGAAAAATTTGAAAAAAAAAATTCTACTAACCTTTGAAGTGCCACAATCACATTCTTCAGTACCTTCTATTATTCCATTGCCACATATTCTCCTTTGTGCTTCTACCTGAACTGGCATATCAAAAGGATTCCTCTCAAGACATGAAAGGCCATGTTTTGAGATTAAATATTTAAAATTATCCACACTACAAGTGCTGAAATCCTTTATACCAGCAGCATAGCTAAAATATAAAAATATGGGTATGACAAAAATCATTGCTGTATATCTCTAGATATTTCATTTTTTGGAAAAAATTTTCAAGAGCATTCATTTATTCTTTGTTGAAAAAATAAGTACACCTCTAAAAACATCAATTATATTGCTAATGCTTTAACAAACTTTTATAATTCTAACAAGAAAAAAATTAAAAATATATATATTCTAAAAATTCTTTTCTGCCATAAATAAGAACCAGTGTTGGTGACAGCCCAATATCTGTAAGGGATTTATCCTGGGGCTCCCTGTACTCTAGACTCAAATATCAAAATCCACAAATTCAAAAATCCTTTAAATATATATGAATACATAAATTTTAACATATGTATATAAATAAAATCTCCTATGGCCTTGGAGTTTTTAAATACAAGGACTACATCATTCTTATTTCCCTTTCTAGTGCCAAAGAATTGAATTTTTAACTTTTGGCCTTAATATTTAATATATTTTGTATACTTAATTACATTTTTGCTGTTTCTGTAAATATAAGAGTGTTAGTGTTAATATTAAGAGCATATTTTTGCCCTTCATAATTTTAAATTTTCAAATAAAAATTGGTTATAGATTTATCATTGAGAAAAAATGGCATAGACTTATTTTCCCTGCTTCTCTTTGGTAAGTATAAACTTTGAAAATAATTTAAGAATCTAAGAAGAATTCAGAAAAATCAACTAATTGATAAACATGTTTGGACTCATAGGACAAGAGGAAGGGCATAGTACCTGGATATATCTCCACACTGAATAAAAGATGATCCAAGTTTAATATTTTCAGAATCACAACCTGGCAACAAAAGGTTGCTCAGATAAATTCCCTCTATCCCAAGACCAAATGTAAATCCCACTGAAAGCACAAGGTAATCCTGGCACCACCAGAAGGAGAGATCAATTAGAATCACTGCTTATCCACTATGGGTGAGATTGTACATTAATTAGTACAACTACTACAGAAAAACACTGTGGTTCCTCAGGAAAAAAAAATAGAATGACCATGAGATTCAGAAATCTCACTACTGTGTATATACTCAACTACTGTGTCAAAAGTCATCAGCATGGTGTTCATAATAGAAGGAAGATCAGCATATCAAAATCTCTGGGACACTATGAAGGCAGTACTAAGAGAAAAGTTTTTGCACTGAGTGCATTCATTAAAGAATAAAAAGTCACTTGTAGACCTAACACTTCATCTCAAAGCCCTAGAAAAAGAAAAACAAATCAACACCAAAAGCAATAGAAGACAGGAAAAAATTAAAATCAGAGCTAAAGTCAATGAAATTGAAACAAAAGAAACAATTGAAAAAATTGACAAAACAAAAAGTTGGTTCTTTGAAGAAAATAAATAAAATAGGTAAACCCTGGCCATGATAACAAAGAGAAAAGGAGAGAAAACTCAAATTACTAAAATATGAGATGAAGAAGGAAATATCACAACAGAAACGCTTGAGGTATAGAAGATAATTAGAAACAACTTTTAAAATTTATACTCTAATAAAATAGAAAATCTCAAAGACATCGACAAGTTTCTAGAGACAGATGACCTACCCAAACTGAATGAGGAGGTCATACAGGATTTCAACAGATCAATTTCAAGTAATGAAATAGAAAACACCATCAGAAACCTACCAACCAAGAAAAGCCCAGAAACAGATGGATTCTCAGTCAAGTTCTGCAAGACTTTCGAAGAAGAATTAACACCAATACTCCTCAAAGTATTCCATGAAATAGAAGAGGAGGGAACCCTTCCAAACACATTCTATGATGCTAATATCACCGTGATACCAAAACCAGATAAAGACACGTCAAAGAAAGAAAATTTCAGACCAATATCTCTGATAAACATAGATGCAAAAATTCTCAATAAAATTCTGGCATATCAAATACAAAAACATATCAAAAAGAAAGTGCACCACTATCAAGTGGGGTTCATCACAGGAATGTAAAAAAAAAATCCACCAGAAAACTTCTAGAACTAATAAATGAACTCTGCAAAGTAGCAGAATATAAAATCAACACCCATAAATCAAAGGCATTTCTGTATAGCAGTGACAAACCCTCTGAAAAGGTACGAGGAAAACTACACCATTTACAATAACCTCAAAAAAAAATTCTTGGGAATCAATGAAAGAGGTGATAGACCTCTACAACAAAAACTACAGAACACTAAAGAAAGAAATTGAAATTGAAAAATACCTCAGATCTCCTCTACTCCTGAACAGGCAGAATTAATGTTGTCAAAATGACCATACTACAAAAAGTATTATACAGATTTAATGCAATTTCTATTACAATCCCATACTTCATATAGAAATAGAAAAAGCAATCATGAAATTTCTTTGGAAAAATAAGAGACACCGAAGAGCTAAAGCAATCCTTAGCAAGAAAAGTTAATTAGGAATCACAACACCAGAACTTAAACTATACTACAGAACTATAATAACAAAAATGACATGGTACTGGTACCAAAACAGACTTGGAGACCAATGGTACAGAATAGAGGACACAGAGACAAACCCACATAAATACAGTTATCTCATAATAGACAAGGGTGCCAAAAACATTCACTGAAGAAAAGATAGCCTATTCAACTAATGGTGCTGGCAAAACTGGAAATCCATATGTAACAAAAATGAAATTAAACCTCCATCTCTCACCTTACACATAAATCAACTCAAAGTAGACCAAAGACTTAGGCACTAGAACAGAGACCATGCACATAATAGAAGAAAAAACAGGCCCAAATCTTCACCATGTCAGCCTAGGATTTGACTTAACAAGATTTCTAAAGCGCAAGAAGTAGAATTAAGAATCAATAAATGAGATGAATTCAAATTAATTCTCAGCAAAAAAAAAAACAATAATGTGAGGAGAGAGCCTACAGACTGCAAGACAATCTTTACCACATGCACCTCTGATAAAGCATTAATCTCTAGATATATAAAGAACTCAAAAAACACCAAAAAACAAATAACCCAATTAATATATGGACTAAGGAACTGAACAGAACACTTCACAGGAGAAGAAATACAATTGATCAACAGATATATAAAAAAGTGTTTAATATCTTCAGCAATTAGAGAAATGCAAATCAAAACTACTGTAAGATTTCATCTCACTCTTGTGAGAATGGCAATCATCAAGAATATAGGCAACAATAAACGTTGGCAAGGACGTGAAGAAAAGTGTACACTCATACATTGCTGGTGGGACTGCAAATTGGTGCAGCCAATATAGAAAGCTGTATGATTATTCCTCACAAAACTGGGAATGGAACCACCATTTGACCCAGCTATTCCACTCCTTGGTTTATAACCAAAGGACTTAAAATCAGCACACTACAGCCACATCAATGTTTATACCAGCTCAATTCACAATAACTAAACTATGGAACCAACCTATATGTCCCTCAATAGATGAATGTATAAAAAAATGCGGTATATATATTCAACGGAATATTACTGAAACTATGGAATTTGCCAGTAAATGGAAGGAGTTGGAGAATCTCATGCTAAGTAAAATAAACCAATCCCACATAACCAAAGGCCAATATATGGATGCTAATTCACAATAAGGTGGGGGGCACTAGGGAAGAATAGCATTATCTTAGATTAGGTAGAGGGAAGTGATAGGAGCAGGAGAGGAGGGGATGTGGGGATACTAAAGAGAGTAGAATGAAACAGACATTATTACTTTATGTGTATATGTGAGTACATGACCAATATGATTCTGCAACATGTATACTCATAAAAATAGGAAATGATATCCCATCTATGTATGATATAATGCATAAATGCATTCTACCGTCATGTATTAATACAAATTTAAAAAACAAAAAGAAAGATCAGTAGAGTAAGTGGATCATGGGAAGTGAAAGGAAAGATACTAGGTTGAGATGGATCATATTATGTCATGTGCATGTATACATATGAATAGGGCATAATGAATCCCACTACTCTGTATGACCATAATGTACCAATAAAAATAATAATAATGATAGCAATAATAATAATACCTGTACTCCCATGTTTATTAAATCACTATTCCCCACTGCCCAAGATATAGGATCAATCTAAACATTAATCAATAGATGAAGTGATAAAGAAAATATAGCACATTTTTGCATTGGAATATTATTCAGCTATAGAAAGCATGAAATTCATTTACAATACAGGACATTATGTTAAATGAGTGAGGCATAGGAAGGCAAACATCACATCATCTTATTTATTACTAGAATACAAAAAAAAATATGTCATAGAAGTTCAGAGTAGAACAGTGGTTACCAGAGGCTGGAAGAATAGAGGAAAGGGGAGATAGTAAAAGGCTCATTAATGAATACAATCTTACAGTTAGATAGAAAGAATAAGTTCTGATCCTCCCTGGCATGGAAAGGCGAATATAATGAGAAACAATGGATTCATATATCTGAAAACACTTAGAAGAGAGGATTTTGAATGCTTTCACCATAAATAAACAATAAAAGTCTAAGATGATGAATATGCCAATCACTCAAATTTGAACAATGCCCAATATAGGCAAAACATCATGATGTACCTCATAAATGTGTACAAACACTATGTGTCAATCAAAATAATAATAAAATAAATATCAAGAAGAAAACACAAAAGGCAAACACTACAAATGAAAATGTTGTGTTGAATGTACTGTTGTACTATGTTGGTGAAAACTAAAACTAGAGTAACCATTATTGTAAATAGTCTGGAGGTTCCCCAAATAATTAAAAATAGAACTACCATATGACACAGAAATCCCACTACTGGGTATATATCCAAATGAAATGAAATTAGTTTGCTGAAGAGATATCTGCACTCACATGTTTATTGCAGCATTATTCATAATAGCCAAGAATATACAGAATCAACTTGTGTTCAATGGATACATAAATTAAGAAACTATGTCATATGTATATGAAAATACTACTCCGCCAAAAATAAAAAACAAAATTTCATTGGAATTTTAATATGGATTGAATTAAATCTGTAGACTTCTTGGATATTAAAGACATTTTAATGAGAATTTTAATGAGCAATGACTGTGTTTCCATTTATTTGTGTCTTCTTCAAATTCTTTCACCAATGTATTATAGTTTTCAGTATATGGATCTTTCACAATAACTACAATTTCAAAATTTACATTGTTTGATTATACAGGGTGTCCTTGAACTGGTCACAAGAAAAAAAATACAATCCAGATTCCAGCAAACAGGAAAGATGAAGAGTTTCCCAGGGATAGAGAATCCTGACAGCACATGGCCTATTTTGGTAAGTGTTCTATTCACATTTGAAAAGAAATTTAATTCTAAAGTCATTTTGGGTAGTGTTCTATCATTGCAAATCACTTTAATTTGATTAGTACAAATATAATACTAAAAAGACATATAACAAATAACATTATCTTACATTGCTTTTGGTGTCATTGTGCATGTTTCTCCTGAGCAATAGCAGTGGGTACTATTATCATAATCCAATCCAATAGTAACTCCGAGCAACTGAACAATAGTGACAGCAAATGACTCCCAGGATAAACCCTCTGAATACTAAAAACATGAAGAAAAAAAAAACTTTTATTAAGAATTATGATGTTATAAAATAAAGCAATATTAACTATAATGAAAAATCAGTATATTTAAAGCTCATTTTTAAACTTATTAATGTATTCAAGGCCCCTGTGTAGATGTAAGTTATAGTAGGGTTATATAAACTTTTCATGTAGACTTATTCAACCTGAATTGTTGAGAGCCATCCATGGGCTATGTGTGGACTACACTGGCACCACAGCCTAGTGAATAGGGGAATCTTGTGTCTGGGAATGTCGAGTGGAAATTTCCTCTGGACAAGACCACCCAGCTACATTGTAAGTCCTATTCAGCCCTGCCCCAAGGTCCCACACAGCATGGGAGATGGGGTGACCTGCTGCAGCCCACAGCCTCTCAGAGATGGGTATGACCTGCCAAGATGCCAATCAATATGCTGACTGCCAGACATCACTAAGCAAGACTCTGCCCCTAAAATCATATCCCTGCCTTTGATGTACTGTCTTAAATAAGCCACAGGAGCCATTTTTTAGTTGTCCAGCTCCAGCTCCTGTGTGGGCTGAACCTATCAGGTGCTCCATCCTTTAAAACTTTAATTCTGACTCTGTCTTTTGTTCTTTACTAATTATTTTAGATTTTAAGTTCTTCAGAGGTTTTATTCCTCTGAGCAGGCAAGAGTTCCCTGGTGAGGTGCTGGCCACCCAATGGTAATGAATGAGTCAAAACAATAATTAAATTTAATTTCAAAATACTATTAATTGCTGACAACCCAAGTGATCCCAGCAAATCCAATGACCTCAAACATCACATTGGCATTACTTTAATATTTCATTTTAATAATCAGTTTTACATTCCTTCTCTAGTAGGCAGCTTCTAAAATGGGTCTCAATCATCCTTGCCTCACTGTATTCACATCTTGTGTAATTCTACTCCAAGATTTCATTAATGCATTGAACATTCCAGTCTACCCTCAAAGGAGAGTTAGTTATTTCATATTCTGGAAAGCTGCTGAACCCATGCAAGCCCTCCATTCCCATCCCAGCTTGTGATTAAAATTAATTAAGAAATAAATGGAAGTACATGAAATATTTTTTTTACCAAACCTTGCACACTCCATTTCTTCTACTCTCCAAAAAAGAAAATATTGTTCACTTTTGATTGGTAAAAAATACAAATTAGCTAAGATCCCTAGGAATCTCAAGGAAAAAAAATATATGATACATAAAATTAGTACAAGCACTAGAAAAGAGAGCAAAGCAGATTCAAATTCACCCTTTCATACTCTATAGATCATGAGACAAAGATACTGAAGATTATGTTTCCTATGTTTTTGTCACCAAATTATTGACAGTTGGAAGGAAGAAGAGATTCTTTTCTTCTCATATACTGTTGCTTTTGTCAGCCTTGCTCAACCAGCAGCATTTTGGCTCTAAAGTAGAAGTTTATTCCAGTAATTTCAGCTAAATTCAGGATCAATAGTTTCACAGATATAGCGCCTTCCAGTTCTATCATAACCCATCCAATCCTAGATTTTAAAAGTAGCAGTAGCTGGAAACACCACTTCTGCCTCCACTGGCAACTTTTGAAAAACCCACAAGTAACATCATAATCAATGACAGAAACTGAAAGCTTCTCCTCTGATATCAGATACAAGGCAGGGATATCCACATTCACCAGTTCTCTTCAACATAGTGTTGGAAATACAAGCAAGAGCAATCAGACAAGAAAAAATAAATAAAACACATCTAATGGGGGTTTCAAGGTGGAACAAGTTGGTTGCTCCATGGTGCGAAACCAAAAAACAGATAGGCAGCTTCTCAACAAGGTGGGTAAACAAAAAAGGGAGCAGAGAACTTTACTGTAATTTAATACTCAGCATAAAGAATATTAGGGACTCAGGAGGTTGGATATAATTAAATAAGGAAGAAACCTCCAGTGCCACCTCCACTGCCACAGTGGGAAGCAATAGCCAGTGCAGTGCCTCCACAAGCAAAGTGAGGGGATAAGGGAGAATTAAAGGAATCCACATTTTTAGGAAGCCGGAATCATGTCAGGATATGAAGTGTTTAGAGGTCAAAGACACAGCCCAAATGAACTGAAAGGCATGATGCACAATATCCTTGTGCAGGAAAGAACCTGCATCTCTCCCAATTGTGTGCAGAGGACACAGGAAAGAACCATTTTGCAGTCAAGGAATTGGGGCCGGCAACTAGGGGAGCCAATTCCTAGCAAACCTGAATTCGGTCTGAAATACAAGCCTGGCAAAATCACACTGCAGGACATACAGTGTACTTATGTAACCAGGAGAAAAATCAAACATGGAAAGGGGTTTACGTAGAATACTGGTTGTGGAAACCCACCTGCTTTTGCCCTTCCACTCCAATATGGCTGCATGCAGGAATGGCTGCGAGAGGCATGCCTGGCTGGGAATTTGAAAGAGCAGGGACAGAAGAAATTGTGTTTGAAGACTGAACCAGAGACCAAGAAACATGATATCCACAGATGACAGAGTGGCCTAAGAATTCACTCCTTCACCACATGAGTGGAACCCAGGGGAGATCCCTATGGTGCAGTCTTCCAGTGTGGACCAGCAATTTCTGGGCCCTAGAGGTGCACTGATTTAAAATCTCCAGACCAACCAGCATTCATCAAAGTGCCTGGAGCCTACCTAAGCCTAAACCACCTCCAGGAGTTTCACCTTTGAGATTACCTCTCTCACTCCAGCAACCCCTGCCCCCAAGGGTGAAGGCAAGCTTCAAATTCCAGACAAGCCCATGTAACACTGTGGAGAAGGGAAGCTGATAATATTCTGAACTCCAAAAACAAAAATTCCTTAATTTTTCATTGAGATCCTTTTTTTCCTTTTTTTCTTTTCTCTGTTTAATTATGATCTTAATGATTCATGGACCTTCGTACATATGCATATTTGTTGTTTTCTCATTTCTAGCCTATTTGAAGCCAGTTATTTTTCATTGACCAGTATTTTGAAGACAAGGATGTTTGATTATTTTATTTTTATTTTTAATTTTTAAAATTTTTACCTTATGTATATTTTTTTCTCTCACTAATCTGTTTCCCTTGATTCTCTTTCTTTCTTCTTTTGTGCTAACAATCTCTACTATTCTTTCTTTCATTGTAGCTTTAATTTTTTACTTCTATCTTCTCTCCTTCTTCCTCATAAACATTACAACCTACATCACTTCTACTGTCTCCCTATCCACCATTTGAAATTGTAAACTCTTTTGCAAACTTACTATTTTATTGTAGGCAATAACTGATCATGTTATTTCTGTTCATTGTGACGATTAACATTGTAGATGTCATAGCAGGAGCTATTTGGATTAATGCTGCATATTGTTTGCATTGGTTGCTTCTATTATTTGTACCCACCCTAAATGGTGAGGTACTGGAAACTATCAGGGTCACTATAAGTCCACAAGGCAGAAACACTATTATGTCAAGTCCACATTCATAGATGGGTAGACATACAAACAACATGAAAAAGCAAAAGAACAAATCATCCCAAATAAACCAAGATGCTCTAATAACAGAATCCACTGACACCACACTGAAAGAAATGTCAAAGAAAGGTGTTTAGAATGTACATAGTTAAACTGATCTGCTAAGTAACAGATGATATAAGGAATGAAATCAGTATATATTATTCCAAGACCTCAAATCTAAGAGGTCATCTTGGAATAATATATACCCAATCTCTGAATGAAAATGAAAGCCAGCCAAGAATATTACACCAAGCAAAATTAAGCTATAGAATTGATGAAGCAATAAAAACCTTCTGTGATAAACAAAAGTTAAAAGAATTGACAACTAGAAAGCCTGCATTACAAAACATACCTAATAAAATATTACATGAAAAAATGAAACATAAAAGTGAAAACCACCAATGGGAGGAAGTACAACTAGAAGAATAGTCAATCAAAGAAGAAACTAATTCAAACTAAAAACCAAAAATAACTCAAAATGACATAGAATAAAATATTTTCTCAATAAAAATATTGAATATAAATGGCCCAAACACATCAATCAAAAGACATAGGCTAGCAGATTGGATTAAAAAGTGAGATGCAACAATATGCTGTCTCCAAAAGACTCATCTCCATAGATAATGACATCCAGACTGAAGCTAAAATGATGGGAAAAACATATCATTCACATGGATTTTGTAAACAAACAGGGTTTATTATCCTCATATCAGATAAAGTGGCCTTCAAGCCAACGTTAAACAGAAGAGACAGGGAATTATACATCAACCAGACATAACAATTATAAATATTTATGCACCAAACAATGGAGAATCTACATACATCAAACAAACTGTTCTCAATTTCAAGAATCAAATAGACAACAACACAATAAAACTGGTTGACTTTAACAAAACTCCCTCACCACTGGATAGATTCTCTAAAGAAAAACTAAAAAAAAAGAAGCTATAGAACCCCAAAATACAATTAATAATTTAGATACAACATAACAGATACATATAGAAAATTTCATCCATCAGTGACTGAAAACCATCTAAGTAACAAATCGATCTCCATAAAATAGACCATATCTTAGGCCACAAAGAAACTTTTAGCAAGTACACCAAAAGAGAGAGAGAGAGAGAGAGAGAGAGAGAGAGAGAGAATACCTTCATTATTATCAGATCATATGGATTGAAATCTGAAACCACCAATAAAATAAACAATAGAACCTACTTCAATACCTGGAGACAAAATGATATCATATTGAATGACCAATGAATAGCAGAAGAAATCAGGGATGAAATTTTACTTAAATATAAATGAAAATAGTGATCAGTATATCAAAATCTCTGGGACACTATGAAGGCAGGTCTAAGAGGAAAGTTCATTGCATTGAGCTCATTCACTAAACGAATAGAAAGTCACCAAATAAATAACCTAACATTATATCTCAAAGTCCTAGAAGAAGTAGAACTAATCAACACCTAAAGCAGCAGAAGACAGCAAATAATGAAAATCAGAGAAGAAATAAAGAAACTGAAACAAAAAAAATTAATGAAACAAAATGTTATATCTTTGAAAAAATAAATAAAATTGGTAAAACCTTAACCAACCTAATAATGTGAGAGAAAACTTACTGAAATTTATAATGAAAAAGAAACCACTGAAATATCAAAAAATAATCAGACTATTTTGAAAATATATACTCTAATAAATTAGAAAATCTTGGAAGACATTAACAGATTTTTAGAGACATATGACCTACACAAATTGAATCAGGAGGACAAAGAAAATTTAAACAGATCAATTTTAGCAATGAAATTGAACATGTCATCAAAGCCTACCAGCAAACAAAAGCCTAGGACCAGAGAGATTCTCACCTGAGTTCTACCTGACCTTTAAAGAAAACTAACACCATCCTACTCAAATTATTCCATGAAACGGAAAAGGAAGGAACACTTCCAAGTTCATTTGATCACCATGATACCAAAACCAGACAAAGATGCATCAGGAAAGAAAACTTCAGACCATTATCCCCAATGAACATAGATACAAAAATTCTTAATACAATACTGGCAAGTTGCATACAAAAATATATTAAGAAGATAGTGCACCATACTCAAATGGGGTTCATCTCAAGCATGCAAGGTTGGTTCAACACACAGAAGTCAGTAAATGTAAACATCAATAGACTTAATGACAAGAATTACATGATTCAATAAATAGATGCAGGAAAAGCATTTGACAAACTACAGCATCCATTCATGACCAAAACACTAGAAAAATTAGGGATGATAGGACCATACCTTAACATGGTAAAAGCTATATATAATAAACCCAAGGCAAACACCATTCTAGAAGGAGAAAAATTGGAAGCATTTCCTCTGCAAACTGGAACAAGACAGGGGGACCCTCTTTCACCACTTCTGTTCAACACAGTACTGAAAAACCTACCAGAGCAATTAGAAGAAAGAAGAAAAGAAAAACTCAAATTATCCTTATTTGCTGACTATGTAATTCCCTACATTTAGAAGACCATAAATCTCCACCAGAAAACTTCCAGAACTCATAAATGAATTCAGCAATGTATCAGGATATAAAATCAAC
Source organism: Spermophilus citellus (assembly GCF_964194105.1). Lineage (NCBI taxonomy): Eukaryota > Metazoa > Chordata > Mammalia > Rodentia > Sciuridae > Spermophilus > Spermophilus citellus. The sequence goes on from NC_138196.1 coordinate 37,023,867, forward strand.
TCTCATAAATCATTCCATTCCAATATATCAGTGATGAATCAACTGATGGAAAATTATCCCATTCGCAATAGCCTCAAAGAAAATAAAATATTTGGGAATCAATCTAACAAAAGAGGTGAAAAACCTCTACAATAAAAACTACAGAACACTAAAGAAAAAAATCCAAGAAGAACTTAGAAGATGGAAAGATCTCCCATGATTTTGAATAGGCAGAATTAATATTGTCAAAATGGCCATGCTACCAAAAGTACTATCTATACACATTTAATGCATTACTATTGAGGTTCTGATGACATTCTTCAGAGAAACAGAAAAAGCAGTCATGAAATTCATTTGGAATATAAGAGACCCAGAATAGCCAAAGCAATCTTCATCAAGTAAAGCAGGAAGCATCAAAATACCAGACTTTAAATTATACAATGGTATAGAAGATAAGACTCACAGACAGAACCACATAATACAGTTATCTCATACTAGACAAAAGTGCCATACACATACATTGGAGAAAAGATAGCCTTTTCAACAAACAATGCTGGGGAAACTAGAAATCCTTGTGTAATAAAATAAAATTAGAACCCTGTCTCTCACAGTGAACAAAACTCTTCTCAAAGTGGATCAAGGACCTAGAGAAACTACACATAATAAAAGAAAAACTAGGCCGAAATCTCCATCATATCAGCTTAGGAACCAAATTCCTCAACAAGACTCCTAAGGCACAATAAGTAAAATTGAGAATTAATAAATGAGATTTTATAAAATTAAAAAGCTTCTTCACAGCAAAAGAAATAATCAAGAACTCAGAGGTATACCAATGGAATAGTACTCAACCTTTAAAAAGAATGAAAATTATGGCATTTGCCAGAAAATGGATGGAACTGGAAAATATATGCTAAGTGAAATAAGCCAGGCCAAAGTACCAAAGACCGAATGTTTTCTCTGATATGCAGAGGCACAATGGTGTGGGGGTGGATAGAATAGAGGTATTTGAGACTAGACAGTAGGGAATAAAGGGAGCAGAGATAAGAATGATAATAAATTGGACATTATTACCCTATATGCATATATGATTGCAATTTGGTGCAATCAATCTGGAAAGCAGTATGGAGATTCCTTAGGAAACTTGGAATGGAACCACCATTTGAAGCAGCTAACCTTTTCCATCTATATAACCAAGGTACTTAAAATCGGCACACTATAGTAACGAAACCAATGTTTATATCAGCTCAATTCACAATAGTTAAACTATGGAAGCAACCTATGTGCCCTTCAATTGATGAATGGATAAAGAAACCGTGGTGTATATACTCAATGGAATATCACTCAGCATTAAAAGAGAATAAAATTATGGCATGTGCAGGTAAGTGGATGGAGTTGGAGAATATCATGCTAAGTGAAGTTAGCCAATGCAAACAACCAAAGGCCAAATGTTCTCTCTGATAAGTGGATGCTGATCCATAATGGGAGGCGGGGGACATGGGAAAATGGAGGAACTGTGATTAGTCAAAGTGGAGGGTTGGGGAGCTTGCATGGGGGCAGAAAAGATGGTGGAATGAGATGAACATTATTACCCTAGGTACATGTATGACTGCACATATGGTACTACACTACATCTTATACAAGCAGAAAAATGAAAAGTTGTGCTGCATTTGTGTATAATGAATCAAAATGCATTCTGTTGTCATATATACCTAATTAAAATAATAAATTTGTCACTCAAAGAAAAAATACAAGTAACAATCAATGTTGGTGAGGATGTGGGGAAAAGGTGCACTCATACATTGGTGGTGGGACTGAAAATTGGTGCAGCCAATATGGAAAGCAGTTTGGAGATTCCTCACAAAACCTGGAATGGAACCACAATTTGACCCAGCTATCCCACTCCTCAGTTTATATCCAAAGGACTTAAAAACAGTATAGTACACTGATGCAGCCACATCAATGTTTATAGCAGCTCAATTCACAATAGCCAAGCTATGGAATCAATCTATGTTCCTTGAACAGATGAATGGATAAGGAAAATGTGGTACATATATACAATGGAACATTACTCAGCCACAAAGAAGAATGAAATTATGGCATCTGCTGATAAATGGATGGAAATGAAGATTATCATGCTAAGTGATGTAAACCAATCCCAAAATGCCAAAAGCCAAATATTCTCTCTGATATGAGAATGCTGACTCACAATAGGTGGTGAGAGGTAGGAGTGACAGTTCACTGAATTGGATGGGGGAAATAGGAGGAATTAAGGGGGGTCAAAATGAGAAACACAGTAGAATGAATGTAACCTAGCTGTCCTATGTTCATATGTGAATACACAAGCACTGTAACTTCACATCAAGTACAATCACAAGAATGGGAAGTTATATTCCATGCATGTATGATATGTAAAAATACATTCTACTATCATGCATGACTAATAACAACAAATTTTTAGAAATCAGACCTCAAAACAATTAAAAACATTATTTTCAATGGCACCAATAATCCAAACAAGTGCTGACGGTTACTTCTCAAATACTGGTTGAGAGATAACCAAAAGCAAAGATGGAGAAATAAAAACAAGTGTCTAGGAAGTGTCAGATTATTCTTTAAACATAGTAAAACATAACCTCACAAAATAGTAATATTCAATAGTAGATCTTTAGTACAACTTTCTGCTCCCCCCCAAAATAATGCAATAATATACTAATTACCTATTAAAATACTATTTTTTAAATAAATAGTATATAATGTATACCAATAATTAAACTAGAAAATCAAAATTAAAGGATGAACCTAAAATTGCAGTGGTTATATAATTAATATTGAGGACTAGCATACCAATGTTAAAAAAGTTAAAATTTGAAAATTTGAATTACAAAGACCAAATATGCTTTTTTTAAAAAAAAAATCTGATATTGAGGAGCAGATGGACTTTCCAATATTATCTTTTTAAAGCTATGTTTAAAGTTTAATCTTAGTGTTCCCAAGAACTAATATAAAAGCTATACAAGAATTTGTAAAATATTAGCAATATATTTATTCATGATTTAAAATACTTAGGAAATTTTGAACAAAAAAATAGTGGAAGCAAATTAGATAATGATTACATACCAGAACAATTCCTGCATCAAAATTATTTTCACATACTTTTCCTGGAAATGTAATACCTACAGAGGCAGAATGTTTCACAAAGCTAAAAAACAATAAGTTTACTCATAAGTGTATTTAAAGTAGTATTACTAAAGATAATAGTAAATATTATTGAATATTTACTGTTGTCAAACAACATGCTACCCTCAATTACGCTTAATAAACTTTTTTTCCCAAGTTTCAACGTTAAGAACATTTCAATATATCAATTTTGAAACATCTAGAAATATATAGGATGAGACTTAATAATTTATGCAAAATGCCATTGCACTAATGTTATAGTGTTCATTCTGGTTCACTTTATACTTGCAGCCTAATTATTCAATTTTCTCTGACCTAATTTTTAATTATTCACTAAAGATGAATAGATATTTTTTATATTAGAGCCTAGATAGTATGATAATTTAATATATTCATTTCATTAGAAAATAAAAATATAAGAATTAATTAGATAAGTGACAAGAATAGAGAGATATGATAACAGGTAGTAAATGCTTATAAGCCAAAGGAAATCAAAGAAATTGTATCGCTCATGCTTAAGCTCTTTTAGTTATTTCATTTCCTTTTATGTGATTTTAATTTTTTCATTATTGCTCAGTTTTTTAATTTTATTGTGGCAGTAATAACATCCAGTCTCCCTTCTCATCAAAATTTCAAGTGTTCATTACAGTACTTTACAAATATTGTACATTTGGTAGTTTCATATTTTTCAATAAAAAATTTAAGTTTATCTCATATTAACTTGATGACAAGGACTTTAGCGTATGTTTTTTCATATCCCATGACATCCATCAAATTAGTAGAACAACATATATATGTGAAACATGCTTATTTTCCTTATTAACATATAAGGTAACCTTGGCTTATCCCTTTAGTATTATGAAATGTAAAACACTGTACTTACGCAAATAAATATGAAATGTTATTATGAAATTTAAAGTTGTCATGTTTCCAATTTAAAAATCTAAATAACACATTCTCAGGAGCTCCTACAGTAGAAATTTTGTTTTTATATGACCAGATTTCAATAGAAGATAGTATGATAGTCAGTTTTAACTGGGCAAGCATCTAAGGGTCAAAGATAAATGAGAAATTTTAAGTAAATTTGAACATTCAATTGAACTTTTATAAAAGCATATTTAATAAGATATTTTGGTTACAGAAAGTCTTCAAGGGCACAACAAGCTACTATACACATTAATTCATATTACCTATATTTTAAAAAAATATATAAATGAAATAATTTTTTAAAACTTACAGTGTTAGCAAGGCCAATGACATGAATGACCTTCTGTGTTACAGTCTTTACATCAGAGCCCATATAATCAAACTGAAAAAGATAAATTATTTTTTAAAATGAGTTTATGTTTATGTTCACTTATAATACAACACAGTGAATTCTTCTTTATGTATAATGTACCAATAAAAAATTTTAAAAAACTGGTGGATGTAATTAATATATCACATCCCTTCCAACTGTAATCTAGAAAATAATGATACATCATGAATAACAAAAAATTCAATAACATAATTGTAGCAATGTTCAATGCTCTTAACATTGGGAACAAGATGGTAACCAAGGTGCTAGGTCTATTACATTCTCATACAGACATGAATTCAAACAGCTATTCATGTACCAATCTAGCTTCACAAGAAGATGAGGAAGCCAGGTAAGAGACCACAGTGTTTGGTTTTAGTATAATAAAAGTGAGAGAAGAGCCAGGCGCAGTGATGCACACCTGTAATCCCAGCGGCTCCAGAGATAGTGGCATGAGGATCACAAGTTCAAAGCCAACCTCACCAAAGCAAGGTGCCAAACAACTCAGTGAGATCCTGTCTCACTATCAGCCCTTGTAAACTGTAATTTTCAAGGACTCTTTTCATCATATCTAAATCTTCAAGTTTTCCCCACCAAAAAGAAATGCTAATCATAAACCTTGACATTCTTTATAGACTATAGGATTTACTCATTTTTCCATTTTTATTTCTTACATTTTTTAATAGAAAAGGATAAATTTCTTGATTAATCTCACCACAAGTTAATCAATTTTATTAGTTTTCTACTGTACCAAGCTTCAGATTTCAAATGATTTCTCTTTTTTCTATATCCATAACTTGTGCTCCCTAACCTTATTTCCTGTGTTCTACTTTCTTTTGGTTTACCTTGTTCTTTTCTTTCTATTGTCTTGACATAAATGTCTTGATTATTTATTCTCACTATTCCTATTTTCCCAGTACTCACTTAATGGCCAGTGAAGGCTTTAACTGTGCTTATGAAATTGATATTAATACTGGACACATATTTTTTCTAGTTTCTACTCTTGTCTCTGATCATGGGTTATTAAGAAGCTTAATTCCCAAAAGACATGAATCTTTTGATGATAATGATGATGATGATGATGATGATAATAATAATAATAATAATCTTTGTTGATAATACTTTCTAGCATAAATCCACTGCAGTAAGAGAACACATAGTATAAACATACTAACACATGGTTATGGTTAATTATGGCTATTATGGTTGGCATCACATGTGGCCAATTAGAGTGGTCTTAGGCCACTATAATACCTCAGCAGTAAGAACCATAGCAATATGGACATTGGACATAATCAATGCTGAGCTGGTCTCAGCAGGCCATGGACTTCAGTGTGTGACACAAAATTGCCACATTCCTGGCCATAAGCATAACACAGGAGCCTGGGGCTAGAGTTCCTCAGTTCCTGACCACAAGACAATGATTGTGGGTGAGGTATTTGGACTACCCTTTCTCCGGGGAGATGTTTGTAGGCACAGACTACCCTTTCTAGGTCCCCTCCCCAAATTCATTTTGAACAACACATCAACTACAGGGTTGGGACAAACCTGGGCTTGGGCTGGACAAGTTGCAAAAACAACTGACCATGGACCACAGAGCTGGAGATCCTGTAGGAATCCTGTTCCAGAAGCTGGGCAGCTGCCTATCTTTCCCCCACCTTCCGTGGAACCTCTCCATTTATCTTAGCTCCAGCTCTTGCACTTTGACTGCACCCAGGATTAAAATCTTAGACTCATTCCCCGTAACTCCACAGTCACAGTGCTGTCTGACTCTTCATTTTACTTCAATTCTGGGTTCCTTGGTGAAGACTGAGTGTTCAGGGAGAGGCCAAACCACCTTGGGCTAGACCAACCAAGCATCCAGGAAAGGCCAGTACACAGAAACAAGACGGATTCTACTGATGACCCTCAACCCCACTTGATTACAAGAAAGAGTGGAGTTGTTTTTTGTTTGTTTGTTTGTTTTTTAAGAATTGAGGAAGATGGTAGAGCAGATCTAAGTAGCAAACCCCAACCCCTCACAGTCCAGAAAGGAAGCAGTGAAAGAACAACTACCTAGTGGGGTTATGACTGGACAGTTTGAGACTTGAAGTTTGGTTACCAGAGAAGAAAATAAGAACAAAATTCCTGAACCCCGAATCTGGACCAGGTTGGGATCAGATAAAAGGAGTAACAAAGACAGAAAGAAGAAGAGGAAAAGCACATAAGCTAACTCCCTTAACAACAGTTCAAAAGAAAAGCAGACCAAGTTAAAACATGATAGGATAAGCAAATACAGTGAAGAAGATCAAGCAGCTTAACTCAAATTGGGTTCTGAAAGCTATGCTGGGCACGACAACCATTTTGCAGTGACCACAGCTAGCCAGCCTCCCTAGAAGAAATTAAATCAATACAGCTTCTCCCCACCTTCAGACAGTAACAAATAAAACTACCAGGAATACCTCTGAGATGGCATCTCAATGATCAGTCTAAAAAATACTTGCAGAGATAACTACTGTCTGAAAGTTACTGAACCCCCTCCCCATCACAGCAGACAAGGGGAATAGGAAGCACCAGAGCTGAGAGCTCATCACTCCCAGGGAGTGTTAGCCCTGACCAAGCACCCAACACAACCTGCATGGGAGCTCAGACAACCACAGCTGACATTCCATCTTCATCAATGAAGACAGATAAAAAGCCCATGAGCTACACCACACAGAGGCTTCAGTCACCAACAGAAAAGAAAGAAAATGTGGTGCATATATACACATTGGAGTTTTATTCTGTCATAAAGAATAAAATTTATGGCATCTTCTAGTAAATGGATGAAACTGAAGAACACCATGCTAAATGAAATAAGCCAGACCCAGAACTCAAGGGTCAAATGTTTTCTTTTCTTTGTATTTTTTTCTTTTTTTGGTACCAGGGATTAACTCAGGGGCACTTGACCACTGAGCCACATCCCCAGCTCTATTTTGTGTTTTATTAAGACACAGGGTCTCACTGAGTTGCTTAGAGCCTCATCATAGCTAAGGCTGGCTTTGAACTCACAATCCTCCCATCTCAGCCTCCCAAGCTGCTGGGATTATAGGCTTGTGGCATGATCCCAGCTCAAATGTTTTCTATCATTTGTAAAAGCTAGAACAATCTAAGGGAGAGAAAGTGAGGGAATCCTATGGAAATAAAACAGACTTCAGTAAAATAGAGGAAGTGTATTGATAGGGAGATAGGAGATATATGGAAAGAAAAGATTTGATAAGCTGTATCTTCAATTTTTAATATCTGATTGTTTTGTGGTTCTAAATCCACTGTTTTTCTGGGCATGGTGGTTCACGCATGTAATCCCAGCAGCATGAGAGGCTGAGGTAGGTGGATCATAAGTCAAGGCAAGTTTTAGCAATTTAGCAAGGCTCTAATCTTACTTAACAAGATTCTGTCTCAAAATAAAAAATAAAAATAGGGCTTTGTGATGTGCCTCAGTGGTTAAATGCCTCTGGATTCAATCCCTGGTACTAAAAAATAATAAATCCATTGTTTTTTTGTTTTGCTAACCACTTTTCAAGGTAAATTATTTCCTCATGGATTATGAGTTCATATATTGCTGATACTAATCTGTAGGAATCATGAGGTATCCTTCTTAAAAGCTGCATTTTTTTAATCATCAATGTCATCAGTTATGGGTCAGAAATTCACCTGGGATTCCTTGGCCGGCTTCTCTCAAGGTCATACACGAAATTTTTTTAAAAAAAAAAATTTATTCTTTTATTTTCAAGAAAAAAATACAATTTTCTTCCATCAGACGCCCTCAGTTCTTACCAATCTTGGAAAAAATGTAACCTCATGGATTAATATATGATCAAGATATAAATCTATATAAGATTTGAAGTATAGTCATGAATTCTCAATATGAGAATTTTGTTCATTTGTTTTTCTTTTCCTTTAATATATCTAGAACTAAGAAGAAAACAGATAACTTGTTTTCTCCCTTTGCTTGAAAGAAGTGGCATATTTGTTGTGTAGACTTCTCTTCCAATTAGACTAATGCAGTTAAATATTACTATTAGGTAGGGGTTGAGAGTTTTGAGGGAGTTGTAACATATCTGTTCCTGGGGGGTATAATCCTCTGATAAAAGAAAAGTAGCCAATTATTTTTAAAAAGAGTGCTGGGAGCCCTAAGACTCCAGAGGCTGAGGCAGGAAGATCACAAGTTCAAAGCCAGCCTCAGCAAAAGCAAGGCGCTAAGAAACTCAGTGAGACCGTCTCCAAATAAAATACAAAATAATGATGGGGATATGGCTCAATGTTCGAGTGCCCCCTCTGTTCAATCCACAGTGAAAAAAAAAACAAAAACAATTTGAAATAACAGAAAGATCAGTAGAAAAAAGGGAAGGGAACTTAAGAAGGGGGGAGGGGAGGAAAAGGGGAAGCCCTGGGAACTGAATCAGAACAAATTATATTTCATGCTGTTATACTTACATCAAAATGAATCGTATTGTCATGTATAACTAAAAAGAACCAATAAAAAAAGTAGCCAACAAGCTTCAGGAAATAAGATGCTTATCTTGCAAAAGTAACAGATTCTATCTATATACAAAATAGATTAACAAAAACTGCTTACATATTTTTTTAAATGAATTAATTAAAATGCAAAATAAATGGATGAAATTTTTCACAGTTATCACTGAACTTAAGTTAAAGACAAATGTCAAATAATTTGAAAATAATAATGTATAAAATAGGACATACCAGATTTTTATCCACAACAATATGCAATTCAAGATACCGAGGGAATAATGATGAGGCATATTCATTTTTCTGAAAAACACACAACATGAGTCTTGAGAAACTTATGAAACTTTACATTGCACTGAAATTTTATCCAGAGATAACAATGTGTAACTGCCAACTATAATGTCAGGTCCAGTTTACAAATAGAAAATTTATGTACTATTCAGAGGATTACAGTTCAAAAAGTGTTTTGTGATAGCAAGAGTTTTCAGTTGGACTTTCCAAGCTATGTATCTAGGCATCTTACTTTTATAATAATTAAAATGAAAATGTAGGTCTATAATCTAGAGAACTATTTTTATTATTCTTGTCATAATTATCCTACTAAACATTTATGTGGGCACATTTTCTACTACCAATTTTTAAGAAACTGCTTTTAGTTTAGAAAAAAATTACTAAAGTTTACCATCAGTGGCAGTTCACTACAGCCTGTTGTGTTATTTGTGGCAAGTTTATAGGTCTCTGTGGAGGAAAAATTCATCACTTTGTTTTACATGTACCTTATGTAAATCACAAAAATTTTCCATTTTGAATTCTCTTGAAACAAAGACTTATGTTTTTATCTAAATTATCTATAATGGAGGAAACAGCATATTTTATATTACTTATGTATAGGCCCATGTATGAAAATTAATGTTTTTAGTCCTATATTCACATCTCCCTTTTTTCAAGCATGCCAATGAACACAAATTCATTCTCTAATAATTTTAACAGTCATGCAGGTCCTTCATGAAAAGTAAAATAATGATAACATTTGCAAGTCACAAATTCAGCTCTGAAAGCACTTCTTAACAAAATTATATGAATAAGTGGAAATAAAAGAGTTAACACTTACAGGTATAGCTTTTTTTCCTTCATGCGGTGACTCATCAGACTCAGCGTAAATGACTCTTTTTCCCGAGTGAGGAATATTAATTTGATTACTTTTTTCTTCATAAATCATGTGTATAAATCCTGATAGAGCATCAATTGGTTCAATTCCATATGAAACATCTTTGAATTGCATTATTCCCCTGAATGTTAAAATAATTCAAAGAAAGTCTGAAATGATTCTACCAAAACTATAATTCTAATGAGAAATTTTGGCCAGATTTGGTTTTTTTTTTTTATTTTTTACTTTTTTTAAGATTTCAATGTCACCTTTTTCAACTTTATTCCTTTGGTCTTTGAGGTTTCATATCAGAAACAGACTACTACATCACAATGTATTTTGCTTTCTGTTACAAATATATTTAATTATTTTACCAAAAGCAAATAGTGGCATGGATTTGTGTTCTTACACAGGTGAGGGACCCCCTTTCTAGTGTGTAGATTTTCAGAGCATATCTGCAGGGTCTGTTAGTCTTGGGTCCCTTTTCTCTGAAACACTAACTCTGATACCTAATGTTCATGTGTGCTGAACTGAAGATACTACATGTCTAAAAATGATTGCATGCAGAGCCAAACTGTCTATTGGTCTAAGGCGTTGTACAATTGGCAATTATTGTAGAAAATTAAGAAATAGGTATAGACTGAGGAGTGGGATATAGCTGGGTCAAAGGTGGTTCTATTCCCAGTTTTCCAAGGAATCTCCATACTGCTTTCCATATTGGTGGCACCATTTTGCAGTTCCACCAGCAATGCATAAGTGTGCCTTTTCCCCCACATCCTCCTCAACACTTATTGTTGTTTGTATTCTTAATAGCTGCCATTCTGACTGGAGTGAGATGAAATCTTAGAGAAGTATACAGCCACATCAATGTTTATAGCAGCACAATTCACGATAGGTAAATTGTGGAACCAACCTAGATGCCCTTCAGTAGATGAATGGATAAAGAAAATGTAGCATATATACACAATGGAATATTACTCAGCAATAAAAGAGAATAAAATCATGACACTTGCAGGTAAATGGATGGAGTTAGAGAATATAATGCTAAGTGAAGTTTTAGCCAATCTGAAAAAACCAAATGCCAAACGTTTTCTCTGATACAAGGAGAATAATTCATAGTGAGGTTGGGAGGGGGGCATGGGAAGATTAGAGGAATTCTAGATAGGGCAAAGGGGTGGGAGGAGAAGGGAGGGGGAATGGGGGTAGAAAAGATGGTGGAATGAGATGGACATCATGACCCTAAGTACATGTAAGAAGACACAAATGGTGTGAATATACTTTGTGTACAACCAGATATATGAAAAATTGTGCTCTATGTGTGTGATATGAATTGTAATATATTCTGCTATTATATATAACAAATTACAATTTTTAAAAAATTTAAAAAGGACAAAAACAGAATTTGGGCAAACTAAAAAAGTTATGGAGAGACCAGCACTCCCTATACTCCAGACTCATCAAAGTCAATAAGCAGCAGATCCTTTTGGTATCAACAAAGCCTCTCATCAGGAAGCAAAGCTGCTAGGGTCCCAATGCGGTTTTATTAGTTATTCTGATTCATCCTTAGGGAATTGAAATAAAGTTGACTATAGAGTGAGAAAACATATATGAAGAATTAATTTGTAATTGAAAGAGTGGCAAATTGAATATCTTTAAATTATGAACAACCTGAGTCCTGAACAAGTGTTGAGTGTCACAAGAGAATTTATAAAACCTGCAACATATCCATTATAATTGCAGTTCATCTGAAAAACAAAAATACATAAAGTAAAACAAGTGGATAAATTTATTTTTAAAATTTACTTCCCAGTATGACATTTATATTTATTCATATTAAAAAATCCTAAGACTTACCTGAGCTAACAAAGGCTCAGAATGTTCGGTGCCATTTTTGTCATAAGAATAAATAAGAGATGATGGAGATAAAAACGATCTAGGCAAAAATAAAAACAAACTCAAATGAAACAGAAAAAGTAGAAAACATACTCTTCATATGCAAATTGTCTATGGGTTGAGGAATTCAAAGTACGAACAATCAACTGTTTATAAACTATTCTCCAAATATTTCCAACTACAGTTATAATACTAAAATGCAAGTTCATGAAAAAACAAATCACTAAACAAATAAAAGTAAAATCATGTAGGCCCCATTTCTAGCATGGAACTTTCGAATCTTTGTCTTTATTATTCATTGATTTCATATGTTACTCTTGAATCTCAAAATTAAAATGTAGCATTACGACTGAATTTTAAAAGATTTGTTTTCTTTCACTACAAATTCATATAAACTAAGCTTAGCTATGCACCAAATTCATTTAGATATTGGTTACATTTTCTTTTATTCCTCTCAGTAATCATTCAAAAACCTAACACCACTCCTATCAATCATTCCAGAAACTCTCCATGTGCCAGTCCTCACTCCTTCACTTCCAGAGGATTACTTCTTTTTATTTAAAGCAGTTCTTTAGGGGTTGGGGATGTGGCTTAAGTGGTAGCGAGCTCGCCTGGCATGCGTGCGGCCCGGGTTCAATCCTCAGCACCACATACAAAACAAAGATGTTGTGTCCGCCAATAACTAAAAAATAAATATTGAAAAATTCTCTCTCCCTCTCTCATCTATCTTTAAAAAAACTTCTATTGTCAGAAGTTGAACATGGCATTTTCAAGTCATTACCATCCTAAATAACTCTCCCTTGGCCCTTTGCCCTATATTTTTCAATTCTTAACAAATTTTATCAAAAGAATAATTGTTATGATTTGGATGTGAGGTGTCCCCAAAAAGCTCATGTATGAGACAATGCAAGAAAGCTTAGAGGTGAAATGATTGGGTTATGAGAGTCTTACACTCAATCAGTGGAATAATGCCATAATAGGGATTAACTGTGTGTTAACTGTAGGTAGGTAGGGTGTGCCAGGACTGTGGTAGGTTTTGGGGTTCATGGCTTTAGGATATATAATTTGTCCCTGGTGAGTATAGCATTCTCCCTATATCTATCTATCTATCTATCTATCTATCTATCTATCTCCCCCTCCCCCCTTCCTAATTGTTGTGTCTGACCTGTTTTCCTTCCCCACAGTCTTCTGCCTTGATATTCTGCCTCACCTCAGCACGCCCTCCCCCCACCAGAATAGAGCCAGTTGTGTATTACTGAGACCTCTGACACGTGAACCCTCTAATAAACGTCTCCTCCTTAAAATTGTCCTTGTCATGTCTTTTGGTTACAACAGTGAAAAAGCTAACTAAATCAGTAGTCTAACACATATACTCCACTTTGTCAATTATTAGTCACCCTGAAACTTCTCTGTAAAATATTCATAGTCATGTATAGGTCAAATCCAAAAGATTTAAAATGCACTGCCATATTCCACTTCTGACTTCTATTTGAAAATCAGGACCACTCAGTCCAATCATTTAATTTACATTCACTTCATTCTTCTGCTTCTCTTCCTAATTCACTGGCTGCTCCAGTTTCATCTTCCATGTTAGCTACATTTTTTTTTCTACCTTTCACAGAAATATTGTTCTTTCTCTAGGCTTAGACTTTAGCCACTAATCTGTTCATAAACATAACTCTCATCAAAAATATCAATATAGCCAAATTATCACTTACTGGTAAATCTATATCCCTATGCCTTTATTTATCTGTCCAGTAGGAAAAATCCACTTGGATATGTTATAAGCACTAAAGCTCACTCTTTCCTCATACAAATATCTCCCTTGTTCATATCCTCTGTTCATATCCCTCATTTGGTTACATCATAAGCTATCCATTTACTTGAGCAACAACTAAATTATATCTGAGGATCCCCACTGTTTCTCAATCGTTCTATCAAATCTGTCTTGAGGTTCACTGAATTTTTCTTTGCAGTGCTATAATTGGTGATGCACCACCATCACTCACCTAAACTATTAGTTATGTTATTAGTCACCCTACCTTTGGTTTTTCACCCCTGTAAGACTCAATTTGACTCTACAAGTACATGAGTAAAGCTATTTTTGTCTCCCAATATCCTCAAACAGACTCCAACCTTATTTTTCAGAATCTGTTACCTCTATCCTTCAGAAAAATTTATTATTTAGTAATTCACATTGACTTTTTGCATATCAAAAACAACAACACCACCACTCTATCTCACATGTACTTATTTTGTAAATGATTTTCTCTATATATGGAATGTCCACACTACCCCCGCATCTGTTCCTACTGCTGTTCTTCACATAGCTAGCTATATATCTTCTCTCAATGCACAAGTTATCTCTAACCTCTTTCTAATAAGATTTCTTTGATTTCCAAACAATACGACTTATACATTTATCATAATAAAATACTATAATAAATTTTTTTCTCTATTAATGTATCTCCTTGAACTATACATTTGACTATGTATCATATTTTATTCTTTTTTCTGCCTAGTACTTTGCTCAATACCCTATATACAATAGGTATCTATATATTTGAATTGAAATGTTTCTAATCATAACTAAGTTTTACAATAAAGAAACCAAAGAATTAAAATTTGAAAAGATGAAATAATTACTTACTGCTTTTTAAGATGAACAAAATATGGTTTTCCTTCTATTGTAATGATATAAGCAATCTATAACAAGAGTATCCAAAAATTTCAGTAAGATTTATAAATAATGTTAAATTATGTACTTTTTAGTACTTATATTTTTTTACCATACGATTTATTTTTATTTTTTTTTAGTCATACATAACAGCAGAATGTATTTTGACATATAATACATACATGGAATGTACATACATCGGTCATAATGTCTATTCTATTCTGTTCCCCTTCCTATCCCCCCTACTCTAGTACTTATATTTTAAAAGATTGACAGAATAACAATAATATGTAACCATTTTATTTGCTTCCCTAGGTGTATATCTGAGGATTCAGGATCCTGAACCAGTAATAAAGCACCCATTATTTTGCATCATTACTTTTCTGGGGGAACACTTACCTGATGTCAACTGTTATCTTTTGACTTAGAACCCACCAGTTCACCCATGCCAAAGACAAATTTCGTGATTCACCTCACTCACATTACCTTAATCCTGTCTTGGGGGAAATTCAGTTTTGTTACCCACTTAATTTTCATATTTGTGGATTCTTATCCCTAAAGTCCTTCATCTTCAAAGAAATAAAGTCTCATGCATATTCACACACATTGAAATGTTCTGCTGTGAAACTATTCTAAGCTGTCGTCTCTGCCTCCTGCAGCAGTGGTGTCACATTAAAAAGGCAACTTAACATAATCTAAGGTTTAAAAATATTATTCCCAGGTCAGTAGAATAGAGGGAAGAGAACAGGGGAAAAAGGAGAGGGAAGAAAAAGTAGAAATACTTTATCTATTACTGAGACCTCTTATAATTCAAGTAAATTATATTCCATGCTTTTATAATTATGTCAAATGAATCCTAATGTGTAACTAAAATATAAATAAAATTTGCATATATAATAATATGATATAATAATTATATAATCCCCAATTACTCTATTTTCTTGATCGTGTTTTGCATCTGTTGATGAAATCCTTTCAGGAACAGTGGTGTGAAGAAAGCTTTTGTGCGACTCTAAAAATAAAAATAAGTGATTTTATTTTAGTACCTGTGATTTTACATTATTTATTGCTAAGTCTATTTCTGCATTTCTTTCTTTACATTAAATAATCTACGCATCTCTTCCTTTCTACCATTTTTTCTAGTCATTTTTATCTCCAAATTTCTAAACCCTTTCTTGTCAATATCTCAAGTTTTATTCTCTCTCTCTCTCTCTCTCTCTCTCTCTCTCTCACACACACACACACACACACACACACACAATTCAGCAGTTTGACAGCTAGCTAAAGTACTTAGTACCAAATTAGTGTTGTGACAGGAGCAGAAATGAGAAAACAAACTGGTTAAGAAAGGGAGGTCATTTGCAGGAAAGCATGTAGATTATCAGATATAGGAATAATCTGCAATTTCCAAATTAGAAAATCATTGAGTTTCTTCATGGTGATTAGCAGAATTTTGTATGGGAAGGTGGGTGAGGGAGACACAGTTTTGTCCATTTTGCCCATAAGAACTCTGTCCCAGAGAAGTGAAAATATTCTCCACCAGAGGCAGCCTTTCTGGTTTCACTTTTTGGTAGAAGCAAGAGGCAAGGAAAAATCGCGTGGGAGAGCATGGAGCCACACATCTGGCCTGGATCTGGGATGGGAAGGGAGAGCCCCCCGCTAAATGAACACAGTCCACACTCAGAAGCCCAGGCTGGGATAGGGGGACAAGTCTGTGCACTCACTGCGGCCTGCGTGCAGCCCGCCAAGTCCGGTGAGAAGCACCACAAGAAGTAACATGGCTCTGGTGTCATGGAGCCCCTCTGTGTAACAGCAGTTGAGACGTTGAAGCAAGTGCAGGAGCAGCTCGCGCCAGGCAGCTGCACGAGATGCCCTGCAAGAAGGGGATCCAAGAACAGAGAGAAGGAAACCTCTGCTGGTGGCTGGGAGCTCTGCTACTGGGCCCCTCACATCATAATAAGTACTACAGCTATACCTTTGCATTGCCTATATTTTGGTGTAAAAAAAAAAAAAAAGGAAAAAGAAAAAGGCAGAAAGCATGTTTATGAATTGAATTTGAAATTACTTGGTCATTTTGCAAATCTAATGGAGGTTATTAGATGAAAAGCAGTAGCAAATCAATTTTAAAAAGGGCCAAGTAACCAAGAAATAAAAACCTAATAGATGGAATAAATTGGATGGGCATAACTGCTTAATGAATTAGCACACCGAAAAACATAGAAAGGAACAGGGAAAGACAAAAAAATAGAAACACAAAAATAAAATTAAGAGATAAGGAGAATTGAAATATAATTATCAATATCTAGATAATAGCATTTTCAAAAAGAGAAAAAATCTAATAGGGAAATTTTTGTAGCTTTAAAATATAAAACAAAGAGAGTGAAAAGACTCAGAGATTATGAAGTGGGCATTGTTGAAAAAATTAAATGAAAATTAACAGGCATAAAATTTTAAGTGACAGCAAAGAAAAATTCTAAAATCTGCCA
The DNA here is from genome assembly GCF_964194105.1 of Spermophilus citellus. Taxonomy (NCBI): domain Eukaryota; kingdom Metazoa; phylum Chordata; class Mammalia; order Rodentia; family Sciuridae; genus Spermophilus; species Spermophilus citellus. The sequence goes on from NC_138196.1 coordinate 37,041,014, forward strand.
AGAGAAAAGAGCAGTTCACAGGCAGTCAGTATAGATAGGTAAATCCAGTCAGGTTGGATCAAGGAGGCCAATTTTGAGCCCTGGAAGTTGTGGACTTTCCTTTGTTATTGACTGATACAGTATCCTAATTACAAGGTTATTTTGTACTTGTCTTAATACCTTAGTATAATAACAACTGCTTAAAAATAAAATAAAAGTACCATGTGATATACATGTATCTTGTACAATGATGATTACTGTAATCAAGCTAATTAACATATCCACCCACTCATATATGTGTGTGTGTCTGTGTGTGTTTGTGTTTGTGTGTGTGTAGTGAGAACACTTTCAAGCAGAACAATTAAAAACATTTTTTTAGTTGTAGTTGGATACAATACCTTTCTTTTATTTATTTTTGTGTGGTGCTAAGGATTGAACCCAGGACCTCACATGTGCCAAGCAAGTGCTCTGCAACTGAGCCATAACCCCAGCTCACAGAGCAGCAAATTTAAGCATACAACAGAGTGTTATTCACTGTGGGGACCCAGTTGTAGGACAGATGTCCAGAATTGGCTCATGCTGCATCACTGAAGTTTTGTACTCTTTGGGTAACAGCTCCTGTTTTCCTAAACCCCGAGCTCCTGGGAACCACCATCCTGCTCTCTGCTTTTACAGAGCAACTGGTTTTGATTCCACACTTCACTGAGGTCATAGAGCACGACCTTCTACATTTGCTGTTTTCACTTAGAATAATGTCTCCTAAAGCTCATTAGGGTTTCAAATAATAAGATTTCCTGCATTTTGAAGGCAGAATATTGTTCTGGGTGTCAAATGGTTGACATGTTTTTGTATGTGGACATAATCTTAAAACACCAGTTAAGAAAATTAATGAGATTTTTTTCAGAAGTGATTTATGAAACATTATTTTTATTTGTTTTAGTACAGGAATTGAACCCATGGGGGGTTAACACTGAGCCATATCTCAGAGCTTTTTGTTTGTTTGTTTGTTTGTTTACAAATTTTGAGACAGTCTTTGCAAAGTTGTTTAGGGCCTTGCTAAATTGCTGAGACTGGATTTGAACTTGCAATTCTCCTGCTTCAACCTCCCAAGCTCTGGAAAGTAGTATAGAAATCCCTCAGAAATCTTGCAATGAAACAAGCATTTGAACTAGTTATCCCACTCTTTGGCATATACCCAAAGTACTTAAAATTGGCATACCATAGGGATGCACCCACATCAATATTTTTTGCACCTTAATTCACAATAGCTAAGCTCTGGAACCACCTAGGTGGCACTCAACAGATAAATGGAAAAAAATACACACACATACACACAAACATACACACACACAGGAATATTACTCAGCCATAAAGAATGAAATTATGACATTTGCTGGTAAGCAGATGGAACTGGAGATGGAGACTATCATGCTAAATGAAATAAGCCAATCCCCCCCCAAAAAAAGTTTGAATGTTCTCTGATATGTGCA